>NW_012147523.1:213190-251449 GCF_000956105.1 Propithecus coquereli | reverse complement strand
TAAAATTAGAAAGAAATTAATTGGACAACTAAAAATACATAGAAAAAATTAGCCGGGCATGGTGGTGCATGCCTGTAGTCCCAGCTATTCAGGAGGCTGAGGCAGGAGGATCGCTTGAGCCCAAGAGTTTGAGGTTGCTGTGAGCGTGGCTGATGCCACGGCACTCTAGCCCAGGCAACACAGTGAGACTCTGTCTCAAAAAAATAAATAAATAAAAAAAATAAACTAGCCTAGTGAACTGGACTCATGAAACAAACTTCAGAGTCAAAACCACTAAACTGTGTAATCAGTGGACATGTAGTCTAATTTTGACTTCACCATTGAAGACCAGACTATGAACAAATCATTAGTTTCTTCTACTGAATTGATGCATGAAAATAATGCCCCAAAAGAGGCCAAAAACACTTCCTAGCAAGGCACTTCAAGGTACCCCAAGTGAGAAGACTACTTTCTCTCCTCAGGCCTGAGAGTTCTTTCTATGCATTCCCTACCACAGAGCCTTGCCTGTTAAATTAAACCGATGTCTTGAGCAAACTGACCTGCTCCATTCATCCACTTTCAGGGTCCAAGCCCTGGTTCTGCAGCAGAGAGATCCTATAAGGAAGTCCTGGCAGAGAACCCATCCCTCACTTACTCCTTAGCATCAAGTTACTCAACTGAAGGATGTCATGGTTTGAATGTGTCCCCCGAAAGTTCACGTGTTGGAAACTTAATTTCCATTTTCACAATATTAAGAGGTAGAACCTTTAAGAGGTAATTAGGCCATGAAGGCTCTGCCCTCATGAATGGATTAATGTGGTTATCGTGGGAATGGGTTAGTTATCACAGAAGTAAACTCCTGATAAAAAGTTAAGTTTGACCCCATTTCTTCCTGTCTTGCATGCACGTGTATGCACTTCCTCACCATGTGATGCCACCATGGGATGACCCTTGCCAGATGCTGGAGCCATGCTCTTGGACTTCCTAGCCCCCAGAATCATGAGCCAAATAAATTTCTGTTCTTCTTAAATTGCTCAGTCCATGGTATTCTGTTATAGCAATGAGAAATGGACTAAGAAAGATGACCTCCCTGTCCTGGACTAAAGAGTCACCAGGGGTCCACATATAAGAGCTTGCAGCTACCAGTTCTTGTCATCTGGAGCCAAACATTCACTCTGTCTAGCCCTGTTGTTTACAGATGCCCGGTCACAGAGTCTATCTGCAGTCACACCACTCAACTCAGTCTGACAGTTTTCCTTCCTCCTTCCCCATGCCAGATAACTTTACTTCTATCACCAAGTAGGCAAAAATAAAAAAGAACAGGCTATCTTTGTTTTAACTCGACTGCATTTTCCTTCACATTGTTTGTGACCTATAATTAGTCTTCTGCATAAGTCACAGAAGTCTGGATAGTCTGTCTCCAAACAGATGTTAGGTTGTGAATACACATGAAAAAGAGTCTACTTTACATATCTGAATGCCACAAGCTTAGGACCTACGCTCTCTTTTCTCAAAACAGACTCATTAAGTTAAATTATAAGAGGTCAGTTGGGAAAAAATGCTTAAAAACGGCGAACTGGTTTGCTGCTTTTTAAATTTTATTACTCAGATTAGTTTACTATTTTTGACTATCACAATTCCAATGTTTCTGTTAATTATTGCCAATTAGCTGACTCAATGACTCCTGCTAGTTCTAATTTGCTGACTATGGTCCAAATACCGATTACGTACTGTGCAAAGTACCAGGATACCAAGACAAATAAAAATAGGATATACCTTCAAGAAGCTCAGTCTACTGAAGGAGAAAAATAAAAAAAACAAGCAATTACACTACGAGGTGATAAGGTGATAATTTCTGACAGATAGAAGCTCAGGTTGTCAAGGCTATGAAATGGCATACATGAAGAGCCCCAGTTCAGACCCATGTGTGTATAAATAGAGCTGTGCGTGGTATTTAGGGAAAACCTCTCAAGGAGGTGATTCTGGAGTTAGCAGTAAGCCGGGTGGATGCAAGGGAGAAGGGCGAGGAAGAGAACCTGCAAGGTTACAGAGGCATGAAGGAGTACACCTGCTCTGGGAGGCAAGCGGTTAGCACAGCTGCAAAGTCTGGAGTGCAGCAGCAAGCTGGCAAGCGGAAGAAAGGAAAGCTTGAGAGTGATGCCACATCCTGAACAGCCTTGTGATGCCATGCTGGGGATTTCAGAGTCTATGACGCAGGTCAGAGCCTATAACTTCAAGCCCAACAGTCAACATGTATCTCTAGGGGATGACTTTGTGCCAGGCCTATTACAGACCCGCGCGATACAGTGGTCAACAAGATGGACAGAGTCCCTGCCCATAATGTGGTGAGGAAAGAGTGACATAAATAATTAAAACCATTTTTGGTACCAAAGAAAGTAATATGGTAGTGCCTGAGTAATGGGAGACAATTTTTGAGGAGTCAGGTTGAAGCCTGAATGATGTAGCAATGTGAAGAACTGAGGGTAGAACATTCTAGGCGGCAAGGATAGCACACACCATTGCTCTGAGACAGAAAGGAGCCCCACCTGTTCAGGCTGAAGCACGGTGAGGAGTGGGGAAATTGTGGGGGCTAAGGTCAGAGTGCTGGGGGCAGGAGCTAGGTCATATAGAGCCTTCTAGGCCACGGTCAGGGGGGCAGGTAGCACACATGAAGGAAACCACAAGGTGTGCAGAACTGGACAGTACATGACTCATCTGAAGGCCTATATTGCAATTTAAAAATTAGTATCAAGGTAACCAGATCTGGTGATTTTTTAAGATAAGCTAGAAATCAGGTTTTTAAATATTAGCAATGAAATAAAATTAAAAGCAAAACATAACACCATGCTGGGCAAACAGCTTTTTTCTTCTACTACGTGGGCAGATTTGGCCAGTTTGAAACCTCTGCCCTGAGCAATCAGTACACATCCCATCACATTAGGGCCCAGGATATGTCCCACGTTTATGGCTTATAGAGCCAGGTACTTGTAGAGCCAAAGGGAATACCTACGACCAGAAAAAAGAAACGAGAGAGAAAAGGAAGTGCTATGGTTTGTCACTGCTAAAACTCATGTTGCAGTTTAATGGCCAGTGTGGCAGTGTTGGGAGGTAGGACCTAGTAAGAGGTGTCTGGGTCATGGGGGTGGATCCCTCATGACTAGATTAATGCCCTCTGGCAGGACTGAGTTCTTGCTCTGGCGGGAATAGATTAGTTCCCGGGAGATGGAGTTGTTATAAAGCAAGGACACCCCTTCGCACATGTCCGCTTTCCCTTTGACCTTCTGCCATGTTATGAGGTAGCACAAAGGCCTTGCCAGAAGCCAGTGCCATACCCTTGAGCTTCCCAGACTGTAGAACTGTGGGCTAAATAAACCTCCTTTCTTTATAAATTACCTAGCCTCAGGTATTCTATCACAGCAACACAAAACGGACTAAGATGGGAAGAGAAGGCAGGTTTGGGGTGATGGAGAGTGATGAGCACACTAAGTGTGAGGGGCGGGTTACTGAAATAATACATATGTGTTTGGGAGAGAGGTCTGTGGAGCAGCCAACACTTAAGGGGTGGAAAGAAGGAGGAGGTGAGGCCACAAAGAAACTGGTGAGGAACAATGAGGAAAGTAGAAAAACAAAATAAGGCAGGAAGCCATAGGGGCAAAAGCTTTAAGAGTCCCTTATGGGCCGGGCGTGGTGGCTCACACCTGTAATCCTAGCACTCTGGGAGGCTGAGGCAGGAGGATCACTCGAGGTCAGCAGTTTGAGACCAGCAAGAACGAGACCCCGTCTCTACTAAACATAGAAAGAAATTAGCCAGACAACTAAAAACATATATAGAAAAAATTAACTGGGCATGGTCGCGCATGCCTGTAGTCCCAGCTACTCGGGAGGCTGAGGAAGAAGGATCGCTTGAGCCCAGGAGTCTGAGGTTGCTGTGAGTTAGGCTGATGCCACAGCACTCTAGCCTAGGTGACAGAGCAAGACTTCATCTCAAAAAAAAAAGAAAGAACAGAAGGTACAGGGAACCGCGCTGGGGGGAGGGGAGAAGAGAAAGAGAAGCATCCAGAACATAGCCTTAGATGGGGCCACCGTTTCTCATCTTCTCTGAGATGAATAGGAAGGGAAGCAAGAATGGGGTCAGGTGCTTGAGACAAATGACAATATGGATTAGCCACTCTGGGAACTTGGGACACTGACTGAGGAGTCACAGAAGAATAACTGGTGAACATAGGGCCCAGCTAGGAAGAAAGGACAAAAGGCACCATCCAAATGTCAGCTGCCTGCCACGCTCAACTGTGGACACAAAAGCAAGAGAAAGGCCGGACCCCTGACCTTATTTAACTCCAATAGGAGTGGAGTGAAAAAGGCAGAGAACTGGCTTAGGGCAGGGCTGGTGAATTCCAACAGACACGGAGGCTGTAGGCCAGATCCAAGTGCTCTGACTCGCATATGACTTGAATTTGTGATGGTGCAAATCAGTTACCTGTCAAAGGCTTCCACCATCGTACAGCGAGGCTGCAAAGACTTGGTCCTGATGTCATTGGTAATGTTTTTCCTCTCCTTAAAGTAGCGGCACGAGCCCTGGATGCCATCCTTATTCTCTAAGATCATATGAATGGGGTAGACATCTTCCAAAGGGACTGGGTCCCTCCTGGACTCCAAAATTCCAGTTTCCAAATCAATTTCTTCATACCTAAGGGGAAAAACACATATATCAAAACCCAACTCAGCTTCAGAAATAATGCGTGCTTGGCTTTGTTCTTTTGACGACCTCCAGCAAAGATCAGAGAGAAGTGAGATCACACAGTCTTCCTGCCTTACCAATGCAGATAAGCAGGACAAGCAGGTTCTTGTCTTTCCATCCCAGAGAACACAGACCTTTCCAGGATCTCCCAACCTACCGCATAAGCTGGGACCTAAACCACCGTACTAGCCCAGGTCATGGCCTTTTGGATTTCCTCCAAATCTGGCACTTAGTCTCCAAACCAACAAATTTGGACTGAATGATTCAAGGCTTGTCTTCTTTAAGATGTAATCTTTCTATCTCTCTCTATTTATCTCTCTAGTACCCACATCCATTTTTATGGTTTTAATTATCACCTGCATGTTAACAACTTTCACCCTTGAATCCTTGGTCCTGTCTTTTTCCCCCAAACACCAGTCCAGTGTCTTCAATTGTCTATCAGATACCTCCCATTCCAAAGCTATGGCTGCCTCTCCCCATCTCCAGTCAAGTCCCTCCTTTCCCCTAGTTGGCACCACATTCTCTCAGTTGCCTCTTAACAACACCATGGAGATATCTTTGATTTGTGTTTCTTCTTTTATCTAGTTAGCCAAGTTTTCCTTCGAAATCTCACTCATATCCTGCACTAGGCTAGCTGAGGCTAAATCCCACACACACTTTTCAACCCTTTCCTTCCTTGCCTTCTCTGTGACTTCTGCACTATTTAACCCTCCGTTCTCAAATCATGTCTTCTCCCAGCTTCCAGGACACCATCTGACCTGATTGTCCCCTATCTCTCCAGCCACACCTCCTCAGTCTTCTTTTGAAGGTTCCTCATCCTTCACCCAGCCTTGAAACATAGGTGCATCTCAGGGCTATGTCTGAAGACCTCCAATCACACTACATCACTACATTCTCTCCTAGGGCTGATCTTAGCCAACAGCTTTAATTACCAACTATATGGGATGACTCACAGAAGTCTTGCTCAGTCCCTCCCTCTGGCCTGCTGTTGCTCTGTGAAGTCAGATGTTTACCAATTAGACTCTTCAATTGGACAACCCGAAAGAACTTCAACGTGTCTAAAGTCCAACCAGCACCTTCCCCACCTCCCCCAGACTCAACCACCCCAATTATTGCTCTTCTGTGTTCCCTGCCTCAGGGAAGGGTATCAGGATTCACTCAGGTGCCCAAACAGCAGCCACCACAGGACACCATCCATGATTCCTACCTTCCTTACACCCACATCCGATCAATCTCCAAATCCTCTTGATTCTTCTGCCTAATATGTCTTGGTTCCATCTTTTCTTCATTCCCACACCCCCTATGGTAGGACAGACCACGACTGCTTGTTCATAAACTAGATTACTGCAAATCTCTCCACTTTCTCTTTGTCCCTAGTCTGACCCTCTCTTCAATGGCTTCCATCTGTCCTTTGGATAAAGGATAAACTCTATAAGTGGATTAAAAGTTCACTGAGGCTGGGCATGGTGGCTCACGCCTGTAATCCGAGCACTCTGGGAGGCAAAGATAGGAAGATTGCTTGAGGTCAGGAATTCCAGACCAGCCTCAGCAAGAGCAAGACCTAGTCTTTACTAAAAGTAGAAAGAAATTAGCTGGACAACTAAAAATAGAAAAAAATAAGCTGGGCGTGGTGGCGCACGCCTATAGTTCCAGCAACTTGGGAGGCTGAGGCAGAAGGATCACTTGAGCCCAGAAGTTTGAGGTTGCTGTGAGTTAGGCTGACATCACGGCACTCGAGTCCAGGCAACAGAGTGAGACTCTGTCTCAAAAAAAAAAAAAAAACCGTTCATTGATTCCGGTCCATTTGGTTAAGAGCAGAGTGGATTCTGGACCTAGATCTCCTGGATTCAAATTCTGGGTTCTGCCCTTGCTAGTTGATGACTTTGAGCAAGTCATTTAACCCTCAGCACCTCGATTTTCTCTTCAGAAAAATGGGGAAAATATGACCCACCTCCTAAGGTTGTTGTAAAAATTAAGTAACATGCTATATGTAAGGATCTTAGCATAGTTCCTGATCATAATAAGCACATATAAAAGTCAACTATTATTCCTCATTCCCTACCTCCAATTCCACACTTCTGCCAAACTTAACTTACTCCTCCTCCTTCCTTTCACACTTGCTGTTCTCTGTCCACAGCACTCTGCCAACTGGCTGCCTAAATCCAATCTTTCAGTTTTGTCTCGCACATTATTACCTCTGGGAACCTCCCCTGACCCTCACAATATGGCTTGAAGACACAGACTCTGGAGACAGACAGCCTGGAGTTCAAACCAATGCTTAGGCGCTTATTACCCCCATAACCTTGAACAGGTTACTTCTCTCTGTGACTCAGTTCCTGCTCTGTAAAATGGGGACGATAACAGCACCTACCTCCTAGGGTCACTGTGAGAACTAAATGAGTTCAATCTCCTGACGCTCCTAGAATAGGATCTTAGAATAGTACCTAGCCCTAGAAAGCGCCCTTAAAGGTCAACTATTAGTGTTATCGCTAAGCTTGCTGATGTGCAGATCTCAGCTGCCTTAGCCTCTCCAGTCTGGCACTGAGTGAATGCTCCATAAAGGTTTGCTCTTTTCAATTGTTTCTAGTCTGGTTCTGAACAGCCTTCCTGCTCCAATCCTATGCTCCGAGTTAAAGGAAATGCTCTTTGAAGCCTGAAGAATACTCTCCCAGTCCTGCTCACCACCACTCCCAAACAAACACACACAGGGACGAGACGGGATATCAGATAACACCCCAACTCCACCCGACTCCTGGGCCCTACCAGGCCTGAGGGACCCCAAATCAGCCTTACCGCCGCGCCACCCCCTCCCCCATTCACACTCGCGGTCCCCTCTCGGCTCCACTGCGTTCCCCCGCCCCGCTCTGGGCTCCTTCAGCCCCGGGGCCCTGCGCCCGCCCGCCGGGCCAGGCCGCTCGCTGACCGGTCCTGGAGCTGGAGGTCGGGTCGCTCCCGAGGCTCCTCATAGAAGCTGATGCCCGGGTGCGTGGCAAGGGCCCGCCACAGAAACTCCTGCGTGTAGGGCTCCAAAGGCAGCGGGAAGGGCGGCACTCGCGTCTCCAGACGGCTCCACAGCGCGGGCAGACACAGGCCATCGAGCCCCTCCAGAGACACTTCGTCCAACAACGACTCCAACGCGTCCATTGCTACTTCGGTTGGCAGTGCCCCGGGCGCCTGCGCACCACACCACCCAGGGCCCCGGTCCAAAGAGCCTGCGCACAACGATCGGCGGCCCGGGGAGGCGGGTCGGACTTGGAGCTCGGAGGAGGAGTTCCAGCGCGCCGGCGTGACGTCACTAGCTTGGGGGGCGGGTTCAGTGAGGGGCGCTCCATCGCCATTGGTCCGGAACCCCGCAGTAACCAGGGGAACTGCAAACAGTGTAGAGGCCGCTTCCGGTTCGAGCACCCGGAACCGCCGCCTCTAGGGATGGATGGTGAGTGTCTGTGGGCCCCTTCAGGAGGTCGGGAGTTATTCTCCCATCCCTCCTGAGTCCTCCGTGGGCAGGATCCTAGGCCACAGACCCCTGGACCACCACTTCCGGTCCCAAGATGTTTTTCGCTCTGAGGAAAAGGGAGGCTTAGTGGTCCGGAATGCGGAGGAGAGGCTGGGGGAGTGGTCATTTCTGCCAAGATGTGGTGGTGGAGTACTGGCTGGGGGCTCAGTGAAGGGACTTAGGGTGGGGAAGAAGTAGAGGTCTGAGGAGGATCTTGTGTGTCCTGGGATGTGGAACTGGTGTGGACGTAAGCTTGATCGTGGGGAGTACAGTCAACAGCTACTAGGAAGGGAGTTATTAATAGTATGGCGAGTGGAGGGAGACTGAAAATACTCCCTTTCTGTGCTTTGCCATTAATAATAGCCCACGTTAACAGAGTACTGTCCGGTGCCAGGAACTCTGTGAGTGCTGTCAGGCAACACCTTGCTAAGCTTCATAAGAGCCTTCTGAGGTCAGCGTTATCCCATTTTACAGATGAGAAAACTGAGGCCCAGAGAAGTTAAGTAACTTGCCCAAAGTCAAACAGCCAGCAAGTGGCAGAGTGAGTGAGGAAACCAGACACACTGCCTCTGGAGCTGAATTATGGAATTTGAGATTTGGAAAGGTGTTCAAGGATCCTTCATTGCAGAGGTTGCAAATGCAAATATCTGCAGAGGAAAGTCTAGTGGGCTGGATTGGGGCCGTCACTGAAAATCAATTCTCCATCTAAAAGAGAAGCTGCTCACTGAGCTCTAGTCAATTGTCTTCATGAGGCACTTTTCAAAATACTGTGACGGCCAACCAGGCTGAAGGCCAGAGGCAGCCTGTGGGCCACCATTTAGGGATCCCTGATTAGAATCATCGTATTGACAATTGGAAGCAATCAGAAAATAGGCTACTCTAGTATCTCACTTTGCAGGTGAAAAGACTAACATCTAGAGAGACTGGTGGGGTCTGTACTAGAATCCAGATCATTTTGCTTATTACACCACCATCCTTTCACTTCTGGGGAATTTGTTCCTGGGGAATTTGCATTTCTTTGATATCCACTGAATGCAGTGTGGAAAAAATGTTTTTAATTGAACATTCTGTCATGTGCTTAAAAGCTATCTTTTCCCTTTGTACTTTAGAGGTCCTATAAAATGTCATTTACCAGTTTGCCCTATGGAAAGGTCAATGTAATGTTGCTGTAGAACAACCATTCTCAAACCTTTTAGCCTCAGAACACCTTCATGCTCTTACCTCAAAGAGCTTTGCTTATGCATATTATATCTATGATATTTACCATATCAGGAATTAAAACTGAGAAAATCTTAAAACATTCACGTATTAATTCCTTTAAAATAGCAACAATAAACCCATTACTTCTAAATATAAATGCTATTTTTAATGAAAAACAGCTGTATTTCCCCCCCAAAAAATTAATAGGAAATATAGCATTGTTTTACATTTTCTCAAATCTCTGCCATGTGTGGGTTAATAGAAGTAACAGAAAACAGCTAGCCCCTCATTTCTGCTTTAGCATTCACACCGTTTTGTTATGCTATTTTGACTGATGTATTCAAAGAAAATCTGGCCTCACATAAATAATTCGAACAGAGAAGAATATTTTAATTACCTTTTGAGATAACTGTAGACACTCTTCTTTGATACTACAGTAGAACTTAGCAAGTGGCACTTTCTTAAAGGTTAGCCACAATGTGGCATCCGAAACCATATTGGTGAACTTTTTTTTTTTTTTTTTTTGAGACAGAGTCTCACTCTATTGCCCTGGCTAGAGTGCCAGGGCGTCAGCCTAGCTCACAGCGACCTCAAACTCCTGGGCTCAAGCAATCCTACTGCCTCAGCCTCCCAAGTAGCTGGGACTACAGGCATGTGCCACCGTGCCCAGCTAATTTTTTCTATATTTTTAGTTGTCCAGCTAATTTCTTTCTATTTTTTTTAGTAGAGACAGGGGTCTTGCTCTTGCTCAGGCTGGTCTCGAACTCCTGAGCTCAAACAATCCACCCGCCTCAGCCTCCCAGAGTGCTAGGATTACAGGCGTGAGCCACCGCATCCGGCCTGGTGAACTTTTGTACCGTGTTATATTAAAATCTATTGGTCTACCTTGTCCTTTGATTGGTTACTTTACCCATATATGGTTATATAATATCAGCCATTGGTTGTTTTGAAAATGTTGGTTCACTGTGATATGCAAATCTTCTAAATGTTAACTTTTAAAATGTCATTACACAATATCAAAAATCACATTTGTTAATATTACCACGTATCTCGTTTTTAAAAAAAGAGTTTAAGTATTGGGAAGCTATTAAAGTCAAGGTAATAGAAACAAGTTTTCCACTTGTTTTCATTTGAAAGCTTGAATTTCATCTTTGGCAACAAATTCTGGCAGTTGTTTACTTGAAGTGGCAGGCTCACTTCATTTGTATGTGAGGAAATGTCTGCCAGGTATCCAAGTCTGAATAACCATAATTTCTCTGTTACTTGTTCATGCAAGTCAAAATGGCATTTTGTACAAAATGCAGTTAGTTCACCTGGCAACTCAAATAATTGCAGAAGTGTTTTCTGAGATCAACCTTTGTTCTTGGCTTGCAACAAAAGTGTTTTATGTGTACTTCCCATTTTTCCCCACAGAATATTAAAGAGATGTGTCCTCATGAGTTGAGATTTAATAAAATTAATTTTTACTCTTCCATCAGGACATACTTAAATGAAAATAATTTGTTTGTTTGTTTTACTGTGAGTACAGGGCAGTAAAGAATAGCTACTAGTACACTTTGGCACCACTGCCTTGATTCAAGCTACAAGCAGTTTTACCCATCATTGCTTTGTGTCATCAGTACAAATGTCAACACAGTGAAAAAGTCTTAGAATTATGATGAAAATAGTTTTGTTTTTGTGGACCCCTCCTCCTCCCAGGATCTGTGGAACACACTTTGAGAAACACTGCTATAGACCATTTTCAAGAAGCCTGCTTTGTCACTTCTAATTGTTCTACTCCTAGAACATTATTAGGGCCCAATGGAGGAATCTGTTCATTTTTAGACTGATTACAAAAGGGAGTGATTTATTCTAAGAAAGTCTTTACCCTAAGATTAGTTTTAACCTTCAAAGAATCCCATTTTCTGTCCTAATTTTTAAAACTTTGATTTACACATGATTTCATGGGCACAAAGAAAGCTATCAGGTAAAGTGAAGCATACCTTAAAGAATTGTGATTCTAGCCAAATAGATAGGCTAAGCCTGGCCTTATTAGAAAGATGTTTACTTCCTAAACTTACAAAAGCTCAAATGTCTAGCAAATATCCCCAAACTAGACTGTAGTTTGGTTTATTCTGCATGTCCAAATGATCCTAGCTTCTCACAACACTTTCCCTGGTTTTGACTGTGGGCATGCAATGTGTGTAATGCTCTTAGGTTTTGGGGCCATATAGCATTGTCTATCTGTCTCTGTGATGCAACGTATGTAATGCTCTTAGGTTTTGGGGGGCCATATAGCCTTGGATTTGGATCTCAGCCGTGTACTTTGACCTCTCTGAATCTCAGTTTTTCGGTTAGTAAAATGGAGACGATGATGATGAGGTCTACCTTGTCTTGTGGATTCAATGAAACAATGCCTAAAAGCACTTAACACCAAGTCTGGAATATAGAAAAGTGTTCCTACATGGTAGCTGATGCCATCATTATCTGCAAAGGGGCAGACTTCTTCCACACTACTGACAGAAGAGGGAAGCTCTGCTGATGAAACTCTCTAGCAAATAATAATCTTTGCAATTAGCTCACTCTTTGTTTAAAAGAAAACCCAATGTTTGACATTTTTTATTTACATCAAGGCAAATTGGCAGTGTGTGAGTTTTCAGCCTGTGAAAATGTTCGTTCACCTTTGTGTTAAAGTCAGATTTTCCCCGGTGCTTTTAAAATATGAGATGGTTTGGGAAAAAAACAAAAATTCTACTTCGTTTTCACGGAACATAATAATTAGACAAAAGTTCAGCACATTAATATAATTAGAAAGGATTGGAAGGCTGTTCATTTGCCTTTTACTCCCCCTGCCCCCACAAGCAAATATTCAACATTTCCCCTGTTTATACTGTTCATTTGCTTAGCAAACTTTCTCGAAGAATTAATAATGCCAAGATGAAATTTAGCCTAGCTTGTCCAAATAATCCCAAACTGCAAAAACGGGTGACGGTTGAATTAGTAAGGTTTTGCTGAAAGAACACTGTCAGCATGTCTGGTCGCTTCTGTCTTTGTGTGGTATTTACCTGGGCTCCTGGTGATTTGTCTGTTTCTCTTACTACTTAAGATAAACCAAGCAAAAAACAACAATAAAATAAAATAAAACAAAGCAAGCATTCAGCAGGCAAAATAAATGTGTGTACCGTATAGTATTTATGTCTGTTCTGTTTTCTTTTCTTCCTTGCTCCCATCCTCCCATCTAATTCGTTTCTTTTCTCTTGAATTTTTTCAGCATTTATTCCTCCCTGTCACTTTAACTTATAGGAAGTTGGCACGCTATGTTTTGCTTATTTTTCCTTAGGACATTCATTCAGTGATTCAATAACATTTCAGTGCCTCTGTGTGCTCAAGCTACAGATGCCAAAATGAGTAAGACTGAATTCAGGTGAAGGTGATATGGGAGTTCATTATACTATTCTGAAAACTTTTCTGTAAAGTTAGTTTTTTTAAAAAGATACAAGTTTAAAATTCTTTAATTTTATAGCCAGGCACAGTGGCTCATGCCTGTAATCTTAGCATTTTGAGAGGTTGAGGCAGGAGAATCACTTGAAGCCAGAATTTTGAGACCAGCCTGAGCAAAAGCAAGACCCCAAAAAATAGAAAAATAGAAAAATTAATGGAGTGTGGTGGTGCCTGCCTATAGTCCCAGCTACTTGGGAGACTGAGGCCAGGAGCATCACTTGAGCCCATGAGTTGGCGGCTGCAGTGAGCTGTGTATAATGACGCCACTGCACTCTAGCCAGGGTAACAGAGTGAGACTCTCTGAAAAAAAAAAAAAAAAAAGAAAAAGAAAAATAATTAATTTTAAAATACAGAGATATAGCAACCTTGAAAATGAATTCTTTCTATCAGAGGTTGCAAAATCAGCCCACAGGCATGTTTATTTGGCCCTTAATGGTTTTTTAAAAATTTTTGAATTAGTTGTCAACATTGGAAAATTGGCAGATTTCTCATAAGTATCTGATTATGGTATTTTCTTGCAAATGTCAATAAAGTCTATTAACACCAAATCAGAATGCTGCATGGCAAGATTCCCCTACCAGTAGAGCTAAGATGAGAGGTGACCTTTCCAATGACTTGTTCATTGCATCTATTACCTGCCTGGGCCCATCAGCATTTGAAGTTACAATTCTGCTTTAGTGTTACAGTTTTGAAAATCCCTGTGGACTTCATTGTGTGCCATACTATACTATACTTTTTCTTTTAGTTTTAATCTGAAGTAAAAAAAAAAAAAAAGAATATATTCTCCGCCCTTAAGAACTTCATAGACTGGTGAGAAAGCCAGACATAACTACAATTCAGTGTGGGAGTCCCTAAAAGATAACATTTGTAAAGGTCTTCCCCCTTCCCAAACACTCTGGTCCACTGTCTGCTTTTGTAAATAAAGTTTTATTGGAACACAGATATGCCCTTTCTCATATACGTAGTCTGTGGCTGTTTTCATGAAGAGTTGACTAGTTATAGCAGAGATCATATGGTCTACAAGGCCAAAAATATTTATTATCTGGCCCTTTACAGGAAAAGTTTGGTGACTACTGCCATACAGCATCTGATTTGATTCTTTTTTTTTTTTTTTTTTTTTTTAGAGATGGGGTCTCACAGTATTGCCCAGGTTGGTCTGGAACTCTTAGGCTCAAGCGATTCTCCCACCTTGGCCTCCCAAACTGCTGAGATTACAGGAGCAAGCCACCATGCCTGGCCTCTGATTTGACTCTTGAGACAGCTTAATATGATACTGTGATTGTGCCTGTTTTATACCATATAGCTAGTAGGAGACAGTGCCAGGACTCGGCCAAATAAGGCCTATACTCTTTAGTATGTTATTGAAAACCTGTCTCAACCCTGTCCCTGCCAGTGTGTAGCCAGGAGGAAGTCTTTGGGTAAGGCCTGCCCATTGGGCTAGTGGAAGAATATATAGTTTAAAAGGCACCATCCTTGACACCTTCTCGGCTCCCTCAGAGTCTGGCCCTTTGACTGCTCTTCTATTGCTAAGTAGAAGAAGTCTTATGGGGAATAATATGGTTGGCTGGAAAGAGGAGCTTGAAGCTGTTTGCAGAGCACTTACCATAAAAATAAGAAAGTGTGACTACTGATGCCCTTGGGGTTTTGATCAGCCCAGCTCTTCCAGCCTTAACAATTGCCCTGTGAACATATCACTGGAGAATTTCTCAGGGAAGCAGTTCCCCCCCCCAGCTTCATCTTTAGACACTTACCCACTCTTATGCCCAGAGGTACTATACTGTGCTGTACTGGGTCCATAGATGTGTCTTCCCATATTCAAAAATAGTGATTTCACCTAAGAACCTGGACTTTTCAGTCTCTTGATAAATAGGGTGCTTTGGCCCCACTGGGCCTGCCTTGTCACACAGCTCCAGTTCTCTAGTGCTGGACAGTGACCATCCGCTTGACCTTGGACATGTGCTAATGTTTGGACCCCTTCTGGCTGGTGGTGCCAGTCATCAAGTGCTCACTTGCGTTGAGCATGTTGGCCTCCCCTGCAGGCATCGGGAAGCTGGCCATCTCTTGAGCGCACTGTATTCTTTCCCACCTGCCTGCCTTGCTCATGCTGTGTTCCCTGCTGGCTGTACCCTTCTTTCAAGTGACTTCCACACTGTAGATTGCAGTGGCCGGCACCACCCACAGGATTAACTCCTCCCACATGGTGGGATTGCATAGTTCCTCATACATCGTGTTGTACCACAGGAAAGGCTGCATGCCTTTCTCTCTCTTTGAGGGTAGAGACCCACTCTTGTTCCTTTGTATGCCCACCACCTGGCACAAGGACTGACACAGGTAGATCGCCTGAGTGTTTGCTGGGTTGACATTGTATCCAGGAAAGAGATTAACTGACTTGTCATCTATTGAATTGCTGGCCAGTCTCCATGAAGCAGAGAGAGAAAAGTTCATCGTAGCCAAGCTTCCAGAAACCTTGGCTGGATCCTTTTTCTCTAGTGCACAAGTATGGTCCCCCCAGACAACCCAGTCCTCGTAACATGCCCTCTCCTAGCTACCTTTACCTGCCACCACCCTGCAACGGCTCACCTGCTTTCCAGTGCATTCCCACCCTGCCCCACTTCCTGTCCCAGTGAAGTCACTTTCACTCCAGCTCTTGCCTCACTTTGGAGCCTGCGGTTACCTGGACCATCCTGAGCTGATGGATTCTCTGACTTCGGGGAGAAGAAAGTTATGGGTGAATGCAGCCCCTGGCAGAAAGTTGAACCACAGATGTCTGGCCACCTGCAGGGACACCATACTTTTCTAAACTCTAAGTAACTAGCGATGCTCTGTGTGTGTGTGTGTGTGTTTCCTCTCCAAAGAGTCCCAAACTATTTAGATACATTTTATGAACCCATCTAAAATCACAGAAGGTTAGAGCTGGAAGGGTCTTGACAAATCTAGACCAGGGTCCCATTTTGGGGAATTTGAGATACCTCGGAACCCTGAGGATCCCATGCAGGGTCTTAAATTTAGCGGCCTATAAGAGCCAGGTAATATAAATGGCTGCAGGTAATAAAAATGACTGCTGTGGCCGGGGTTTATTTCATCATGCTGTTTACATTGGTTTCTTTCAATACCTAAATACACTTTGCATACCCTGGAGTATTCTTCAATTTTATAAAAAAATCTATCTACTAATTTCTTGAAACATGTGGCCTCTTCAATTTCTCCATCATGTATAAAATAGAGATAATAATTGAATCTACCTCCTAGAGTTGTGAAAATTAAATGCATTAATAGACACAACTCCCTTGGATTAGGGCCTGGCCCACAGTAAGTGCGTCTGTGTTAGCTGTGATGGTAATAACGAGTCTCACTTCTGCTGGAAATGTGCACACATGAACCTTCACTTTCATCTTTTTTATAGAGAAAAACCTCTCAGACCTGCTGGTAAATGGCACCTTGGACTTGACCTCAGTGGCAGGGAGGCAACAGGGAGAGGCAGAGGTGGGGATCAAGGGCACTGTGCCACCCGGCAGGCTGCCGACCCCAGCTCCAGATAACCGTGGCCAGGCAGGAACGCAGGCCCTGCATTGCCAGTCCTTTCAGTTTTTCAAGAGAATCCAGAACTCGGGATTTTAAAATGTGAAATCTCCCAAGCTTTAAATATTGGCAGAAAAAAAAAAAATTTAAACATTACAGAGACCAGACAAATGTGTGTGGGCTGGATTCAGCCAGGGAGTGACTTTGGGTCTAGTGTGATCACTGTCACTTACCAGGTGCCGAGGCTAAGGTATGGGGGAGTTAAGTGCCTGCTGCAGGGCAGCCCGGGAGTGGGAGAGCAAGGCCCAGACCTGTTTCATTTTAAGCCTGCAGAAGGAAACTGTGCCACACCAGGGCAGAGGATTAGACTCTCCTCTCCCCGTCTTCTGGTCGTCACTCACCATGCCAGACCTTCCTGATTCTGGACAGGAGCAGAAGGGGCAGAGCCTGTGGAGTCCAACTGAGGGGGTTCAAACTCTGACTCCTTGTATCAGCTGCGTGACCTCCCGGGAGTTATATACAGGCCCTAGACTCTTTAAGTTGTAAAGTGGAGATTAATAATAGGACCTTCCCTTAGGGCTGTTAGGAGACTCCAATGAATTCATTCATCTAAAGCCCTTAGAAGAGGGCCTGGCGTTTAGTGGGCTCTCAGTAAAAATCAGCTATCTGGGGAAGAAGCACATCTTTTTCCTTAAGATTCTGGGGAGTCTCATGCACTATTTCCCACATTTTTCAAGGCAGTTTGGCAGATCATTTTGGGGGACGCAAACACTCAGCACGCACTTTAGTCTGGATTCATGCGTGCGCACACACACACACACACACACACACATTATCACAAACGCAAAGTCCTCACTTGTATTCTATGGGCAGCTAGGATAGGTGGAATGGGCTGAGTTCGAGTGGGGATGGGCTTAGGAGCTTGTATGATGGATTCAGAGAGAGATCAAAATACATTTCAGCCTGAGAAGCATGTTGTCACATAAGCCACTGATTAGATTACAGAATGTGGCATTTACTCATCTTTACTATTTCAAATAGAAAAAAAATCAATATTTTCCAATTATCTCCAATGGCGTATCAGACTTACTTTCTCATATTTTGTTTCACCGTCTCAGAAAGAGCAAGGGGAAAGGGTCAGGAAAGCACAGTGCCAGGGAAGATGAAGTCCTTACTGTGGTTCATAATCATGCCTCGTGTCCCGCCTAGCGTCGTCCATTCAGAAATTCAGTCATTTACTCATGCTTCAATTCCGGAAATGTCTACCGATGCCTACTCCACTCCAGGCACTGTTCCAGGTGTGGGGATTCGGTGATTTAAAAAAGCCAGAAAGTAGCCTCCGATTTCAAGGGATGGATATTTAGTGGGGGAGACAGACCACAAATGCATTCATGAGAAAAAGATAAGTGCTAGGGAGCTAGTTCACTCTGGGGAGGTGGAGCTCTTTAAACTGAGAGCTGATTGATAAGGAGCCCTTGACCTGGCTCAGTGGCCTGTAATCCCAGCCCTTTGGGAGGCTGAGGCAATACAGTGAAACCAATCTTTACAAATATATATATATATTTTTTTTTAATTGGCTGGGCTTGGGCATGGCAGCACGCCTATAGTCCCAGCTACTTGGGAAGCTAAGGCAGGAGGATCGCTTGAGCCCAGGAGTTCAAGGCTGCAGTGAGCTATGTGTGTGCCACTGCTCTCCAGCCTAGGTGACAGAGCAAGACCCTGGGAAGGACGGAAGGAAGGAAGGAAAGGAAGAAAGGAAGGAAGGAGTGAGTCCCAGGGAAAAAAGAAAAAGTGTAGAGAGAGATGACAGGGCTTAGAGAGAAAGACAGACTCAGGATATATTTGGAAACCAGAGTTCAATATTTGTGGATTGTTGAGATCCACAAAAAGTCAGCAGTTTATGGGGGAGGAAGCTAATAACTGCTAAGTGCCTACTGTATGCAGTGCTGTTCTAAGTGTTTTACATGTACGATCTTAACCCTGACAGTCGTCTTAAATGGACTTGGGACTAACAGGATACTCAAACAGGTAATGAGAGGCTGAGCCAGACAGGCTGACCCAGAGCCTCCCCTCCCAGCCACCGTACAGCACTGTCCCCAGGCTCTCATCTAATTATGAAGTCTGAGGCCGGCCAAGAACGCATGGCTAAGCATTTCTAAACCGAGCAAATCGTATAACGGTGTGCAGGTTATAAATAACCATTTCTAGCTGCCAGCTGCTGTTTGGATTTGGAAAGGAAAAGAGGATCTTAGCATGACTTGTTTATCTCAGGTAATATGGCAGTAAACTGGGCCCCAGAAGTCGAGTTACACAGAAAATGCAAAGGAAAAGTGACAGGGATATTGTTTCAGTCTTTCGAAAACAGAAGGTAACTTAAAGGGACAGACCAACATGGTGGGAATGAAAAGGAGTGTTTACCTGGCTTTCCAACAGTCCTGCTCTTTGCCTAATAGATTTCTGTCGTTTTGGTGGGATATCTTTAAAGAAGACCCCTCAAAAGGAGTATATGGCATCAAGATAAAGAAATAATGGGAAAAGTAGAAAATTTTCCAGTGCTCTGCCTAGTTATCTATTAGATTGGAAACTAGAGGTCTGTTTCATTGAGCCTGTACAAAGCTTTAAATTTTTTTTAATTACTTGTCAACATTTAAAAATTAGAAGCTTTCACGTAAGATTGGACTTGCAACTTCTCTGGAAATATCTAATCCTACAAAACCAAGCCCACATTCCTACATGGAAACCAGCAGCTGGAGCTGAACAGTGATTACCCTGTGAGGCTGGGCAGCTGCTCTGGAGGCTGCCCTGTCCCCTCGCTGTCCCCTCCCTGCCACCTTCCTGTATCTGCCTGGCTCCGACGTGTGTGTCTTTGCAACACATGGTGGGTAGAAGCCAGATTCAAGGTTCAGGAAGCATGCAGGAAGTTGAAATGGGGCTGAGGGCGCATGGGCGTGGGGGCGGTCATGCCAGTGGATCTGAGCCCATTCCTGGGCTTGAAGAAGGGCGTGCAGGCAGGTGGGCAACAGGGTGTGTTGGGCATACTGAACACTGGGTTGGTAGTCAGACTGGCTAAATTCAAACCCAATGTGTCCCCTTCCTTGTTCTGTGACCTTGGGCAATCTGCTCTGCTTCTCTGAGCTATTCAGCTTTGTTGCTGCACATGGTAGGAAATCGCAAGAGCTATCACCTAGAGAAGAACCTACCCGTGGTCGGTGCTCAGTAAGCACTGACCCCAGGCGAAACCAGATGGCCACATAACCCATCTGGACAGATCTCAACATTCCTTATCTGTTTTTCCTTTCCCTTTTTTCCTTTCTCATCTTCTCTAGCCATGTCATAAAAACTTTGCCCTCAAATAAATGAGCAGGTCACCAAGAGCCTATTGGCTTCACTAAGAAATTGTTGTTTCAATTTCCAGAAACCATATTTTGTCATCATTTCATTCTTATCTCTCATGTATTACAGACTGATCTCTTAAAAGAAGGCAGTTTGTCCTCCAAAAATACTGTATTTGCTTTCCAGCAAGATTCAGGGTCCTGAGGTTCTCAGAGGCTACTCCATCAGGGAGATGACAGGCTGCCGCCCCCTCTTGGGCCTCGAATGGGGACGTCTACAGCATTTCTCATATAATGTTTTTACAAATTTAAATCAGCCTTTGGACATTTAATATTTTAAGTTTATTTTAGTTTTTTGAATGGGAAGTAGATTCAAATAAGTCATTCAAAAATAAAAACAATATAAAAAAGTGACGTTGAGAAGTCCCTCACATGTACCCTCTGGTGGTTCTTTATACAAATAGAACCTACATGAGTATATATTTTTATTTTCCCTCCTTCTTACTCTTTCAATTATATATATATATATATATGTGTGTGTGTATGTGTGTATATATATATATATTTATATATATATAAAAGGTTACATATTACATATACTTTCTGCCCTTGATTTTTTTTTCACTTAAAATATGGCCATCTTTTAACGATATATAAGGAGTAGAATATAAGGAACTTGCTCATTCTTTCTTCCAGCTTCATGGTGTTCTATTCCATTGTGTAGGTCCACCATATTTATTCAGTAGTTCCCTATTGATGGACTTATGGGTTACTTATATTAATAATATTTACTGTTGCAAATTATGATACAGTGACTACCTTGTGCACATGTTTGTTTTCTGTTTGTGGAAGTGTTTCTTTGTGGCAGATTCCTTGTAGTCATATTGCTAGCTCAAAGGGAAAATGCACTTGTGCTTTTGAGAATGTTCTCAAAATACCCTTCAAAGGGACTATGCCATTGGATGCTCCTCCCAGCAATGCTGTTTCTTAGATCTGGCCAATAGTATAGGGTCAAATCTCTGGATTTTTGCCAATCTCATAGGTGAGAGAAAATGGTAGCTCAGTGGGATGTTTGTCATGTAAATTAAATTGCATAGATATTAAAATGAGTACAACTGTAGTCTTCATATTTAGAAAACAGAGAGATTAACTACCCCTCATTTTAGTGACCTAATAGAAGCACCATCACCCTACTGGTTGGGGAACAAGTTCTTTGTTAGAAACTCCTCTGTGATGGGAAGTCCCTGCATGGGCTTTCTTTGCCTGCAAGATTTCCATTGAGCCACTTTTATTCTCTGAGGCCCAGTGCTTCCTGCCAAGGCTAAGCATTTTACCTGAGTATATGAGAGCGAGTGTCTAATGTCAAGCCTGCCCCTGCACAGTTGGCATTGTATGCCCCTTGCCATATTCTAGATCTTTTCAGTAAGCCATCTGGCTGGAAGGGAGCTCTACCTTCACTAGGGAATTATTTTCTTCTAATCCCTTTATTAATTGCTCATAGCACATTAAAAAGCTGCATCACAGAGAGAGTTCCCTAACTCAGACTCCCTCTGCAGCACCTTCTTGTACTGTCTTTGTTCTTGTACTAGTCTTTAATGACGTGGCTGAGGGACAGTGTGGTCTAGTGGTTAGGAATGCATGCTCTGGGGCCTGATTGCCCAGATTCAAATTAGAGCTGCTCTACTCACTAGCTGTGTGATATTGGGCAAGTTTCCTAACCTCTCTGGGTCTCAGTGCCCTCATCTGACAAGTGGGATGATAACAGTATCTATTTCATAGGGTGGCTGTGAGGAGTAAATGAGCTGACTTTGCCTGGAGCCCAGAGCCTGGCACATAGTAAACCCTGACTAAGGGGAGCTCCCATGGTGGTGTTGATGGTGATGGTGATGCTAATGATGGCAGTGGTGGTGATGGCAATAGTGACGATATGTGTGATGACAATGATGATGATGGTAATGATGAATGGTGATAATGTGATGATATTATTAGTGATGATGGTGATTATAAGCACACCGAGCCCTGCCACTTACAGGCTACAACTTTGTGACCTTGAGCAAGTGGTTCACTCACTTACACTGTTTGTTCATTTCCAGTTTCTTCATGGGTTTGTACCAATGAGAATAGTACTGTCCCTCTAAAGCAAGAGTCAATAAACTACAGCCTGTGGGCCAAATCTGGCCTGCTGCCTGTTTTTTTAAATAAAGCTTTGTTGGAAACAAACAGTCATACCCACTCGTTTACATATTTATGACTGTTTTTATGCTACAATGATGGAGTTGAGTGGTTGCACTAGAGACCTTGTGGTCTTATAACCTTATGGCCTACAAACTCAAAAATATTTAACATCTGGCCTTTTACAGAAAAAATTTGCTGAGCCTGGTCTAAAGGAGTGGTTGTGAGGTTGCAGGAGACGGTGCCTATGCTTAGAACCTGGCTGCATAATACGTGCCCAGTACAGTGAAGCCGTATCAACCAAGCATTTCCCTTTTCTGAACTCAGTGCCAGGCTCTGGCCTCCTCCCACCACCACTCTCCTCCCACCTGAAGAGGAAAAATAGAGGGAGTCATTACAATATGAATACTTTAATTAGAAATAACATAAAATTATATTTTGCATATGTATTTTTATCATGTACTATACATTTCCATGTGCATCAAATATTACACATGCATATTACCCTACAGCAATGGATAAAAAAGCTGTGTCCTGCAGACTATACTTTACGGGTGGTTTAAGATACTTTTTCAAGGGTAATTTTGGCACTGATTTTCCCTTGCCCGACGACTTCAGAAACTCCCCTCTAAATGGTAGCGATGAATATTATCTGCATCTAGAGCAAAGTAAAACTAAAGTAGCAGAATCTGCTAACCATTGAAAATAAATCCTAAGTGCAGATAAAACCTTTCTTAAATAATAATGGGAGAACAGTATTATAGTTACAAAAATTCGATGCATTCACTTCAATTTTTTTTCTTTTCCCCAGGCACACATCTGTTCTATAAAGTGAAGTACACACGTATCATTTACATTTGGCCCTACTTATTGCTTTGTAGCCGAAGCAGGCAGGTCACCTTGCAAAATACAGAGTAACACCCCCTTAATTTTGCAAGTGGCATATATTGATATTAATGTCACCTTCTTCCACTTCCCTCCCTGAGTTGTGAAAATAAATGAGATATAGGTAGGATACTCCGAGAAGCTAACTGCAGTAGACGGGCGCAGTGTTACCTGGTCATAGCACTTGTGTCCTTGGCAGGAAGGAGCTGTCTCCTCATGGAGTTACCTGGAGGAGAAAAAGAGGTTCAGTGATGTGAGGATGGGGCCAACCAGTCTGCTAGGGAGTTTAGATAACAAATGGCTCTTAATTGAACAAATTATCTTTGTTAGAAAATAAGCAAATTATTTTACAATTTAATGAATAAAGAAGCTTCTAATTAACTCTAATAGAACGATTTGCTCTCAAATTTCAGTAGGTAAGCTCTGTATTATTCTTTATGTTAATATTTTATTTTTGTAGTCCACCTTAATTTTTTTAACTGTTATTTATTGGTATGACATAATTTTAGAGATGAAAAGCAAACATAGAGATAATTCAGCCTCACTCGTATTTAAAAAAATAAAATAGGAGACTATGGCCCAAAGAGATGCTATGATTTATCCAAGGTCCCTTAGCTGGTCAGCTGTCTGTGAGGACCAGCCATCCCCCGGAGACTGTGTAGTCAGCAAAGCAAGGGCCTCAGCCAGACTCTGGGGTCTGCCAGTCTCGCCCCTTGAGTAGCTCTGCTCCCTCCTGCACCCTACCCTTGCTCTGGGTCCTGCGGGGCTCTGCTGGCATCTTACTGTCACTGCTTCCACTGCTAGGACACCCTGGTCTATTCGCAGCCCCGACCCAAACCTACTTTGTCCCTTCCAGCTCAGGGTCCATCTCCTGGCTATGCATTGCGTGGCCTACCTGGTGTGTCATCCACTCTGACTAGCAATAGGGCCCACTCGGAATCCTTAGACTGATGGCATGTGTGGTCAAGGGTTTCCAGGGAGCACTCACTCTAGTTCTTACTCCAGATCAACAGGGGTTGGGAGGTTATGATAAAATTGGCTCAACAACCAGATCTCTTGATCCCTAAATCCTGGGGCCATATATATATATATATATATATATATGTGTGTGTGTGTGTGTGTGTGTGTGTGTGTATGTATGTATTTTAATGTTTAATTAATAAACTTTATTTTTTGGAGCTTTCAGCAAATTTGAGCAGACAGTACAGAGAATTCCCATATACACCTTGTCCCCATACACAATCTCCCCCACAATCAACACCCCACACCACAGTGGTACATTGTCCTGGGTACTCCTTTTCATCCCTAAATCCTAAGTTCTTTGTCTTCAGGCAAAAAAGAAAACACATACACACACACACACACACACACACACACACACACACACTAGATATAAGTGGGTGTCTGTGGAACACAAAGGCAGGCATGCAGTCAGTTTAAGGTTAGTTCATTCTGTCCTGGCATCCTGGCCTTCTATGTTAGTCTGCCCAAAGGCTGGCATCAAAGCTCACACAGGGAGATAAGCCCTGCCCTGCCCCTTTCTCCTCTCTGGCACTCAGAAGCAATTCCAAATTAATTCCTGGGTCTGGGATTCTGATTGGCTACAGTTGAGTCAATGGTCCATCCCTAGTGCAGGAAACTGAGGTTCGAGGTGTGGGGTCATGTGTAGATATGTCTGCCCTGGGGCCCACCCTGTGACCAGAGAGGAGAGAAAGAGAGAAGAGGGCAGTTTAGGGTGTCATTATGAGCTGAGCAGATGATCCAAAAGCTGTCTACCATTCCATGATACTGTATAATCCATAGTCTATAAATTCTTTAGTGGCCTCTTTTCTAAATCCTTTTATATTAATATTATTAACATATATTGGCCCCAGAGTTTGGCCATTGCAAGAGGTTCATCCTTGGGCCTTTGCTCTTCCCCTCATTCATACTTTCTTGGAAAAAGCATCCTACTTTGAGCCTTGTCACCAGCTATGACCTCTCCCAACCCCCATTTGCATATAGACCCACTGAAAGTGACCGTATCCAAAGATGAACATCTTTTCTCTGAGACTCCGTCCCCACCTTTGCTCCTGCCTTCTGGGTTTTCTTACCTAATGGGACACGTGGTTGTGGCATTCTCACAAGTAGCCATTTGGGACCGAAGCTGGGCAGTTTGGGGGATACATTTAAAATGTGCAGTGATTCCTGTTTTATATTTTAAAGCCAAAGAAACCCATTAATTTTCCATCAAGGGATTCTTTCACAATGGACACTTCCATAAAAGTTGTGAAAACTATACTTGAAACAGCATATTTAAACATTATGATGTCAGTCTGTTGAATTTATGCATACCTTCAAATGTTAGTTTTCTAGCTTTCTGAGAAAAGCAACAATTCTCTCTGAAATTGCCCATTATGTGAAATGCGGGTGATTACAGCTAATTCACATCTGCACTGTCACCTATGTGGTGAATTTGGGGGGTTGGTACCACACATTGGTACGCACTCATCAAAGGTTCTGTGTATGCACACAGTGGAAGGCATTTTTGTGGAAGGCATTTTATAAAATTCCAAACAATTTAATAAAAATGTAATTCAACTGGGAAAACTACAGTCCATCGGCCCTTTCAGAGTACAGATAATGTTCCAGATTAAAGGGCTGGAGCCTTGTTCATTATAGTCAAATAACGTGTGTGAATTACCATTTTCCTTGCTGTTGGACTATTTCAAAAGTGTGCCATTTTCCCATTATAATAATAGGCTGCATTTTCTTAAAATCGTCTGATTATGATTGGTCCCATCTATTCCGTTTGCAAATAAAAAGCTTTTGCAGTGATCAACTAGCTGTTCCAAAACAGCCTTCATCTCCGATTCTGCTTTTGAACCGCTGCAGGTCAGACTCTGCGAAAGGCCATCAGAAGCCGGTCCTGCTCACGGGAGAAAAAGGAGGTAAGTGTGTCTCTGGTGAGGGCTGCTGGGACGCAACTCTGAAAGGACCCGAGGGACAGGGCGGTGCATGAGTATTCCTGGATCTCCTACTCTTTTTCTCTTGGAGTCCCAAGCTTGAATCCTGGAGCAAATGCTAGTTGGTAACTAGACTTTCAACCCAGTGTCACTTGTGATAATCATCTCTTACTGAGCGTATCAGTTAGCTTTGTCTGTGTAACAAGTCACCCCAAATTTTAGTGGTTTAAAACAACAACCATGCATTTAGCTCCCGATTCTTTGCATTAGCAGTTTGGGCCTATCTGGGCAGTTCCAGGACGGGCCAGGCTCTGCTGATCTCAGGCTCTGCACGGAGCTCACTCATGCACCTGCAGTTGATGCCTATGTCACCTGGGGGCTAGCTGAGTGTCACTCAGGGTACCTCAGTTCTCCGCCACATGCCCTCTCATCCTCCAGCAAGCTAGCCAGGCTTGTTCACGTGGTGCTTCAGGGGTTCAAGAGTACGGGAGTGGCAGCTGCAGGACCTCTTGAGTCCTAGGCTAGGCTTACAACCGGCACAGTGTCACTTCTGCCACTTTCTATTCTTTAAAGCAGGTCACAGGGTCAGCCCAGATTCAAAGGGTGGGAAAATAGGCATCATCTCTTGATGGGAAGAGCTACATAATAATATTGTAGCCATTCTTGGAACCTTCCCCATGGACCCCACCTGCTCTGTGCCAGGATCCAGGGGACTGGGATTAGGGGATGGGTAAGACACAGTCCTCGGTCTCAGGGCAGGCACTGTCTAGTTGGAAGAGAGGCGCAACGTGATCATCACAATACAGTGTGAGAAGTGCCATCACAGGACAGAGAAAGTGGGATTTTAATGCAGAAACCAGGCCACCTACCTCTGCCAGTCGTATCAAGAAAGGCTTTGCAGAAAGGGCGACGTGCAGGCTGTCTCCTAAAGTGTGACTGGAAGTTTTCCAGGCCAAGGAAACAGTGTGGCCAAAGTCAGAGAGACATAAATAAGGAAAGGTGCAAGATCATTGAGCCTAAGGCGGGTGGACAGTGGTAGCAAGGACCCACAGGTTACCACAGGGCTCTTTGATCAAGTCCCAAGCTCATGGGAGTTAAATATGAGTCTGATATAGTGGCAGATGGGTGCAGGAGTGCAGGGAAGCGAAGCTGTGTGGATCATCAGAAATATTGACTATGTTAGTCCATTTTACGTTGCTATAAAGGAACGCCTAAGGCTGGGTAATTGATAAAGAAAAGAGGTTTATTTGGCTCACAGTTCTGCAGGCTGTACAAGCAGCATGGTCCCGGCATGTGCTTCCGATGACGGCCTCAGGAAGCCTCCACTCATGACTAGAAGGCGAAGGGGGAGCAGGCGTGTCACATGACGAGAGAGGGAGCAAGAGAGAGAGGAGGGGGAGCTCGGGCTCTTTTAAGCAGCCAGCTCTCGCGTGAACTAATGGCGCGAGAACTCACTCATTACCACTGGGAGGGCACCAAGCCATTCATGAGGGATCTGCTCCCATGACCCAAACACCTCCCACTGGGTCCCCCTCCAACATTGGGTATCAAATTTCAACATGAGATTTGGAGGGGCCAAATATCCTAACTATATCATTGACCAGTTCTGAAATTCATCAACATTTATGTACTGACCCTTTTTATTATAAAGCGACGTAATTCCAATGACAAAAGGGCATTTGTCAGGCTTAGCTGGGTCCAGGGGCTCCAAAATGCCAACAGGACTCAGCCTGTCGTCTCCTTCCATCTCCCGGCTCTCAACCAGCTCCGAGGGGGTATGTTGGAGTGGTCTGCAAAGGACGTCCACCCTCTCTCCTGTTGTTTCCTTTCTCAGCTGTAGCCACGACAGGCAGTGTGGGTATTTCTTACCTGGGAGGAGGGCGGGGAGAAGCCTTAGGAACTCTGGTGCTGTTGAACAGATCTAAATGTCAGCTCAAGTGCGCAGTCTAGAGGCTGAGCCAGGGTGGATTTCCCCACTGCCTCTGGTAAGGATTTTTCTTCTGTAGGCTGGAGTAGGTGTCTGCCTTCCCACAAAGTCCTTCCGGAGACCCTGAGGTGGAGGAGCTGGAGTAGCAGTGAGCGCAGGCCTGCAGGCCTCCCTCAGTTCTGCAGGCCTCCCTCAGTTCTTTGACCAAGGGAGAGCCCAGTCCCCAAGCCAGGAATAATGAATCAATTAAACTGACCCCAGGCCTTTGGTCACAGAATAGCAGCATCCCATTTACCCACATTACGAAATTAGCTGGGGACCAGGCACGGTGGCTCATGCCTGTAATCCCAGCGCTTTGGGAGGCCAAGGTGGGAGGATCATTCAAGGCCAGGAGTTCAAGACCAGCCTGCGCAACACAGGGAGATCCCATCTTTACAAAAAAGCAAGAAGCAAAAAAACAAAAAAGTAGAGAGAGAGAGAAATTAGCTGGGAAACAACAAAGCAAGACAGTGGAGAACTTAGTTGAGATACCCTGCCCTTGTCTCTGTCTCTCTTTGTCTTGCTGGCAATAGGACTTCCCTAACTGCCACTTTTGTGGCAACTCGCATCATGCTGGTCGCCTGAAAGCATTTCACATCATTCCTCTTCTGAAAAGTGCTCCAGGTGAGAGAAAATGGAGAGTGAAACTGTTTACCACAATACCCAGGCTTAACCCTGAAAGATACTTAAGATGGTTTCAGGCCTTCTGAAAAAGAAGGTGCTGACTCTCTCAATGAGGCTTTTGTTTGGTTAGGAAAACAATAGAAAAAAAACTACTAGCAAGCTGCTAGGACTCTCATCTGATATATTATAACTTGGCTTTTCCACCTACCCCATCTTTCTGCATCCCTCCCCCTCTCGTCTGTGGAATCTGGGCTTCCTGGCACTGCGTGCCTTACACAGGATGCCAGGTATAGATCAGGCTATAGCACCACGAAAGGCAGGGAAAAGACAAGCCATCTCTTTCCCAGGGCTGGTTGGAGAGAGCAGCTGGGGACACGCTTCATGTTCCTTTGGTGGTGAGGTTGTGCAGGCTGACACAGCAAAGGGAGGGTGGGACTGCTCTCAGTGAGCTTGCCAGGCCAAGTTCAGCCCAAAGATGTGTTGTATCTGGCCCATACCCTATTATAATTTCTAAAAATTAGGTGTCCACCATTCACATAAAAATGCAGACTTCCGGCTTCTTTGGAAAAATGGAGAATGACACCAGTGGCCAATGGCTGTTGTTAGTAGGTCCGTCCCTGTTAGATGGAGGCCCCCTAATTTGCCATCCCTGCCCTCCCCCAACACCTGCTGTCCAGGCCTCCAAGCCAGTTAAGTCAGTAACCTCTGGGGGTGCTAGCCAGGCATCAGAATTTTGCAATCCCCCCAAGTGGTTCTGAAGTGCAGCCATGGGTGAGCCCCAGTGCTCATCCGTGCAGCACTCACCCGGGTAGCCCCTGCTCTGGGCCCTGGGGCTACGCTGCATGCCGAGCATGGCCTGCCTGGCCCCGGGGGCACCTCGGTTCCCTACCCTGTCACAGATGCCAGTAGCCACACATCAAAGAAGAGAATGACAAACATCACAGAGGAGCCCCAGATAAAGCTCCAGCGGGTGCCAGAGGAGGGAGAGAAGAGTTCTCAGAAGAGGCGTCCTGAACTGAGATAATGGAAGGGTCTCTGTCACTTCTGGAAAATGTAGCTTTTAGAGGTTGGCTTAAAGTTGGTAGATATTTTCAGTTCAGCCGGTAAAAATATTCTCAGCCTCATCCCTAACGAGTATTCATGGTTCCTGCCTGTGGAGATTATATAGTGTTTATGGCCCTTGGTCATGAATTATTAATGATTTTGAAATTGTGGTCATTGTAGTTTACTCAAAAATCATTACGAAGTAAATTTATCATGCAGTGTTAAAAAAATAAAAAAAGGAAATAGCAGAGGAGGAAAAAAATCTTTATTCATCATTCATCCATCCCCACAGCGTCCATGCTGGTACCCACGACACTGTGGGGTTCATGGGTGTGGCATGGGGACGTGTCCTCCTACCACCCAGAGCCACAGAGGCACCTGGCGACTCCATGAATTAGTACCCACAGCGTGCTGTGCGGGCAGCAGATCAGGTCCTGGAGTCAAGCAGCTCTGCCTCAAATCCCAGTTGCGTGACCTTGGACAAGTCTCTTGACCCTCTCACCTCATTTGATAGTGCCCCTCTTGGAGAGCACATATACAGATTAAAGGCAGAAACATATTAAAGTACCTGGCACAGTGCTAGGCACACAAATGTTAGATATGTCATTTAAAGCAGCGGTCCCCAACATTTTTGGCACCAGGGACCAGCTTCATGGAAGACAGTTTTTCCATGGATGGGGCACAGGGGTTAGTGGTGGAGCTCTGTGGCCTGGGGGTTGGGGACCACAGATTCAGAGCATATAGCTTTTAGCAGAGAGATTAACAGGGAACAGGCAGCACAACTGCACTTCTTGCCAAAGGGGTCTCCCTGGCTCCAGCTGGACTGTAGGCTGACTCCAGCCTTCCTGCTTCCTGGCTGTGTGTCCCCAAGACAGTGGGTACCAGGCAGGCTAGTCCCAGAGCCCCCATTCTTAACCACTCTGAGAGCCTCCCATGATAATAGACTGCCATCATTTGCAGTTGATTGGAGATTCCAAAAAATGCTCTTGACAGCACACTCATTTGCAGAGCCGACTTTGTAAAGGATTGCAAAAGTCATTTAACTCGCCCACCTAGAAAACGTTAAGCCTTCCCTTTGCATGCACACACGTGTGCACATATACACACAAACAACTTCCTACTGTTAGCAGAGACTTCTGGTGCAAGACTAGAGACTCCCTTCATTTTTCCCAAGCAAAGGAGGAGACAGAGATCTTAGGGGAACACAGCAAAGGAGGGAGTCCAGGATCCAGGATGCGTCCAGGGATGAGGTTATCTGGACAACCGTCTCTGTCCCCTGTGGGTCTCTACACCTCGTTGCTGTCTTGATGCTCTTCTTTATTAACTGTTCCTTTTCCATAAGCCCAGGTCAGAAGCCAGAGAGATAGAGGCTGATTGGCCTGGCTAATCAATACTCAGGAGTATCCAGGATGGTACAATGCTCCTGACAGCCACCGGCTCCTCTCCCAAGGGGCAGCCACTGTAATCAATTTCTTATGTGTCCTTCCAGAAATACTCTACAGCTATGGAGCTATGCAGAACACATATGTTCTATTTCCTTTACCTGCCCATCCATCCATCTCCCTCATTTAACATGATAGCATACAACACACATTGTTTAGTTCCTGATGTCTTGGAGACATCCTTCCATAGCAGGACATGCGGATAAACTTCATTCTTTTCTTGGCCGCGTAATATTCCATTGTGGATGTATAGGAACATAATCCTTAATTTGAAACCTTTAGGGCCAAATATGTTTCATTTTTTAGATTTAGAAAGTAATACCATCCCAGTAGGGCCCGGAAAAGCACTTTATAATCAAATACATTAATATATATACAGCAAAATATGAATATTCCTACTAAGTGGGATAAAGGCTATAAATTTCATGTCAGTTCAGATCAGTTTTTGCTACTAAATAATTGCATAAATGTATTACTAGTTCCCAATTAATGAATATCTAGGCAATTAATAGTCTTTTGCTACTATAAGAATACTCTAAAGAACATTCTAGAGCAGACATCTTTGTGTACATGTGCAGGAATAGCCGAAGGTTACATTTTTAAAAGTAGAATTAATGGATGAAAGAGTAAGTCCTTTATTTAAATTGATGTTTCCAATTTATCTCCTAACAGCACATGAAAGGGGCAGGGCTTTTTGTTCCAGGCAACTTGTAGAAGGCTGGCCAGATTCAAGCGTGGCTGTCCTTGGCCGAGGTACCCGCAATGGAGCAATTTAGTGGCCACCCCTATAGTTAGTTCCCTAGTCCACTTGTCTCACAGAGGGTGGGAGCAGGGAAGTTTACTTGAGAAGGACCTTGATTTCTGCAAGCCGTCGCTCACGGCCCTTAACTCAGAGCACCGGTCCTGGCTGATTGCAGGAGGCCAGCGGGACTGATGACTCTTACTGTGAGTGTCAGACTCCACTAGCAAGCAAACAGCAGACACTTCCCTTCCCTTTCCTCAGCTCAGTTCTCAGTGTTCTCGCATCTTCAGCCTCTGGGGAATCAGGAGCTTTTCCCTTCCATATTTACAGATCTCAATTGCTTTGTTTAATTTTTTTTTTTTAAAAGGAAGAAAGAAAAAAAGAAAATGCAAGCCGCTGGTGCTGCATGACAAAGAGCCTGGTATGACAGCTGACATTCCAAGTCTGCACTTTTACCAGAATGAAACCTTTTAGTTCCTATTTCTGGGCAGAGGAGAACTAAATATAATTTAGATCCAATTGCCAAATGCATTCCCTGTTGGGAAATTATTGTTGTCAGTCCTTCTGCTTCTTGAGGTCTTGGTCTCTGTAGCTTTGAGAACTTGGAAAATTGGGCCCCTGATAACACTGACAGCTTCTGTTTTATGCAGGGCAAATAGGTCACGTGGCAGGGCTAGAAGCTGTGCAGCAAAGGAGTTGAGCCTGTGAACAGCCTGCATTCCTAGGCTAGCTCTGCTGCTCAGGCAAGTTACTGACCCTCTCTGTGACTTGACTTCCCCACCTATAAGGTAGGGATGATACAGAACCTGTGTCACAGGGCGGTGGTAAGGATTTTGTGAGTTCATAAGTACGAAAGGCTTGGAACCGTGCCTAGCACATACTAGGAGATCAATAAATGTTAAGGATTATAATTTAGGACTGGCAGGGGCAAAACAGCCTGTTTAAAAAGCTAATCCCTTCAAAGTCAGAGGCAGAGAAATCTTGCCAAGAAAGAGCAGGACATGGATTGGACCAGGGTTCCTCACCCCTTTGGTGGATGGAAGAATGGCACATCATCCCTCCCTGTCGGAATCACTTGCATCTGAATCCCCAGTCTACCCCGGGACCCCTGCAACCGGGTTGGGCGCTGCAGGAGACATGTACGCAAACACAGCGCCCAGATCCCAAGTTTAACAACAACAAGGCCAAGGCTCGAGCCTCGAAAAGCAAAGAGAATCAATTTCTGATGAAATGCCAGGCAGGAGATTGACATGTCTAAAACCTTCCTGGTATCAGCTTAGCTTCCAGCGCAAGATTAAACTCTAGGAAAAAGCCATCAGAGAACTGCAATTTGTGACCAGAAAGAGATAATGTTGACAGCTTCCCCTTCCCACGTCTGTTTTGGATAAGCAATGTGCCCTTCAGTAGAGCATCATCAAAGTTTTCTCTATCTTTAGATCTTAGGCATGAAATTGCCTTTAAAGTGTCTCCCTTTACCTCCTTCCTCTACCCTCCAGAATCACTTTATGGAATATGCAATATGATGAGTAAAGAGAATGGTACTAAGAGGAGTTTACTGCAAGTTACTCATGAAAGAGATTTCTCCAGGCTAAAAACACTGCTGTGAAAACTGTCCCTTAGTCTGGGGATACCTCTAGAGAGGCAGGACAAGGGTAATGAAAGTGCCAGACCATGTCGGCTCCAGTCCAGGCTGCTGCCTCTGGACTGGCTCTCCCCTTACTGGGCTACCGTTTCCTCTGTGGTCCCCCAGGTCTGACAAGAACCAATGGTTCTATGACTTCAACTTTGTTAGGGTCCACAGTCCATGTATCTCAGACTCTGTTTAAGTGATAGAAGCCCTCCTCAAACCAGTTTCAGACAAAAAGAGAATTTGTTACCTTACTTAGCTGAAAAATTCAGGGGTGGACATCAGGCATGGCTTGATCTAGATGCTCTGACTCATTCCCTCTCAACTCTGCCTTCTCCCATGGCAGATCCATTCGCCAGCAGGCTGTTCCCACTCAGTGGCAAGATGGCCACCAGTAGCCCCAGGCTTATAGCAGAGAGGCCAGATAGCCTGGGGGCAGGTGGGGGCAGGAAGCTCAGGCACTAGAGCCAAAAGGCTTAGGGACGAATCCTGGCTCATCACCTACCCAAGCAGCCTAAGCACTTCTGAGCCTCAGTTTCTTCCTATATAGAGTGGGTACAGTAACAACACCCTCCTCATTGGGCAGTCAGGGGTGCCTAGAACAGTGCCTGACATATTGTAAGCCCTGAATAAGTGATAGGTGCTTCTTCCTCCTCTTCTCCTCCCTGTCATTAGTGTAATTCCCTTCTCCTTCCTGTCATTAGTGCAATTTTCTCAGCAACTTCAGCAAAAAGGAGCATTCTCCAAGGGTGACAGTCCAGCCAAGTCCCCAGATTGAGAGTGGCTGGCCAGTCCAGGGTTGTGTATCCATCCTGGAGATGAGAGTGGGCTGGGTGAATCCCATCCTAAACTTATGGGAAGGAAGGGGTGTTTTCCCAAAGAAAAATCAGGAGACTGTTGCCAGAGGAAAGGGGACAGGATAGTGGGCAGGCGAAAAAACACATACTGTCCACATCATGGCCACTGGGTGATGGGAACGGTAAAACAGACAGATTGCACAATTGTTAAAAATTGCTTTCACATCCATTGTCTTATTTGCTCCTCACAATACCCTGGCGAGCTGAGCAATAATATCCTTATCTTGCTCGAGAGGAAATCTAGGCTCAGAGCAGTGAGATGACTTGCCCCAGTTAACACAGCAAGTGCAGGGCCAAGCCGATAGCCCATGTTCTGTGCAAAGTGGCGAGAACATGTCACTTTCTCTCCTCTCCCCCAGGATCTCCTAGGACACTGCTGACTTTTCAGAGCTAGAGAGGAGGACCCTTGGCGGGGTGCTTACCCTCTCTGTGACTTTACTTCCCCTCCTATAAGGAGGCAGGGGCAGTGACGGCCAGATACATGTGAGCCTCAGTTTCCTCATCTGACAAGTGGAGGTAGTCTGATACCTCCCCGCAACCCAATGAATTAACGATGGCTGGATTCCAACTAGAAGCCACTGAAGGCCAGGCGCAGTGGCTCTCGCCTGTGATCCTAGCACCTTGGGAGTCAAATGTGGGAGGATTGCTTGAGGCCAGGAGTTCAAGGCCAGCCTGGACAACATAGTGAGAGCCCATCTCTACAAAAAATAGAAAAATTAGCCAGGCATGGTGGTGTACACTTGTAATCCCAGCTACTTGGGAGGCTGAGGCAGGAGGATCACTGGAGCCCAGGAATTTGAGGTTGCAGTGAGATATGATGATGCCACTGAACTCTAGCCTGGGCGACAGAGCCAGACCCTGTCTCAAAAACAAACAAAAAAAGCCACTGAAGCAATTATTTGCCTCCCCCCCATTACCACTGTATAATTCAAAACAAAAACCGTGAAATAAGTGTAGGCAAGTTCAATGAAGTTCTGAACTTCTTTCCCACTTGTTTTTCTTTTTAATATAGAAGCCTAAACCTTCCCAAAAAATATTCTTTGGGCCACTCATGCTTTGTCGATGTCCTGGGAGAAGGGTTGGCATGTGAGAGGGAGGTCCAGGGCAGGGGAGGGGTCTGGGTCAGAACGCCTGGGTTTACATCCTGCCTCTACCACTCGATAGCTGTGTAGTCTTTGGCAAGTTACATAACCTATCTGTGCCTCAGTTTCGTTACCTGCAGAGTGGAGCTGAAAATATGGTACCTCCTCATGGGGTTCTTGAGAGAATTAAAAGAATAATACATGCAAAGTACTTAGAACCATACCTGTTAAGTGCTGTTTAAGTTGTTTGCTGTCATTATTCATTGAGTCCCTCTGCTGGGTTCTGTCTAGTCCATGTTCCATCAGTGGAGCAGCTAGGGTTGGGGCAGGGTTGGTAGAGTTGGCACCTGTAGGTTCCCAGCGCAGTGGGGCCTGCTTTCGACATTCTTAATCTCTTTCTGATTCCAGAACTAATGCATGCTTATTGTAGAGAAATTAGAGAATACAGAAAGGCACAAAAACTATTCACTGTCCTACCGCTAGATAATCACTAGTATAGATGCTCCTCAACTTAAGGTGGGGTGACATCCCAATAAACCCATTGTAAGCTGAAAATACCGTAAATTGGAAGAACATGCATTTAATAACCTAACCTACCAAACATCATAGCTTAGCCTGGCCTGCCTTAAATGAGCCTGGAACACTTACATTAGCCTACAATCGGGCAAAATAAGCTAACACAAGCCTTATTTTATAATGAAGTGTTGAATTTCTCATGTAATTTATTGAGTACTATCCTAAAAGTGAAAAACAGAATGGCTGTATAGGTACTTGAAGTGTGGTTTCTACAGAATGAGTACCACTGTCATACCACAATAAAGTCAAAAAACCCCAGGTCGAGCCATTGGAAGCTGGGGACCATCTGTATTTGCTTTTATGTCTCCTTCTAGTTTTTTTCCCCATGCAACTACGTATATTTAAGAATTAGGATCATACTAAGGGACAATGGAAAATTCCTACCTTCCATTATTCTTTTTAAAATTTATTGAGGTATAACTTATGTACAATAAAGCAATCTTAAGTGTATAGTTTTATGAATTTTTATATACAAATACACCTGTGTTAGCACTACTGACATCAAACTATAGAACATTTTTTATTCTGAATTTAAAAGGTTTTCACATGTCCCCTCCCAGTTAATGCCTCTCCAAGGGTCACCACTACCTTGACTCTTAACAGCATAGATTAGTTTTGCCTGTATTTGAACTTCATATAAATAGAATCATAGAATAAGTACTTTTTGTGTATTGTTTTTTTTTGCTAAACATATGTGAGATTCATTTTTGAATGTATCAGTAGTTCTGCCCTTCAGCATCTTGTGATCTTTTAAAAATTTTGATGATCAAATCTTCTATTTGTGATTTCTATTAATTTTTCCCATAATAGGCTATTGTTCAATAGATGCAAAGTCCTTTCTTACCCTTCTGATAAATATCGTATATATTTCAGATGTCTCTGCTTGCATCATTATCTCTGTTTGTTTGGCTGGTTGTTATTTCTTCTGTTTATTAAACTGGTCCCTCTCCTTCATGAGTGTTGGTTTTCCTGGAATGTTTGGTGATTTGCGGATATGTGCTCTTCTGTGTGTGTACTATGATTTCCTGTTTTCTTTTCTGCGGATGCTATTTCTTTTTACCTAATTTGTTGCTAGCGATCGTGGCAGAGGGGCGGAACATGCTGCAAGCAGTGTTATGCTAATAGCTTATGTTGTGAGCGCAAGATCTCCCTTTTCCTTCCAGCTATGCCCTGCCTTTTTGTCCCAGAAACCCATGGTCACAGCTCCCAAAGGCTAGCTGGATTAAAGGGCCACCTCCTGGAATGCCCATAAGAGTTCTCAGTCAGTCAATCTCTTTGACCCTTGAGCTGGGGCCTTCGCCCCTCCCTGGAGAATGTGCCACCTCTGGGTTTGGAACAGCCCAGAACCACCTCCACCTTTCACGGCAGTCCCTCCTAGCTTGTTTTGGCCTCTGTTGTTGTGCATTAATCTGATTCTGTGTGCCATCCATTTCTTGGGGATGTCTCAACATTTCTAATCCTCCAGTGGCACCCTCCTTATTTTCCTATGCTGTCATAGATTTTAAATGGTATTTCCGTGGACTTGGGCAGGAGAGGCTGATGTCTGTACTTGCTCTTGGTTTTCCTAACTTGATTCATTCTCAACGTGACTTCTTGTTAGAGTTTTCACCTTCCTGGTCACCTTTGTCTAGACAAATTCATTTTTCTCCGAAAATACACTGTCTGAGAACCAAATGGAATATTCTAACTATGAACCGATCAGTGTAGAATATAGGAACGGAGCGCCCTTTCTAGTAAGAACTGGGTCAAATACTACCTCTGCTCTATACTGCCTTGGTCAAGTTTCTTCACCTGTCTCAGCCTCAGTGTTCTTACCTGTTAAATGGGGATGATGTTAATAATACCTATTCATTGGGTTAACAAGAGTGTTAATTGAAGCAGTGGATGTCAAGTGTTCAAATGGGGCATGGCACACTGTAGGTATTCAAACATGTTAGCACTCCTCCTCTTTCTTAGTCTGAACAAATATCTTTAACACACTCCTTGTGCATGCTGTGCTGGTGGTAGATTTTGGCAGCTACGCCATTCCGTTAGCTCATACTGAGCCCATCAACTAAAGCTCTGTCTTTTGTCTCATTAACTCTGCTCAAGCCACACTTCCCTCCAGCGCCCTCCCCCCTTGCATAGGACCTTTACCTTGACCGTTATGCATTTTATCAAACTGGTCTTGTTCCATCTCTAGCCTGAGGAAATTGATCTAAACTCAGATTCCGTCATCCAGTTTATTCTGTGTGCCTCCCAAATGAATGTCATCCACAGACTTAATGAACAGCTTCAGCAGTCAGACCCAGCCATTGATAAAATTATGGCCTGGGATAGGACCAAGGACAGAACCCCGTGGCATGCCACCCTTCCCAGGAAGAGTAATTTAGATGACTGGGAAAGATGATTAATTTGTCCAGTTCCTGTAATAGTATGTCCTTGTGGCTTGATTATAATAATAATATTAGCAACCATGTATTGCATGTTACTTCTCATGGGCCAGGCGCTGATGTAAGGGTTTTCACATATTACTTTTCTTTCTTTTTTCTTTTTTCTTTCTTTTTTTTTTTTTTT
>NW_012147523.1:165263-212397 GCF_000956105.1 Propithecus coquereli | reverse complement strand
TTCCAGATAAGGCTAAAATTCCTTTTGCTAATTCCTACCCCTCCATAATCCTCTCCTGGAGTAACTGTTGCCATGAGCTTAGCATATATCCTTCTAGACCTTTCTCTGTGCATTTACATACCTGAGTGTACTCATAAAGTCTACATGGGGGTTTTTTAATGTATTTTTTTTTTACCATAGGTGGTATCATACTGAATGTATCATTTTGCAACGTGCTTTTGTAACTCGCAGCTTGCCCACTCTCCCTGAGCTATGTGTCCTGGAGATTCACGCTTGGTGTCATCTGCTCTTTTCTTTTTTAACCTGTTGCATAGTATTCCCTGGGATGGACAGACTGTGGGTTATTGAGCCATAGGTTTGCTTTCGACTAGCATTCTGCACATTCGTCCTCAGGCTCCTGTGTGAGTCTTTCTCTAGGCTGGACTCTGAGGAGTGACATGGCCGGGTCTGGGCAGATTGAGGCTAGGCAGGGTCTGGATTTGTCTGGTTTTAGTGCATACTGCCTCGTTGCTCCCCAAAGCGCCTCTGCTAACTGACTTCCCAGCCATTGCAGGTTTTGAATGGGGAAGAAGGCGAGATCTGTGTGTTAGAGCGAGGCACGTCGGCGGGGCTATGGGTAGGAGGGCACCAGCAGGAGGCCGAGAAACTGTGGCATTTGTGTGCTGCTGTCCCACTCTTGAGAACATGCTACTTTGGGGGCTGGCGAGATTCTCCCAGTCCCTTCTTTCCTTCCTGAAAATAGAGCAGCACTATCAAACACCAACTCCCCCAGTCGGCACGCCTGGCCTCTTCCCCGAGAGCTGGTTGCTATTCCTAAATGGGCTTCGCAGCCCAGAGTCCTGGCCACCTCAGTTGGTGGCTCAGCTGTTGAACGAAAACCCAGGAGTTGAGGACCATATGTCACACACCTCCATAGCGACCATACTTCAGAATTAAAATTGGGGCCTGTGACCTGGGGAATTAATTGTACGTTTGGGACTTGGGTCTGGCCTGTTTGGATTCAGGATTATTGTGGGAAGTCCTGGATGTCAGGCTTGTCCACCCAGTTCCAAACGCATTTATCAGTGACCTTTGGTGTAACAAGTCTCAACATGCCCTGGGAGCTCATGGTCAAGGAGGAAGCACGTGCTGTCTTGGGTTCCCCAGGGAGCAGTCTCTGAGCTGGAGATGCATGCACAGGACCATACCTGTGGGGGTGAGGGCAGCAGGGCTGGAGGGAGGAGGTGACCTGTGATGCAGGCCCCAGGGATCCCACAGATCCTGGGTGGGGATGGGTGACCCTTCAGAAAAGCCCTCAGTTGGCCGGGCACGGTGGCTCACACCTGTAATCCTAGCACTCTGGGAGGCCGAGGCGGGCAGATCGCTCAAAGTCAGGAGTTCGAGACCAGCCTGAGCAAGAGCGAGACCCCGTCTCTACTAAAAATAGAAAGAAATGATCTGAACAACTAAAAATATATATATAGAAAAAATTAGCCGGGCATGGTGGCGCATGCCTGTAGTCCCAGCTACTTGGGAGGCTGAGGCAGGAGGATCGCTTAAGCCCAGGAGTTTGAGGTTGCTGTGAGCTAGGCTGACGCCACGGCACTCACTCTAGCCAGGGCAACAGAGTGAGACTCTGTCTCAGAAAAAAAAAAAAAAAAAGAAAAGCCCTCAGTTGAGGCAAGGAGCCGGGATCTTTGTACCCTTGGCATCAACCAGTATGAGAGAACAGGCATTACCTTGGACAAGACAGGTTTCTTCCTGGGAGGGGACACAGCAGTGAGCCACCAGCCATCTGCACTCCCGGCAGCTGAGGCACGAGGGATCTGGACCCTGCAGAGCAGCATCCACTTCCCACACCCAAGCCCCTGGCCGTGTGCCTTTGATACGTGCTCCTGCGCAGGCTCTGTGCGAATGCCTCAGGAACACAGCTAAGGGAGGGTGGGACCCAGCCTGGGACGGAGGCTGGCAGAGAGGAAGCCCTGAACCCCAAACCTGCACACCCACTGCCAGCACCCGAACTGCTCCTCTTGGGGGCTGCAGAGGCTCCTCACCACAACATGTCCCAGCCCAAACTCAGATCCGCTCTTCCTCCAGCCTGCGCCTCTCCAGGGAAGGAGCCTCCGTCCCTCCAACGACGCAGGCCAGAAACCTGGGGTCATCCCTGGTACCCCCTCTCCCTCACCTCTTCTTCCCAACCCATCACCGAGCCCGGTGCCTTCACCTTGGAAGTCCCACCTCCCTGGCCCTCCTCGCTGCTCACACCTCTCACCTGCTCCCCGGCACCCACACTCGGACACCCCACTCCTTAATTCCAACTCCCACCCTCCGCTCCAGTGACCCTGTGTGGCTTCCCACGGATCTGGGGCTAAGGGCAAAACTCCTGCCGTGGCCCCCTGGTGTTTGTGGTCTGGCCACTCAGGCTGTGTCAGGCTCTGCTCTCTTTGTCCCACCCGCCTTCCTTGTCCCTTCTATGCTCAGTACTTAGTCTGGCCCGTGGCCTTTGTGCATGCGTCCACTTTGCTTAGAACGCTCTCCCCCTCGTCCCCTAATTAACCTGTGCATACCTCAGATGTTGGTTCTGTTGTCACTTGCAGTGAAGCCTGACCTCCCTTTTAAAGCTACTCATGCCCCAACCCCCACCTCCAGGGCATTGACGTCATACATTTGGTGGCAGTTGTGGGGTTATTTGTTTAAAATCTGCCCTCCTCACTAGACTGCCAGCTAGGACATGCCCTGGCGTGGGGGAGGGTGAAAGGAACGTAGTCCCAGATGCTCATGGAGAGGATGGGAGCAAGAGGAACTAACCTTAACTGTCGCCTTCATATTCCCAGATCGACATTATCTCATATGGCAAAAATCCTGACTGTAGTACGTGAGAGTAAATCCAATTTGAGACCCCTGAACCCTGCTGCGCTGCCCTAGACTTAAGCGTGAGGTTTCAGCACCCACCGTTAGCACCGACAGGCTTTGCCCTCATCGAGTGGAAAGCAGGCCTGGAATGTCAGCGCCAAGTCCCTCTGGCTATCCCCTGGGTTCAGCCAACGTTCTCAGACCGCTCTGCCCCAGCCCCAAGACAGCCTCGAGGGGTCTCCTGGCATCGTGCTTTTGCACATGCTGTTCCCCTTCTGTGTGCTCTGCTGCCCCTCCCCCGCCCTCCCCCATCCTCCTGGTGGTCTCCTTTCCTCGGCAAAGCCCGCCAAGCCCTGCCAGCAATGCCAGGCCCTCCGCTCTACCCACCACCCCACATGGCACCAGTACCTCCCTCGACCTGCCACGTTGCACTGGAGCAATTGATTTTCCGCTTCCACCTCTATACTCCAAGTTCCTCGAGGCCAGGGATTTTGTCTTCCTCCCTTTCCTTCTGTTCCTCCTTGTTCCCTCCTTTCCACAAATACCTTGTAAGTTCCTTGTGTGTGTCAGGAACTGGTCGGTGCTGGGAGATACAGCAGTGAGCAAGCTGTCACCGTCCCTGCCCTGGTGGGTCTGGAGTCCTGATGGGGGGTGGGGCGCCACAGACAAATGCACAAAGAGATGCTTTCAGGGAGTGGGAAGGGCAGCAGGGTGAGGAGGCTGGGGACGGGGGTAGAGGCCCCTGGAAGAGGACACACAGGCCAAACACGCTCACCCTCGAGCAAGCAGGGAAATATTCTTGGCAGGGGAAACAGCAAGGCAATGTCGATGGAAAAGAACCCAAACTCTGTAAAATAGTTTAAAGAGGTTTGTTCTGGGCTGAATATGTGTGACCGAGGCCCAGAGAGCCACACCCAAGAAGCCTTGAGCAAGCGATCTCACCATGGTTGGCTTACAGTTTGGTTTGTACATTTCAGGGAGACAGGAATTACACATGAAGTCATAGATCTATACATGGAAGGCATACATTGGTTTGTCCCGAAAAGGCATGACATCACAAAGCAGGGGCTTTTAGGTTATAGGTGGGTTTAAAGATTATTTTATTTGTGATTGGTTATAAGGAAATGAAGCTTTGTCTAAAGGCTTGGATTGTTTTAAGAAATTCTGTTAATCAGAGAGAAGCCACCAGACATATACCAGACTCAAGTGATCTGTAAAGTAAATTGAGGACCTGCAGGTGTGGTTTAAGCTTTGTCTTGGCCGGGTACAGTGGCTCACGCCTGTAATCCTAGCACTGTGGGAGGCCAAGGTGGGAGGATCGCTTGAGCTCAGGAGTTCAAGACCAGCCTGAACAAGAGTGAGACTCCATCTCTACTAAAAATAGAAAAAATTAGCCAGGTGTGGTGGTGTGCTGAGGCTGAGGCAGGAGGATCATTTGAGCCCAGGAGTTTGAGGTTGCTGTGAGCTGTATTGATGCCACGGCACTCTAGCCTAGGCGAGACTCTGTCTCAAAAAAAAAAAAAAAAAAAAAGCTTTGTCTTACATAGCCTTAGGCCTGTTAATGAGTTACAAGGGACATCTCCAAGAAGGGAAGGGGACATGATGAGGCATGTCTGATCCCCCTTCTCATGACGAGCAACTCAGCTTTAGGGTATTTCTGGGGTCTCCTTGGCCAAGAGGGGGGCTTAAGATTTTATTTTAGTTCAGAGCAATGACCTTGAAGAGAAACAGCCAGAAGGGCTAAGTGGCTATTGGGATGGGGTGGGGATGGGGAAGATGGAAATGATCTGGGGAAGGGTGGTGGGGCCAGACTACCTTCATCCTTGTCTGTCGCTAGACCTTACGCAAGGCCCAACCCGTAGGAGAAGCTCGGGGAATATTTGTAGGCTACATTAGAAGGGAGGGTTCTCTCCTCTTCAGGGGCCTGGTGGCAGTCCCTGCAGCGTGCCTGAGCATCTGTTCAGACCGCCGCACCTGCTGGGCTGGTGGAGACACGTGTGGTCCTGGTGCTAGACGCCCTGTGTTGGGAGGCTCATTCCCTTAGAAGGAAGAGTTCTCTGCTGCAGAGCAGCTGGATGGAGGCAGAGCTTGGCAGAGGGAAAATTCTACTGTGGCTGCCTCTCTCCTGCCATTAGGCCAAGTGGCCAGTCCTTCCAGATTGAGAGGCTCTGACAGGTAGAAACAGCCCTAAATCAGTTTCAGGAATAGCACCGGCCTGGGAAGGGAAAGCGTTTCCTCTCCTTTCTTCCTCCTGAACAGTTGGAGGCTGTTTGCACTGTTTACACTGCCTCAGGGCTAAGCCTCCTCCCAGCTCTTGGAGAAGGGTGGGAGCTGCCTCCGCGGTTCTACCAACGGGCCCTTTGGAAAGGGTCTGAACCTTAGAAGGTTCAGCCCTTCTCTACTCAGGACTCGCTTAGAACCTAGGCGAGATGGTGTCAGGTGTGCCCAGAACACTCCAGTAGCTTCCTGGCCACCTCAGTGTAAGGCCAGAGTCCTCACTGTGGCCTGCAAGGTCCGCCAGCCTCTGGCCACCTGTCCCACCCCTTCTCCTCCCACCCCCCTGCCTCACTCACTCCGCTCTGGCCTCGCTGGCCTCTGAGCTCTTCCCCAAACAAGCAGCACGCTCCCACCCCCTGGCCCTTGCAGGTCCTGCCACCTGGAACCCCCCCTTTGACCAGATGCCCTCAGGGTGCACCTCCTTCATGGCCTTCAGGTCTTGAATGTCACCTCCCCAGAGAGGCCTTCTCTGATCCCCCTGGTGAAAACAGCCCCTGCCTGCCATCTATTCCCCATAGCACTTACCACCAGATGACATGTTACAGTTTCTGTCTTCTTTCACTAGAACGTGAACTCCGTGGTACCAGGGACTTTGCTGTGTTCACTGCTGTGACTCCAGCACCCAGATCAGTGCCCGGCCAGAGGGAGTGTTCAGTGCAATGGAATGAATGCGCGAATGTGTACAGTGAAGTCCCTGCTGCCCACCTCCCAGGGTTGTACGAATGCGGCAGTTCTGGCGCCGTGTCTCCCAGTGTGTGTTTCGCATACCTCTGCCGCCTCGTAGGTGGCATGTAAACATTCCCTGTTTTAGTAGATCTGTATTTATGTCTACAGTTACCTTCTGGCAAGTGATAATGATTTTCCATTTATGGCATTAATATAAAGTTTCCTTTTTAAAATAAACTCATTCAAGATTTAAAAAAAAATCTTCTATATTTGCCAGCCTAAAAGATAGTTTATAATACACTTTGCAATTTTCCAAGAAAACTTTTCTGAGAATAAAAGGAAATGCTAATTATTTCCTATCGGATATGGATTGAAAATGATTTTTTAGATAGCTATGCAAGAAAAACATTTTCATACCAATACAGGGTACTGTGTCCTGGGATCCTAGATTCTGCATTGATATTCTATAAACCCTGAAATTAAGTATAAAATCTTGGTAGCAGTAAAGAATGGCACATAGCAGGTATGGTAGTAATAAATATAAGTCTAAGGTATGTGCAAAATAGCCCAAACTCTCCCTTTGATTATCCACTGGTGTGTGCATAGGATGTAATATTTTCTTTTTTTTAGTATTTTAAAGCAAAGATACCCAGGATGTAATATTTTCTTATGATGTCTACCTCGGGGCGTGAGAAACTCAAATGTTTGCTGTAGTGTTTTGTGTTGTTTTGTTTCACCTCCAGAGGGCAGTATCAGCCGTTCCTTTAGGCGTTTGTTGCTTGGCTTCTGTTGCAATATAGGCACATTGAATGCAGAGTATTGTTCCTTTTTTGGGGATGGGAGTACATCTGATACATTAGCAAATGCAGTGAAAAGCAGACTCAGAACCACACTTTTTCATTCAACTAATATGCACTGAGGACTGGGACACAGCATTGGGACACAACAGAATCACGGGGAGAACAGAGGAGTTGGCACTTGGAGTGGGTTTTGAAGGACGAGTAGGAGTCCTGCACCACAAGATCTATTTGGGTCATTTTTTATTGTGGGCTTAGGGCCATTGGGAATATTCATTGAGGTATCATTTAATCCACTACTAAATGCTTCTCTGAGCTCTTGGACATGGCACAGACATTGGATTCAGACACCACTGAGGATTAGCTCTACCACTGTACCACCCCGAACTCGGCCAGGTGTAAATCTCATGCGCACCCATACACACGCACGCACGCACACAGTCCAAACTGGCTTGAGCGAAGAAAGGAACGTATGAGCTCAAGTAACTGAAAAGTCCAAGATAGTGCTGGCTTCAGGCATAGCTGGATACGGGGAATTAACCACCGTTAAAATAACCTGGTTTCTATCTGGTCTGGCTCTCACTGTCCTCAATTCTGCTGCCTCTATGTAGGTGTCACTGTGGGGCAGATTTCTCCATGGAACATATAAAAATGCTCATAATGGTGACCCTAATAAGCTGATAAAAATTATTTCTTCCCTTGTGTGTGAAAAAAATGACATCTTCCTTTCTTCCCTAGTAGTTCTCGGCTCATATCAGCTAACAATTCCAGGGGAAAAGAGATAGGGACTTTTCCAGGAGATTCAGCCAATCCCTGAATTGAGTCGGTTGGCCTAGCTTGGGAGGCCTGCCGAGCTCTGAACCATCACACAGCCAGGGAGATGGGACACACTGGCCAGGCCCAGGTCACGTGCCCGCGCTTGCAATACGGGAGTGTTATCTCCACCCACACCACGTGGACTGAGGGTGAAGGAGAGGTGGTTTCCCAAAGGAAAATCAAGGTGATGTAACCAGAACAGTGCCCGCCGTCCTGCCTTGGAGGCTTTGTGGCCTTCAGGCAATTGGCTTCGGCTTTCAAAGGCACAGTTTCTTCCTCTGCAAAATGGGGAGGATGATCCTAGAGGATAGGAGCATTGTGGGAATTAATAAGCACCATGGAGGGCATGATGAATGGCAATTGAGGGGACTGAGGAGCTGGGCCCTGTAACCTGGAGGCTGGTCACTCACAAATCATCCCTGGGTTAGAATGCGGGGTTTGGGGGTGGCAGGGGGAGGGAGTGACGCGGGTGTGTGAAAGTGCTCTGTGAGCACGCACTGCCCCCGACACAGTGTCTTCGTGGCCTCTTTATTAACCCACTCTAAGTGATTGTTCTCTGCGGGGACCTGACGCCGGCAGGGTTAGTTCCCTGTGCTCTCAAGCCCTGGAAACCAACACTGTGCTTTCAGCTGCCTGTTAATGCAGCTACGGCGCTGGCACTGACTAAATCAGCCCCATTTAGGAGAATTCCAATAGTCTGGCCTCAGAGGAGTACATGATCTCTGAAACGTGGAGTCGGTCAAATGTCTTTAAGTGCTGATTTTTGGCGTTTCATTCCAATGTCAGTTTTTTCCCCCAGAGAGAATTAATAACGTGGCCATTGATAAAATTCTATGCCTTCTGTGGGGCTGGCATTGGGGATGAGGACGATAAGGGAAACTGTAAGGACGATGAGACTTTGCTTTCATGTCACGTCCAAACTCCTTAAACCCTTCATTGTGCGTCACTCACTCTGCCCTGGCACCCACCCCTCTAGTCGACCCAGCTCCTGGCCCATCCATGAATGTTGTATGCTTTTTCAGGCCCCTGAGGCTTTGCACATGCTGGTCCTGCTGCCTGGAATGCCCTTCCCTTTTCGTGTTGCCCAGGTAGCTCGAATGTCTCCCATGTGTTCCTTCACTCAACCACTTTTAATTGAGGGCCCCAGCTGTGTGCCAGGCACTGCTCTGGGGGCTTGGAATTCACAATGAACAAAGCAGACAAAGCTCCCTCCCTTCATAGAATTTTCATTCCAGTGTGGGCACAGCCCAATAAATAAAAGGCATAATAAATAAGATAAACTAGACACTGTGTTGGGGGATGGGGAGTGGGGGGCTGGTGTGTGCACAGCTTGCAAGTTTAAATAGGGCGGTCAGGGGAGACCTCACTGAGAAGAAGCGATCTGGGCCTGGTCTTGAAGGAGGTGGGGAATCTGGATGTTTTCCTGGGAGAAGAGCATTCCAGGCAGAAGGAATGATGGGTCAAAGGCCCTGAAGTGGGGACGTGGGAGTGTTAAGGACACTGGAGTGAGGAGGAGGGTGGCCTGGTAGGAGGTGGGTTAGAGACGGGGTGGAGGCCCAGTGGGCAGGGCCTCATGGCCACTGGGAGGGCCTTGTCCTAGACTCTGAGTGGGACAGGAGCCCACTTGGGACCCTGAGCGGGGGAGTGACACGATTCCACACACCTTTCTTCAGGTCTCCCTGGCTGCAGCAGGGAGAACAGACTGCAGGGGCAGAGGCCAAATCAGGAGTCCAGTGAGATCCCCGGAGCAGCGTGGAGGGGAGGAGGGAAAAGTGGTCAGATTGGGATATACCGTAGTTTATGGAGCTGATAGATGAGATGTGGGGTGGGAGAGGGATCGTGGTTTTGAAAATGACTCCAAGGACTAGGGCCTGGCTGTGTTCCCAGAGGCCTTTCTGGTCCCCTTATTCAGACCCTTGGCTTTGCATTTTGTATGTTTTATTATAATCATTCGTCTCCTTTTGGGGGGCCTAGGTGGTAATCTGATGAAAGTTATGGACTCTCTTCGCAGAAAAATACCCTTGTGCTTTCAGTTGAATGGGTGTTCCCAGAGCCCTCTGCAGGGCCCCCTGGACAGCGTGTGGTTGCCTGGCTGGTTGCAGCTGTGGCGTGTGGTTGCACAACGGCAGGAGGAAGCACAGCCTACGCAGGCAAGTTGGTATCTGAACCCGCACTGGGCCAGAGCCTGTGTTAAGCCCTGCTCGCATATGTAAGGGGGCCGGCCTCCCAGTAAGCACTTGGTAAATGTTTGCTGGAAAACACTGATGATAAACTTGGCATTTTACAGGGTCCTCACCCTTTATCGGGTGCCTTAAATATTCATACCTCCATTTCATAGATAAGGAAATGAATCCTCGGCACAGTGAAGGGTGCCGTGCCAGGGAGCGGCAGTGTCTGGTGTCTGAGCAGGGCTGTGGTGAGGATTAACCAAATTAGGCGTGGAAAGGGGTCAGAATAGTGCCTGGCTCGTAGTAAGTACTCAGTCAGCCTTAGCAATTACCATCGCAGACCTGGACGGTGGTGACGCCCGGACCGGAGCCAGGCTCCCACGCGATATTCCTTCTCTTTCCCCTTCCCCTTCCCCATGCACGGCTCTGCCCTCCAGGAATTTATAATCCAACCGGGGAATCGATAAGAAAAGCAAGAAAGAAGAAGATCTCTAATTGCTTCTATTTTTATTCCAGTTAATCCTTACAGCAGCCCTGTGAGGTAGACCTTATTAATATCCCCTTTTTACAGACGAGGAAACTGAGGCTCAGAGGAGATAAATAGCAAAGTTCTGGACTCACCCCAAGTCTCCGAATCCCCAGATAATTAGTAAGCAATATATATATATAGTTAAATGCTAACAATTTAGCATTTAATTATATCCTATTTCGCACTGTATTGTGTATAATTTAATACTGATTGCAGGGTTTCAGAATGAACTGAAGTTGGGGGGTGTGAAGAATGGCAAGGGAAGGCTTCATGGGGACTTTGGGAATGGGCTGGGTCTTGGAAAGTCTGTGAATGGAGGCTGGAGGAGATGGGGTGGATTTCTGGAAAAGGGAATAGAATGATTAAGGCATCAGGTTAGGAGTGAGCATGGGGTGGGGAGGGAGGGGCTGGAATAGTGCTATTTCAGTATTGGAGCTCTAGAAATGTGAATATAATGGATGTTCACTGAGAACTTTGTAAGTGCCAGGTATTGTGCTAAGACCTTGCCACTGTTACTGTATTCGTCCCTTGTTTGACCCTGTAAGGCAAAGAAAAGTCCAACCAGACAAGTACTGGCATTGCCCCCATTCTATAGATAAATTAAGTGGCAGTATTGGGAGTTGGAGCCAGGCCTGGACTCCAAAGCTCATGTTCTTCCCAGCTCAAGTTCAAAGATAATCTAACTGGAGGTGGGGTGTCGTGAATAGTGAGAAATAAGATTGGGTAGTCTGGGGCCTTGCTACTCAAAGTATGGTCCCTGGGCATTAGCGGGGAGCTTGTTAGAGGTGCACACTTGGGGCCAGGTGTGGGATTACAGGCTGGGCTGTAATTCCAGCACTTTGGGAGGCAGAGATGGGAGAATCATTTGAGATCAGGAGTTCAAGACCAGACTGGGCAACATAGTAAGACCCCATCTCTAAAATGAAAAAAAAATTAGCCAAGTGTGGTGGCACAGACTGTAGCCCCAGCTACTGAGAAGGCTGAGGTAGGAGGATTGCCCGAGCCCAGGAGTCCAAGGTTACAGTGAGCTACGATTGCACCACTGAACTCCAGCCTGGGTGGCAGAGCAAGACCCTGTCTCTAGGAAAAAAAATAATACCGACGTGGGCACCTCCCAGTCCTCCTGAATTAGAATCTGCATTTTGCCACAATTCCCAGGTGATTTATATGCACATCACAGAGCTGGTAGGAAGTGGGGATGGATGGATGCTCCTGTTCAAGTCTCTCTGATGACATCCCCCTCCCGGTGGAGGAGAAAAATGCATTCCCTGGAGGGGTTGAGGTGAAAGCCCAAGGCGGCCCAGCACAAGCTGACATCTCTTTGAAGTCCCATATTTCATCTAAAAATGTCATCAAATGTTTCATTCCATACCGTAATATAGCAACGGTCATTTTAATATTTCAAAATGGTTATGTAAATTGCCAGGGAGTGGGATCTGTGTTCCGGGAAGATGCATGGGATGGATTTCCTTGTATCTTAAATGGGGTAATAATAACTACTTCAAGGGCTGCTGTGAAGATCAAAGGAGAATCATGTATTTGGAAACGCTGCGTAAACTGTTCGCACAATACATGTGTTGTTATTCTGGAAGGAACTGAGACTCCTCCCCAGACCCAGCATCGTGCAAAGCAGCTCTCCCGAGGGCTGAGGTCTCATGTACTGTTCTTGCACTCAGGGTGAGGCAGGGTTCAGTCCCAGGGGAGGACAGAGGAACTTCTTTGGGAATCTCAGGAAGCCAGGAAAATAAAAGAGCAGAGAAAGCTTATTGCTATTTTGGTTTTCTTAAAAAATTCCTTATAATTTCATAATATCACTCTTTCTTACTATTGCTCACTTCCTGGTTGGTCAGACTGGCTGGCAGGAAAGCCCCAATAAAACTCAGATGTTTCAGAGACATGAGGAGAGAAGATGAAGGTACCACATCCTGTTCCCAAGTCAGTCTAGAGAGAGGGGTGTTGGGGAGGCAAAGTGGGGGTGACAGGGGAAGAGTTAAGGAAATGGCAGCAACCTGGGGGCCTGCAGGGAACAGGAGGCAAAAGGAGGACCAGGCTGTCAGCCTGGTCTGGGAGTGACTGTCTGGGCTCCCCATCCAGAGGGCCCTGTTTCCTTGTAATCGGAGGGAGAAGTGAAGACAGGGAGAGAGACTCAAGACAGGTGAGATGGAGAGAGAGACAGACAGACAGACTGTCTACAACCAAGGGCAAAGGAGGAAGGGTGGCTGGAGAAGGCACAGGCAGAAAGCCACGTGGGAAGGTGGGGAGGCTCATTCAGTACCGCAGGTGCCAAGGGAGAGAATCTGGGTTTGGAATTCCCCGTGGCCTGCAGCAGTTGGAAAGAATGAGGAAAAGGACCATGACATTTAGTTAAGGTGGTCCTGGGTCACTCTTGGGTAGGGTTCTAGTAAGATAATGGGTTAAAGTGAGGTTTTAAGAAGAAGAGAATGATGGAGATTATTTTTTTCCTCTCTCTCTTCTCCCCATGGAAGGAATTCCTCCCCATGTAGGAATCATTAAGATTCCTACACAAATTGCATTTGTTACAAATGTCCTACTTGCCGTTTAAAACTTAATCCCTCTAATTTGCTATAACTTGAGACCAGTACCAAGTTGATGTTGTATCTTTAGTCCATTACTTGGCAAAAAGTTATTTAAGAGACAGTAGATCGCAAAGCATTGTTTATGGTATGATCCCATTTTTGTTTAAAAGAAGGTGTATGTTTGTGTATACATATGTATATATGTATATTATGAACGAAGAAAACATTCAGAGGAATAGATATCAAATTATAGTGGAGGTTTGACCAGTATATATATATGTCCACTTTAAATATACAACATTTATTACACATTAATTATCCGTCTTTAAGGCTGTAATAAATTATAATAGGGGTTATCTCTGATGGTTAGATTATGGCATATTACTTAAAATTCTTTTAGCTACATATGACAGAAACTCAGCTGAAACTTCTAAAGCAATAACTGAATCGTCCAGATACTTCTTCATGCATGGGTGGATCCAGAGACTCAAATGATGTCATTAGCAATCCGTTCCTCTCCAGTCTCTTGGATCTGCTGTCTTTTGTATTGGCTTCATACTCAGATAATTCCAGGCCAGCATCTCATTGGCTCAGCACCCGAGTGGAAAGAGTGCAGCTCTTTCCCAAGAGTATCGGCAAAGTCCTAGGGCTGGCTTGGATCATGGTTCACTCCCGAAACAGTGACTCGGTGTGGCTGGGGAAAAACTATGCTGATTGGCAAGGCCAAGGTCATGTGACCCAAGAGGAGCACAAAGGCACTTTCAGGGGCACCTAAGGAAGCCAATGAACTAAAAGGGGCTGAATGGTTCCTTAAAGGAAATCCACGCCCTGTTGTGAGACTAGGAGGAGCAGAACGGCGAATGCCCACCTCCAGCGTGCCTTCGCTCTCTGGGCCAGATGTTTCTGTAATGACTGCATTGTTTAACATACACCTGCACTTCTCTTGCAATGGCAAGGGGAAAATGGATCCCCTTCTAAACAACGGATTTGCGTTGCATCTGGTTATGACAATTGAGATAACTAAATGACGAGTGTTGAGAAAACAGTAAAGCCCAAACCTCGTCAGAGCCCTTGACTTTATGGGGCACAGGAGGAGGATACAGTAGCGAGACTGGGGAGTTGACCTTCTCCTTCTCGTAGATTATTAAAGTTGCGTACGCCTAAGCCCCACTGGGCCATCAGACAGTCTCTGGGGCTCTGGGTCGCCGGAGTGATGGGCCCAGGGAGCTGGGCCTTCGTCACAGGCCAGCCTCTGCCTCTCGGCTTCCTGTGCCTGTGTGGCAGGGCCCTGGGCTCTGAGTCAGTGCTTCCCTGCATTCCGCTATCACACTGCTTTGTTTCTTCGTTTCAGGGTTACACTAAGGACATGGTGACAGACTTTGATGAGAAACATGATGAGTATTTAATATTGCTTCAGCAGAGGAACCGGTAAGATGAAGCCGCTCGATGGCAGCCCTTAATATTAGCCACAAATAAAAATCTATTTAGATTTATTAACAGCATGCAGGCCCCGTTTCATGTAGAAATAGGATGCAGAGGCTTAGAACGTGATCTGCAATCTCAGCTCCTGTTTCTCCATTCACTGATTTAATTGCGTCTTTGGATTGAGCTGTTGCGAACTGTTCGACGTGTAAGTGCTGCCTTTTGCCACCCTGCTTCTGTTGTGGGAGAAGGTAGGATTGCAAGAAAAGCTTGAATTTGGCAGGGCTTGTGCAAGAGTCACCTGACTAGCCCGGTCTGCAGGCTTTGACGGTCTCTTGAAACCTGAGCCTATAATCATGTCCTGTTACGTAAAGAGGGAGTCATTTTACATTTGTGTTTGAAGTTGGTCGATATGTCATTTAAAGTTAGGACTGATTTTGTCTCTGGAGTGCTGGTTCTTGAAAAAGCATGCAATAGGTGCGATGTTTAGTGATCAAGGTCAATGCGTTGCGGCCTGGTTTGAAAGAGGCGTCACCTCCTCGGTTCCTTTGCAGGGATGAGAGGGAGGGTTCATTTTCAATTCCCTGTGGTTTGGCTTCAGGCCTTGAACCTTGCAGTAAGCTGGACTTGCAAACTCAAATTCTAGGAGATGCCAGACCGTGAGTGAAGCCAGCTCAGGGGGGCAGTGGGCACCTGGAGCTCTCATCTCCAAGCTGCTCAGCTCAGGCCGGTTGTTTGTGGGAACACATCCCCTGGGCTCCAGGTCTTCTAGGTTTGCCGGAGAAGCTGAAACCTAGATTTGTGTTGTGAAATCTCTTGAGTTTTAAAATGTTGGTAATGAATTCGAATGAAAGCACAAAACAAACAGAACACTGCAGGCCCACAAAACTGGCTGGATGAGAGGGAGGAAACCAGCTGGGTACTAATGTGGACCCTTGTGTTATGGGAAGGGGCTTGGAGTCTTGCAGACAAGAGTCTTGGTAGGGGAGGTAGTGTCATCCTGAGTGTGGATTCAGCTCTTGTCTCACCGATTGGACTCCTACTGGTGTCGAAAGGGGCCCTGGTGGCATGTTGGGTGGGACAAGTCTTTGTGGTACAGGATAGTCCGGTGCATTGTAGTAGGAGTTCAGCATCCCTGCCCCCTGGCTCCTTTACTAAATTCCATTGAGTCCCCCAGTATCTGTGACAACAACACCTGCCCACTTTCCAGATACCTGCCCCAGCGAGGCAGCACCATCCCTGGTGGAGAACTTCTGAATAGATAAACTCTCTGGGACCTGCTAGAAACGCCACGATGGTGTCCTCTGTGCCCAGCTGCTCTGCGCTCATCTCCCGCCATCCCAGCGCCAACCTCGAACTAGAATAGCGAAGGCTTGTGCTGATTAGACCAACGTGGGTTTTTGTCATCATTAATGCCACGGAGTAGGATGTTTTTATTCAGTTTCTGGCAGGCTGGATGGTGCCACCAAACACCTGGGTGATCATTTAATCATCTACATGTGACTTGGCTGGGGAGAGACTGTCATAGTTCCTTATGAGCAAATTGTTTCTCATTAATCAAGGGATCAATAAGTGTGCAGAGAGGTACTGGCTGATAGCATAAATGAGAATTTTCAGAGACAAGGTTGCAACACAAAGGCAATTAAAAACTATGTCAAAAGGGAGTTGCCATAAAATTTGGAGGGGCGATGTGTTGCCACTGAGAGGAGCTGTCTTAGTAATGGGACGTTAGAAGGTACAGAGGGAGAGAAACTCCTTCAGATGGAGCCCTGTAGAGAACAGGAATGCCGTGAGCTAAGGGTGAGCCAAGCCTCAAAGGAAACTTTTGCAGAGTACCAGCCACGTGCTGGGCGCTTGGCCCCGCCATTTCGCTTTATCTGCACACTACCCAGGGAGGCAGATAGGGTTATTGCACCCATTTTACAGACAAGGAAGTAGAGTCCCAGAGGAGTGAGCAACTTGCCCCGGGTCCCACAGTAGGAAGTGGTGGAGCTGGGCTGTGCTTTAGGTTTGGTTTGACATTGTCATAAATAATCAAGAGGAGAGAAAACTGATCGGGTTGCCAAAGGCCGTAAAGTTCACTAAGGAGGGATTTTGTGGGAATACACTGCAATTTACTCGGAAACCTAGTTTTATGACAGGTCAAAAACCAGCCTCTGAGCTTTACAGTGGGCATTGAGGGAGATGAAGACTCAGGCTGTTTGTCTGGGCTACGCAATCACTGGAGTGAATTCTTAGCAGGGGTCTGCCCAGAACACAGCTGCCATAGATGCTGGGTAACATTCTTCCATTCACTCAGGAGGATTTCATTGAGTACCTTATACGTGCCCGGCGTTACCATTAGCACAAAGGTCAACACGGTGATGAAGAAGGCACAGGTTGTATTAGTTAGCGTTCTTTTAATTGTAAGGGACAGAAACCCAAGGTGAGCAGGCTTAAGCAGCTGGGAAACTTGTTGGCTCATGAAATTAAGAAATCTAGCAGAAACTCTTGCTTCAGGCATAGCTGGATCAAGGTGCTTAAATTATGTCACCAAAATCAATCATTGTCCATCTCTTGCCTTTGTTTTCCCATGTTGGAGTCATTCTCAGGTAGGTGCTTCCCTCACAATGACCAAGACAGCTAGTGGAAGCCCCTACTTACATCCTGCTTCAAAGGGCAGAGAGCATTTCTTTCCTAGTACTTCGAGCAGAAGTGCTGAGGAGGCTCCCATTGGCCTGGCTTGGCTGCATTCTCATCCTGAACCAATCACTCCGTGTGTGTGGTTAGGTGGCATAGTCCTACTGGCTACTCTGTGGCCACCCCACTAAATTGGGCAGTGGAGTCAGTCCCAGCCAAACCACACGGAGTAAGAGAAGGAGTATAGCTGGACCCAGAGGAAATTGGAGGGGCATTGTCTGGAGGATGGGGGATACTAGGCAGCAAAAAGACAGGTGTCTACCACACAATCCTCACCCTTGAGGAACTCCCTGGGTAGTGGCAGGGTAAGCACGAGGCCACCTATAACTTTGCCAGTAGGAGCAGAAAGTGATCATGTGCTCCTAGGAAAGGATCAGGGCAGGGGGGACAAAGAGGGAGGCTCTGGAGATGTGACAGCCCCACCCGCCCCCGGCACAAACCCTCCCAGCCGCCTGTCCCAGCGGGCTCTCAGTGATTCGGGTCACTCAATGTCGTGAAAGATATGATCACACCCAACAAGATTCGTGAAAGAGCAAGCAACGTGATCAAAGGGCCGAGATATGAGTATGGACTGAAAAGATGAGGACCCCTGTATCTGAAGAGGTGATGGCCACCGAGAGGGGCTGTCATAGACACCTCGAGATTGCAGAGAGTGGACACAGATTTGTCCACCAGATCTAAGAATCCAGCGATGCTATTATCACTTGGTCCTTGAAAAGAGTCATTTGAGGGAAACTTACAGGAAAATCTGCCCCAAGAGCAGATTCAGGCAGAGAGAAGGAAGGAGAAAGCCAGCACCATGGGGGCTTTGCACGGCCACTCTCTGAGTTGCAGCTTTAACCCAGCGTCCCGTTTTGTCATCAGAGCCTTTCGTGCTGAGCTCTGTCCTCCACGCTGCACCACCTCGACCTGCACAGACGCTGTTCTGTGGGGCATCCTGTGGGCCGCCCAGGTCCTGGGGAGGAATGGCAGACGTACCCCTCCCGCCTCCCTCGTCATCTTTCAAGACTGGACTCAAGTGCCACCAGCTCCAGGGAAGCCCCAGCTGGGAGCCGTTGCTCCCTCCTCTGCTCCTTGCTCAGAGCCCCTGTTGCGTGATGCCTGGGGCTGGAGGCAAGAGCAGCAGAATGGGGCAGGTGAGAGCACAGGCTCTGCAGCCCCACCTGGGTGGTGGCTTACTACGGGCCAGAACGTAAATCTAGGCTCAGCTGCTTCTGTGGCTTCCTGATAAAACAGGCCAATGGTGGAACCTAAGTCCCAGGGCCATTGGAGGATGAAATAATCCCACAGTCATCCCACCAGCCAAGTCAGTGATCATGGTCATCATGATTGTCCTCTTAATATTAAACATGCCTTCTCTCCAAGTCGATATCCAGGGCTGACCCTGGGAGAACTCCTAGGTTGACCCTTGAGATGACTGAGGTCTGGTGGAACCACGTGGCTCATCTGCATGCCATGGCAACCACACCGCTCAGAGGCCAGAGACAGAAGTCTAGTCACAATCAGGCCCTGCCCTGTGTGCTCCCCAGGTCCTCCTCACCATCTGGGTCCCTGCCGTGGTGGCCCATGACGGGGACAGTCCTCCCCGACCACCCCAGCCCTCAACCACATAGGTCCCCAGTCACACACTCCCCCATGACACCCTGTGCTCCTAACTCGCTGAGCCTCCACTTCCTCATCCGTGCAAAGGAGCTCTGCACAGGTGACTCTAAACGTCAGGTAAAATGGAAATGGTGGCTGTGACATGCACCAGGAAAATGATACCTGTGAACAGTAGTATACTCAGTCATGTCTCCTGCTAGACCTTGAGTTCCTTGGGGCCACTTGTTGCAGAAATAGGCATTGAGAGCATTCCCCATCGTTCCTCACCATGGCCGACAGGAGGATGCCTGTGCCCAGGGGCTCGGATTGCAGTGGGGAGGGAGGGATGGAGTATAGACAAATGCACAGATAAAGCATAGTATAATGTCAGGCGGCGTGTTATGTGCGCCGTGAAAAAACTCAAACCGGGAAGAGAGTAGAAGGTGGCAGGGCTCGATTTTAGATGGGGCAGGAACTGACTCTGATTTATCTGAATCCTCTGCACCCAGGACAGCTTTTTATGCAAAGTAGGCTATCAATTAAAAAACACACTTTTCTTCGATGCCACCTGAATATTACTGATGCTCTCAGCTGCAGTAGGGGGAGTTCCTTTAGCAGTTCCTTTCACAGTCTGAATAATTATCTACTAATTTATCAGTTTCATAAATCCACATTTTCATAAATCATTCTGTTTAAGGAGAGGCACACGTGGAGTGCCAGCCCTGGGTCCCGGGTAACTGGATGCGGAGACTGTTAACGTGGCATCAGAGGGCAGGCAGAGAAGTTGAGGCGGGCTCTCTGCTTGGGTGATCAGATTTCCTGCCCCGCCCCGCCACAGGGCCTCCCAGGATGTGGGCTCCTGCTCTCTCCTCTCCCCGGAGACTGCTGGTGGCCCCCGGCGTCCCTTGATGGTTTGCTCCAGCGAGCATAGCTATGCCATGTTTGGAAATTGTCTCTTAGTTACTTGTGTTTTCCTTCTGTTTTATGTTGTCGCCCAACAATCAGGCGTCTCCCAGGCTTCCAAGGCTGGAAGAGATAAGCACTTTGTAATAAATGCTCCTGCCGCAATTGTTGAAAAGACGGATGTATCAGCCGCTAAAGAAACATTTAAAAATAAACAAAGAAATCACACACAATGCCATCACCTTACCTCAACAACCGATTTCATTTTAACATCTATCACCTTCCACTCTGGGGCCAGAAACTCACTTTTGTCCAACTTTGCTTTTGCCATGTATGTACCATTTTTTCATCCCTCTCTGGACGGATCACAAACAATCCCCCATGTTTCTACACAGTCTTCAAGATTTTAACAGCCGCACAATATCCCAGCTTCCTCCTACCTGGTGTTGGACATTTGGGTTATTTTCAGGGTTTTGTTATGACTAAACACTATCCATCTTCTTGCTCAGGAACAATTTCCAGAATGTGCTTCCTGGGGAAAGACCCACATAGCATTTTCTATATTTTCATATTACGTCCAACAAGGTGCTGTGAGTTACAAGCAATGTCTAGGTTTGCCAATTTCAACAGCATCTTGATAGCTTTAGATGTTGTCTTTGTTGTGGTGAAGACCCTGGATTGCCTAAGTTTGCATGCTTGCCCTGCCACGGACCCGCTGTGTGACTTTGGGCAAATTACTTAACCTCTCTTTGCCTCAGTCTCCTTATCTGCTAAGTGGGGATAATAAAAGTAATTATCCTATAGCTGCTGTCCCCAACCCCTGGGCCGCGGACCGGTACCAGTCTGTGGACCGTTAGGAACCGGGCCGCACAGTGGAAGTGAGGGGCAAGCGAGGGAAGCTTCATCTGTATTTGCAGCCGCTCCCCATGGCTCGCAGCACCGCCTGGGCTCTGCTTCCTGTCAGATCACCAGTGGCATTGGATCCTCATAGGAGCAAACCCTACCATAAACTGCGCATGGGAGGGATCTAGGTTGTGGCTCCTTATGAGAACTAATGCCTGATGATCTGGGGTGGAGCTGAGGCGGTGATGCTAGCGCTGGGGAGCGGCTGCAAATACAGATTATCATTAGCAGAGAGGTCTGACTGCACAATAAATATAATGTGCTTGCATCATCCCAAAACCATCCCCCGCCAATCCATGGAAAAATTGTCTTCCATGAAACCGGTCCCTGGTGCCAAAAAGGTTGGGGACTGCTGCCCCATAGGGTTGTCGCGGAGGTCAATGTCTTAATACAGTTGATTCTCATTCTCGGATTCCATATCTGTGAATCTGCCTACTCACTGCAGCTTACCTGTAACCCCACGGTCCATTCCTGTGCATTTTCAGTCATTCACAGATACGTGCAGAGCAGCAAAAAATTGTAGTCACCTGACTCTCACGTTCCCAGCTGAGGTAGAACCAGGCAACACTTTGCTACCTTCTTTCGGTGTAAACAAGTGTCCTTTTCGAGGTAGACCTAATACCACGTTTTTCACATTTTTGTGCTTTTTCTTGATGATTTCTCTGTTTAAATCGGCCCCCAGACATACTGCAGGAATGCTGTCCAGGGTTCCCAAGCACAAGAAGGCTGTGATGTGCCTCATGAAGAAAATACGTGTATTAGGTCAGCTTTGTTCAGGCATGAGTTGCGATGCTTTTGACTGCGAGCTCAGTGTGAATGAATCAGCAGTGCAAGAGGGCGTCTTTGAACAGAAGCACGCATAAAACAAGGTTGTGTGGTGATCGGTTCGTGAAAATGTGACCACAGACTCTCAGGAACCTAATCCTGTATTTCCGCTAGAAGCAATGGTTCAGTATTCACTAATTCCTTATTCTCGGTGGCTTTCTAGGCCACATCTACAGCAAATAATGAGAATTAACTGTCTATGTATGTACAACAGAGTTTGGCACACAGCACACACCTTTTATGTGACTGCTATTGTTTTTTAAAATTTAAATTTTGCTCATTTGGTAGGTACTTCTTTAATTACTAAAGAAGATTCACACTTGTTGCTGCGTTGGTTGGTTGTCTGTATAAATCTAGTTGTGGGGGTGGGTATAGGTGTTTGTAAAGATACTGGAGAGTTTACTGTCACATGGAAGCAGTTTGGAGGGGGCTAAAAAGGACACCGTGCACTGTTTATGGCAATGGAATGTCCGGAGTGGGAAATGGACCAAGTTCGAAGCGTGAGGATGGGCTTTAGTGAAAGCTAAATTAAAGACCTGGCCACATGCATGCCAAGACCCTTTTAGCCAAAGGATGTGATAATCATATCATTAATCTTGAACAAACACCTATAATCAAATACGGATATATTTTTTAACTGCAATAGAATACGAAATGATGCCATTTGAGATATCAAGGGTGAGTGTTTGAGAACACATATATTCACTGAAGCAAAAAATTAGCCTGCCCAGTCTTGCGAGGGATGTTTTCTGATTGGTAAATGTGTTATGTGAAATCCCTCTCGCAAAGCCTTAGACCCTACGCCACCTTTTGTTACATGTCAAACAAATTTTCACTATCCACACAGAGTGCAATTGCATAAAATTGGGATCATCTCAGAAAATCCAGGTTGTGTGATAGCAGGATGCACACATATGCCCCCTCTCTGCCTCAGCCACCACGGGGCAGGGCTGTGTGTTTATTTTTGCTAACGTGTATTTGAGCCTTAGAACGAGAGCAGAAACTTCCCTGCAGGGTCCCCAAACAGTCTCCCCCTCGCTGCTTCTCTGTGTGTGTCATGGGCCTCTTTAGAGGCTGTTTGCAGACAAACAGCTGGGCACACGTCCCCCAGCCTCTGATTGGGCACGCTTCACCCTCAGAACAGCAGTTCACTCCTGGCTTGGGGGTGGCAGCCGCCCAGACTCTCATACGATGAGGTGCAAGCGATCATTTCTCTTGCAGGATATTAAAGCAGTTGAAAGCCAAGGACCCCGTGCAATTGAGGCTGGAGCACTTGGAGCAAGGTTTCTCTGTCTACGTGAACGGGGCCAATTCTGAGCTGAAGAACTCACCACGGAAAGCCGTTCACCCCGACTTCTCCAGAAGCGCCTCGCATGCCGAGGGGACACGTGGTGAGTGCAGGGCCTCCAGGCGGAGCAGCAGCTCCGTTAGTTAAAATTAATTAGGGACCATGAAACTCCATCCCGTGCGCATGAATTTACCAGCAGATAACTAGCTAATGAACACAAGTTAACTATACCCACTTGGCCAGAAAGAGAGCATGAGATTAAAAACGAGAAATCCTGTTTATTCCTTTTTTTTTTTTCGAGACAGTCTCGCTCCATCACCCTGGATAGAGTGCAGTGGCATCATCATAGCTCACTGCAACCTCCAACTCTTGGGCTCAAGTGATCCTCCTGCGTCAGCCTCCTAAATAGCTGGGACTATAGGTGCATGCCCAGCTGATTTTTCTATTTTTAGTAGAGACGGAGTCTCGCTCTTGCTCAGGCTGGTCTTGAACTTCTGAGCTCAAGTGATCCTCCTGCTTCAGCCTCCCAGAGTGCTAGGATTACAGGCGTGAGCCACCGCGCCCAGCCTGTTTATTTCTTTTTAAACTAGTTTTGGCCTCTACCAGCCCAGAGCAAAGGGTCCAGAGCAGTAAATTCCTAGCTTTTACATTTTCTGCATTTCAAGTGTCAGTACTTTAAGAAAATTTCTTGTGCAATTTTGGATTATATCTGATTTTCACTTGATAGGTCTTAACTCTGGTATCTGACCTCTGTGTAATATTTGAATCCACCGTTCATTTCTGCGTTTAGTTAATCCATATCCTGCATACTTTAAATCAATTTCATGTGTCCCCTAAGAAAAGCACGGGAAGCCCAAGAATGTACTGGAAAAGCACCCATCGCAGTGTCTGGCGTAGGGTAGGCACCAAAAATGATTTGGCAGTTGAATGAATGAAATGGCACAGCTCATGGAGTCAGGTTACCATGGGGAAGCCACTTTGTCTCTTTGTGCCTTTGCTCGTCTTTAAAATGGTACTGTTAATGGAAAGAAACCAAACTGTACAATAATTTAAAGACGCTTATTCTGAGCTAATATGAGTAACTGTGGCCCAGGGATACACGAACCCAAGGAACCTTGAGTAAGTGGCCCTGAGGTGGTCAGATTACAGCTTGGTTTTGCACATTTCAGGGAGGCGGGAGTTATAGGCAAAGACATAAAACAGTACATGGAAGGTATACGTTGGTTTGACCCGAAAAAGCTGGATATCTTGAAGTGGCGGCTTACAAGTCAAAGGTGGATTTAGAGATTCTTTAATTGACACTTGTTTGAGAGAGCTAAGCTTTGTCTGAAAATTTGGAGTCAGTAGGAAGGAATGCCTAAGTTAAGATAAGGGGGTCTGTTATCTATTATGTGATAACCACGCCAGCAAAAAAAACCACGCCAGCAAAAAAAAGACCTGTTAACTAGATTTTATGGATTGTAAGGCATGGATTAACCCTTGCCTTACATGGCCTTATGTCTTATTTTTAATTTGGTGTCTTATTATCACAAAGAGTCTGTTTTGTCAGTCTTATGATCTCTATTTTAACATTAATGCTGGTTAATTATTATGTCTAAACTCCAAAAGGAAGGGGGCATAATGAGGTTTGTCTGACCTTTCTGATAGGGAGCTTAGTTCCAGGGTCCCCTAGGCCAACTGGGGTCCATTCAGTCAGTTGGGAAGCTTAGGATTTTAATTTCTTAGGACTAAGGAGGGTGCCTATCCCTAGGGTGTGTCAGAGCACCCTGCAAGGCAGCCCGCCTCGTGTGAGAGGCCAGTGGCTCGTGTGAGAGGCCACAAGTTACAAGAAGAGGATTTGGAATGAAGCAGAGCCGTATTTGAAGGAGCCCTGTTCTGCCACATTCGATCTTTGAGACCTTAGGCAATTGGAACTTCTCTGACCCTCGGTTTCCCATAAAATGGGAATAATTTTGCCCACCCTGCAGACTTGCCAGGAAAATTAAATGACATGAGAAATGTAAAGTAGAACACAGTAACTTTAATTTGTGTTACTCTAATTCTGGCTTCACAGATAGGGTAAGATCCCAAGCATTAATAGATAGTAAAAGTCAAAACAACAACAAAAGGATAGGAGGAGAAAGGAATGTTCCAAAATGTTTTCCTAGGAGAGCCACTGCAGTTCAACATGGAATTTAGCATTAGCTTCCTAGTCCCCAGGGCAAAGAGGGAAACCAATGGCTCTCCTAGCTTTCCTGGTGGAGGAGGCAGGGCAAACCTGCTGCTCTTTAGAATTAGGCCTTCCCTGGTCCAGGTTTCAAGGGGCAACAGACAATAGGATTCTGTGTCCTTGGAGCACCAGCAGTACATTCATTCATTCATTGAACAAATATCTTCACCCTCTACCCTCTACTACACAAATGGACCTCTTGTGTATACTGTCCTGTACCTTGCTCCTACATCTTGGAGATTGTTCTTTGTATGTATAGATCTGCCTGATTTGGCTGTACATTATACATATTATTGCATGGCATGGATGTGCTAGGACTTATTTACCCATTTTCTTTTTGCTGGGCACTGAGTTTGTTTTCTAATGTTTTGTTGCTACACGCAGTGCTATAGTGAATATTATCATATGTGCGACTTTGGGCACACTGACATGCATTTTAGGTATAAGTCACAAAACAATCCGTAAGTGCGAGCTTGTCGTCGGTGCCTTACCAAGTCTCCTTCCCTCATCTCTGGTGCAGATTACGGACGAAGAACCCTGTTTCGAGAAGCTGAAGAAGCCTTAAGACGCAATTCACGGACGGCCCCCAGTAAAGTTCAGCGCCGAGGATGGCACCAGGTCTGGAAACCAAGGGCAGAGTCAAGACTGTTGCCCCAGCTCACACTTTAGAATAAGGGGTGTGGGGTTGTCGTGGGAACAGAAATAGAATGAGGGCATTGAAAACCCCATAGGCAGGATGTGGGTCTGGCTGGGCACTGCAGTGGAGCCTTTTAGCATGTGGAACCAGCCTCTGAAGAGTCCTCTCTCTGCTGCATGGTCCTCCCTTCTGGCTGGGGCGCCCTGGCCCCACTCAGGCATGTAAGAAGGTCAGACTCAGAGCCCCATCATGATAACCCATTCATACAGCAGTTTTTCATTGAGCACCTACTATGTGTCAGACACGGTCTTAGATGCCAGGGATACAGTGGGTGAGTGAGACAGAGCCCCTGCCCCATGGAACTGAGATGCCAGTTTGGGTTGCTGCTGTGTCAGAAGCTTACATTTCGGAGCACCTCCCCTGGGTACGAGGCGTGGGCTCAGCTCCTACAGGACTCCTCCTTTGCCCTCCCAGCAGCCCTAAGTTTCAGTGGTGTCCCTCTTTTTAGGAAGCAGAGGAGGTGGAAGCTCAGAAAAGTTCTATGATTTTTCCAAGGTGAACAGCTAAGAAGTGGCAGAATCAAGATTCAAACTCAGATCTTCCGCTCCAGGTTCTGTGTCCTTGCTCCTACAGCCCTTGAGACCTGACCTTGCAGTCACTGACGCCTTACCTGGGTGCGGTGTGTCTCAGCCCTGATTGCACATTTGAATCACCTGGGGAGGTTTTAAAATACAGGTGCCCAGGCCCCACCCTCAGAGATTCTGACTTCATGAGGCTTAAGCAGTGGGTTTTTAAAAATTATTGTTATTATTAATCTTGTGTTCGCCAAGATTGAGAACTACTGCTGTATAATATTTTACACGGTGCCAAATGGATGGGTCTACGGTAAATGCTTTCGTGTGCCTTATGGGCCCAGCCACCTTTACCATAACCCTGTTAGGTCAGGAAATGTCCCCATTGTGCTACTGAAGAAATTGAGGCCCAGAGGGGTAAGGTGACTCGCTCAGAGTCACATAGCTACTAAGGGAAGAGGGTAGGCTGGGACTTGAACCCCGGACCTGTGAAGGCAAACCCTGTGATCTTTCCTTTTCCTCACCAGGCATTCGCAAGTCTGTGATTAAATGGGGAAGGGTGTTCCTGCCTTATCCGAGTGCTGATGAGCAAGGCCTAGAGGGCACACAGCCTGGAGGCCTCCTTTTGTCCCCAGCAATGAATATTAATTTGTCGTTAATGAGGCCTTTCTCCACTTCCCACTTAAGACAGTTCTTCCAGTTGTTTTGAGAGCCTTCTATTATCAGGAGCCGTATTTGTGTCTTAGACTGTGGCTTAATGGCTGCCCCAGAGTCTGTGCAATTTAAAAGACTTGGCCTAAGATTAATTAGCATCCCTCTCCTGCCTCTCCTTGTGGTCCCACACTTCACAGGGCCTAATCATAGCTAATTTCCTGGCTTCCTGATGCCTTGAGGGCTGTAATTGTCCTTCTATGCCATATCAGTCTGGGGTTAGCCAGTGTCTAACTACAGAGACACTGGGGCTATTTTAAGCAGAAAGGAACCGATGCGGGGAGTCAGTTGCTTACAAAATCCTTGGGCTGGCTGAGGGGTGGGCTGTAGGCTGGGCCTCCAGGTTGGTGCCCAGAAAGCACAGTCGCTTAGCCCTGGCCTGCGGCGGGGACGGTCAGGAAGGCACAGGATCCACATCAGGAAGCATCCCCTTAGGTGCGACCCAGGAATCAGGGAGCAACTGCCACCGCTGTCGGCCTCCGAGTGACCCCGGGCCTGCTAGAGCAACAGTGCAAAGAAAAGTTGACCCCTGCCCCGTAGCCTGGCTAGCAAGTCAGGGACAGTGTTGAAAAACCTGTCACCTCCATGACGGTGCTCAGCACAGATCAGCCAACCTCTGTCCCCTTCATCTCCTCCCCTCACTTCTGCTTTCCCTGTCACATGTGAGGCTGAACCTAAATCACACCCACCACCTAGGCTGCCAGGGAGCCTGGAAACGCAGTTGCTTTCTGCCTCTGCCACTCAGCCAGGCCCCCTAGGATGGGAGCGGGATGGGCGCCGAGTGACAGGTGCTACGTGAACTCTGCTCCTCCCACAAATGGGCCTTTGGGGCCACCCCTCAGAGATACAGACAAACCAGGGAGCATTCCCGAGTGGTGAGTGGGCTCGAATGCATGTCATGAAAGAAATCAGCCATTAATGTAACAGACCTTTATTGGCACCTGCCAGAGCCCAGGCACTGTGCAGGGCTCTGGGGTTAAAAAAAAAAAAAAAAATCCAAGAAGGCTCAGTTCCTGCCCTTGAAGTTCCCGCTGTAAAGACATGGGGACTGCTTACCTGGGAGGAGGGTGCGACAACTGATTTCAAACATGTGGAGGGCAGGCCTGGGGGAGTCCAGAGGTTAACAACTTGAAGTCTGTGGGTCAAACTTGCTTCCAGATAATGTTTTTTTGGACTCACACAGTTTGCAAAAAGACTTTTGGTCACTTACCAACATTTAAATTCAAAAGATTTCATACATATAAAAAAATCTATATTCCTACTTCCCTGGAAAAAAATGGAAAGATCTGGCCCCCTTCTTCCCATTAGGCAGCCAGCAGCAAGAGCGGAGTCGTGGCTGACCCCTTTGGACAGGGCAGGAGCCCTCCCGTTTGTCGCAGTCCCCACCACTCCCTAGCGCTCCAGTGGTGAGGCCAGTGGTATCATGCTTGGGTGGCTGTTTCTCTTATCTCCTGCTTCCATTTCCCACTGGCTCACTAGCTGTGTGCCCTGGAGCCGGCAATGCAACCTCCCTAAGCTTTGGTTTAACCATCGATGAAACCTCCCAGGGCTACTGATGGGGAATGTGTGTAGTGTGTGTCACAGGTGGTTGGTCAGCAGGGGCTGTCTGCTGCCTCAGTTGGGAGCACCTGGCAGCAGGTGACAGACAAGTCCAGAGCAATGGTTCGGAGCACAGACTCTGGAACCCAGCAGCCCAGGTTCAAACCTCGGCTCCACCCCTTACTGGTTGTATGGTCTGGTCTTGGCTGAGCCGCTTAACCCCTCGGTGCCTGCTTTCTCACTTGCCCAGTGGAGTTCATAATGGTCCCTGCCTCAACAGGAAGTTAACGAGGATCGAGCTAGCAGTGTTTGTAGAGAGGTTCAAGCAGAGCCTGGCACAGAAGTCACTGAACAGTACTGACCGCAGATGGTGAGGGTGGCTTGGCCTGGAGACCACAGGGCTTTTCACGCCACTGGGTTCCTTTACTCATTCATGTGTTACTTCCTTCATTCTGTGATCACTTACTAAGTTTTGGACACTTACGGGTGCTGGGGTCAGAGCAGTGAGTAAGGCCGGCCAGGCTCTGCCCTCCTGGAGCTCACGTTTGCAGGGAGGGGGTGGGAAGGCACATGGCCAGAGCAGACAGGTAGGTAGACAGCGAGCAGGGGCATGGGCCACACTGCGTCTGCAGGAAGAGTCACTTTAGCAAGGGTGGGCAGCAAGGCCTCCCAAGGGGACATGTCTCAGCTGAGACCTGCCCTGAGATCGGGGGGTGGGGGGAGAGTCTCCCAGGTGAGGGCACAGCCAGGGCAACGGGCAGCGGGCACGAGCTGAGAGGCGTGGTAGCCAGTGCGGAAGGGGGAGCAGGTGGGGGTGGGGGTCAGGGCTGCAAGTAGGAGGGGCCGATCAGGCAGGGCCTAGAAGACCACGGGAAGGAGTTTGAGTTTCAGTCAAATGCGAGGACTCCCCAGGAAAGCACGATGTCTGGGTCCGTGTCATGGGAAGGTCCCCACTGCTATGTGCAGGGAGAGGCTCCCCGGGAGCCTGATGCAGCTCCTGGCTCCCTACCAACCTTCCACAACCCCCCTCTCCTCGCACCTCCGTTCCCTGTCCCCCAGCTTCTGCTGACTCATACCTTCAGTGTTCACCTGACCCATCAAGCCTTCTCTAGGCAAGGTTTTCACTCCCTCCAAACTGGTTTGTAGAAAGTTTCCGAGAGAGAGACAGTCTGAATCTCTCAGCTCATCTTTGTTACCAGGTCATGGTCTGGAGTGCCGGCTGGTTAGCCTGGACTACCCCTCCATCGCCTGCCAGCCCATGGGCTGTGACCAGAGGTGGGGCCAGGTCATCTGAAGCTGTCCTGCCTGTCCTAGCATTGCCCCTTGTCCCATAGCTTCCAGGCAAGGGGGCTGGAGATAGGAAAGAGACTCAGTGTGCCAACTACACTGTTACTGCTGTCGTGAGGGAGAAGGACTGGAATGCTTTCCTGTGGCCCCAACAAGTGGAGTTCAGTTTCTCCAGGGTAGAAAGCACAAGGAGACAGTCTGGAGCCCACAGCATAGCGAGGAAGACGATCTTTCCGTCCTAGCCCTTTTGGATGGCTCCTCTATGCTTGGAGACAGCCAGCGGTAGGCAGAGTGGTCAAGGCAACCAAGTCCCCGATGGCCAGTGGCCACTTCTCCAAAACCACTCCATCAGGCGAGGGTCCACAGCCCTCTCCCAGTCTCGGGGTTTCTCCCATAGGGCAGGGCCCACCTAGAGGGACCAGCGGGGCCACACGGTCACCTTGTATATTCACACGGGGCATGGCCGGGTCAGGAGGGGACAGTGGTCTGACAGTGGTCACAAGACAGTGAGCACCTGCAGCCACTGCCTTTCTCACAGCCAGCACAGCACCGTTTCCTCCCTGTCACAAGCTCCCTTCTCTCCTACCGGCCATCTTGCCGGGTTTCCCGTGGTGTCCCCCGGAACTCTCTCGAGCCACACGTCCCATGTCCACTGACCAAGCCAGACACAGTTGCCTTCTTCAGTAGAAGGGATGCCCCTTCTGTGGTCTTGCCCAGCAACAAGGAAGCGCTTTTGGGTAGAGCTGCCCAAAAGGCACCCAACTCTGAGGATCCCTGGAGCTGAAGGTCACAGCGTCACCAAACGTTGGCTGCTGGCCAAGAGGTTGACGCGCTCCACCCATAAAACCCTTCCCAAGACTCTCAGGTTCAGGGGGCTTGGGGAGGCTGATGACGCTGGCTGTGTGGGGCTTCCGAGCCGCTGCCTTTCCTGTGGGATGGGCCGGTGGTGATGTATGGGCCTTGCTCGTACTGTCCTTTCTCCCTCACCACTTCTGGGCCTTAGATCTTTCTGCTGCTATCAGTGGATTAAGATTTATGGCTTCCCCAGCCTTGTAATACTTGGGTGGACAGCGGCCTAATCAACAGAGCCGTCTTTTACCAAAACGCTGTCAGATTTGATGAACGTCATCGGCTCTTAGCATTAAATTGGTAGTGAAGGGATTGGCCTTCCCGCAATTTACTGTGGACTGGGCTTTCCTTAAAGGTCTCGGAAGAAGGTTCAGTGCAATTATTAAGGCAGAGGCTTTGCTCGCACTCCATGGCCACATCCAGTTTCCTGTTGTGACCCGGGCAGCTTCAGCACCTTCCAGAAAGCTCACAAGTGAAAATGTGAATGAAGTGTTGGAGGCCCTTTCTGTTGTTATCCCCTTTTTGAGTTCTGAAACCCCTGCAGTGAGGACAATAAGCGCGACAACCCAGAAAGCATCAGCCTTTCCAGTGACCTTGCACTCCACGGACTGTCAGAGTGTTGAGCGCTGCTATTTGTAAGAGATCAGATAAATCTGGGAAGAACCTATCAAGTAAGGTAGACCTTCTCCCCACCCTAAACCTACCTTTGTCAGTGTTTTCAGAGTTCTCCCACCTCTAGAGGGAGCCATTTGCATATCGCACAACCTGCGCAAACCATACAGGGCAGCCCCCAGCCTTGCTCTTTTTTTTCCTGCTTGACAACAAGCTTAATGCACACCTCTTAGAACACTTTGCTAAGAGGAGTGGCAGATACGTACAGATTAACTCTGGGCAGGAACCGGGCTGAGTGTGGGCTGAGTTTGAAATAAGCTAGCCTTGGGCTAGCAAATGGGAACATGGGTTTTGGAGGGTAGCAGGGCTTTTAAATTCCCTTCGGATGTGTGATCGATCCTGCAAGGGTCTACCCAGGTCTGGGTGCTGCAAGTAGGCAGGAAAGAGCGGCCGCTTAGAAACACCCACTCGGGTACCGCAGTGTGCCAAGCCAGGAGCACAGTCATCAGCCTTTGCAAGGGCGGGGAGGTAGGAGGCAGCGTGTGTGCACGGCCTGGGGGCTGGGCTGGAACCTGCCAGCCCAGGCTCCGCACTGGGAGGTGAGCCTTCTCGTGTGTGGGGGGCTGCTCACAAAATCTCCTCTCCGTGGGGGCAGAGGAGCCTCCCTGGGACTGGGGGCGGGAGAGTAAACCAGATGGAGGGACTATTTATTCCTCTCCCCGGCGCCCACTCAGCCTTAGAAACTCTTTCTGGACCACATTAACTTTGTCACATGTTGCTTCATAAACACATTCTTCCATTATGTGTGCCATGTGACCTCCTTGAGGGCAGGGCATTGGTTTTAAAATCTTTTTGTCTCGCCACGTTTCCAGAACCTTGTATGCAGCCAGTGCTCAGTAAGGACTCACTGATTAAGTGCGTTAGTACCGACTGCAAACCTGTGTCCTGACACCTTGGTGGCATGTGCACAGTTGTGCTAAACTGCTGGGAAGGGCAGATGGGGAAACTGCAGAAGAGAGAGACACAGCCGGGCTCTCGGTGAATGCTGGAGCTCTGTCTCACGTTTCTGATTCCAGTCCGAGGCCAGCGGAGTTGCGTTCATCCCAGCTGTCTCTTACATTCAGACGTGAGTTGGCCCAGGAGCTCGAACAACGTGGCAGGACTCATTCCTCATCTCTCAACTCTCCCATCCCCGCTGTGCCCCGTGTGGTACCTGGGTGGCCACCAGCAGCTCCCCACTTCATCCTGTCACCCTGCTGCTCTGTCTCTTGGGTTCCCCTGAACCAATACCATGGGCCAGGGGAATCTCAGGCTCTGATTGTCCAGACCTGGGTCACATGCTTCATCCACGGAGTGGGGGTGGGGATTTATTTCCACCTGAACTACTTGGGTTGGGGGCAGGAAGGGGAGAGACTTCCCAAAAGAAAACCAGGCTGTTTTTACCAGAAGACAGGGGAATGTGTGCCAGGCAGGCAGAAACAACAGGAGCCACCGCAGAGCCTCATAGATCTCCTGACCTCGTGCTATGTGAGATTGAAGGCATGTGTAAATCACCTTGGGTTTTGTTAAAATGTAGATTCTGATTCCCAGGGTTGAGGTGGGGCCTGAAATTCTGCATTTTTCACAAATTCCCAGAAGAGGCCAGTGCTGCGGTCCAGAGACCATGCTTAGAGTAGCAAGGCCCTGGTCCCAGCCCCTCCTTTTCTAGACAAAGGACTAGAAACCCATGGAGAGGCCGGCTGCACCCAGGCCCTAGCTCCTCCCCAGGCCCGGGCTGTGCCCAGGGGCCTCCCTTCCTCCCCCTCTCTCGCCCTGACTCTTCCCCAGCTAGAGGGCCGCCTAAACATTACTGAGTGGTTCCTGGGGCAGGGGGCGGAGTGTGCTCTCCCAGGAGGTATCATGGAAAATCCATCTCAGCAATGAACTTCAAAGGCTTTACGGCTGCATCCCAGCCGAGGCAGGAGGCCTCCAGGAACCTCCTGACCTGGAAACCCTCATGTTCTGTGTTCCATCAGTGTATTCCCTCCACGGCCCCCAGCGCTGAGGCTGACACGTCCTCTGAGAGCAAGCTGACAAATCCTGGGAGGAACACGGCACACTTGGAGCTGGAGCTCAGGGCGACAAGGCAGATGTCAAGAGGGCGGTTGGGGCGGGGATCAGAGGATGGAGGGAATGTGAGGGGGTCCAGACACAGCACGGGACACTGGGGGCAGGGAGGGGCATCTCAGAGTAACTGGATCTCCTTAAGGAGGAATATGTCCCGTGGCCCCTTCCTTCTGCACCCCTTCTCCTCCCCCTTCTCCCAGGGAGACCCCCAGCTGCCTTGTATCAGCCCCTATGCACTCTCTCTCCGAGGTCTTTTCCTCGAGTGATCTGTAGCTCAGCCCCTGCCTCCTTTTTGTGTGTTAGATATTTTCCGGAAATTCTCTAATCCCATCCACTCTCTCTAAAGGCCATGGTAGCCCAGGATGGACACGTTTATTCTTCAATGCGCCTGCTGGAGGCAGTACAGTACGGGAATTTAGAACAAGGGTCGGTCCACAAACTACAACTTTGGGCCAAATCCAACTTCAGCCTGTTTGTGTCCATAAAGGGTTGTGGAAACACAACCACCCATTTACTTAGGCACTGTCCGGCTGCTTTTGACCTGCAGGGGGACTGCTGAGTACCCCAACAGAGACCACATGGCTCGCAAAGCCTAAAATATGTCCCCTCTGGCCCTTTACAGTAAGTGCCGGCCCACCCCTTGTTTACACGCAGGCCTCTGATTAGGCTCTGTGGCTTCCTAGCTGCGTGGCCGTGGGCAAGTGGCTTGTTCCCTTGTCCCACGATTCCCCCCTGGGGTTGCTGTAAGAACTAAATGAGCGAATGTACCTAGGGCTTGGAGTGACGCTTGGTCCCCTTTAAGTGGCACAGCACCTACCTAGCATGAAAGCGCCAATTCAGGGGGCCGGGCATGGTGAACTTTCATCAGAAAGGAGACCTGTCCTAAGCTGCTGAGAGTCTGCCTGGCAGTAAGTCGCTGACATCATTTTCTTCATCATCAAGATAATAGCTATGTTTACTAAGCATGGGGGAAATTGACTTTTACAGGGGTGAAAGGTTCTAACTCCAGGGCGTCAGGGGAAATGCATGACCTGTATTACCCTTGACTGTCCCTTAGATGGGTCGTGAAGTCCAAACACGTGACTTTGTGTCCTCTTCCATCCCTCAGTCACAGGGCCAGGACTAGAATGAGGTAAGCAAGGCACCTGGAGCAGAATATTTCAGGAGGCCTCACTCTCGGATGTGTGCACGTGCAGGTCAGCGCCTGAGAGCGCGGCCTCCTTACACACCGCACTCTGGGCCCTCGCCCACCTCCACCCTGCCCAGGCCCTGCGTGCTGAACCCAGCACAGCCAGCTTTCCCTCCAGCCCCCGAACGGATGGTGGTTTCTCCAGTTCACTACCAGATGGCAGAGTTGACTTGCTTTTGGGGCCACGTTGTAACAAAATAAATGCCTGAGAGAGGTCTGGCCGCCTGTGTAGAGTGGATGCCACGTGAATAGGCACAACCTCACTGTGCTGTGTGCCAAAGCCCCACGCTGAGGGCTCAGACCGCATCACGGCGTGCCATCCTCTTGGCAGCTCTGCGATGATGGTCTCATGAGTGCCATCTTAACAGACGTGGAAACTGGTATCCAGGGAGGTTAGGTGACTTGTTCAGGGTCACCCAGGGAATAAGCATGAGGTTCCAAGAATTGAACCAGTTTGCCTGAGTTTGGAACTCAGGCCCTTCCCCATGCAGGAGCAACTGTAATATAACCACAAAAATGGCGAGTGCCCGGAGGGCACTGGGCTGGAGGTGCTGCATGCAACAGAAGCTGGGCTTAAAGACTGTGGCTTTAGTTGCTGCTGTTCTCTTGTGAACAAGGCGTTTGGAGGCAGCTCCTGGGACGAGTGGATGACGCCACCAGGAACCCGGTGGGCTCCTCTGTGTTTCCACTGGGCCCCCTTCGGTGTGTGGCTGTCTTCCTTATTCTCATGAGATGGCTGCTCTGCTCCCAAACACCCATCCCCATTCCAGGCGGGAAGAAGGGTGGAAGGATAAAGCACAAATATCCTCTATCACTGAGTCTGTCCTGATTACCAGGAAAACAGAGATTTCTCAGAAGCTCCCCCCCTGGGGGCATCTAACCAGTGGCATTGTCACACCTGGATCATTTATTTGGCCTTCACGAGCTGCAAGCAATGTCGCCATCCTAACAGGGCACGTTGCCACCTCAACAGAACCAGGCAGTGGACAGATGCTGGGTAGACAGAGAGAGAGCAGTGTCCCCAAAACTGGTCAGGTAGGGTGTGGGTACATGGAGAAGATTTGGGAGAATGGACTTAAGATTGGGAAAATAGCATGAGCAAAGGCACAGGGGTAGGAGAGTTTAGGGCACAGAGGAGGGTCAAGACTCTATCACAAATAACATAAATCCTATTTACATTGGCTTGAGCAAAAAAGGAAGTTTCAGTGGGGCTTGCTTCAGGTGCGGCTGGATGCAGGGGTCCTAAAAAAACTCATCAGGACTTGGCTTCAGCTTTTCAGCATTCTTTGCTCTCTCTGTGTTCGGGGAAGGATGGTCCCCAGCAGCTCCTGGCAGACTTCCCTTTAGCTTAGCATCCCTGCAGGAAGAGGGCACCTCTTCCCCACCATTCTAACAGGAGTCCAGGGCTGTTCTCATTGGCTGCCTTAGGTCCATTTCCATCCCTGAACCAGCTGGCCAGGGCATGTTATGAGGGGTGGAATGGGCTGGCCAGGCCTGCCTCACATCCCCATCACTGGGCCACACATGGACTGACAGTGGGGAAGGAAATGGGCCCCAGAAGAAAACAGGGGAGGCATTTCCCAGAGGACAGAGCCTGGATGCTGGACTGACAGAGCTGGGGATTGCGGGGCCCTGGAAGCAGTTCTTTTTGGCCTAATTGTCAGACATGTGATTGTACGCACAGGAGTCTGCAGGAAGACAGGCTGTGGCCAGACTGTAGAGTATTGTGCGTGCCGGGAGTGTTGGTTAAGGCGCAGGTTTGGCTGCTCCCACAGGAAGACCCAAGTAACAGTGGCTTTAGCTACAGGACAGCTGATGTCTCTGACATGACACTGCTTAGATGGGGGCAGTCACCCCACCCCAAGAGGTCATCAAGGAGCCCAGGCACTAATGGCCTTGTTGCTCTGCCATCCTCCAGCTGTTGCTTTCCTCCCCTGGAGCCAGGCAGCTCACCCCTCCACGCTCCAGCTGGCAGGATGGGGAGCAGGTTATGGGGAGGCTGGCCCCTTCCCTTTAAGGGAACACCTGGAGGATGCAGTGCACCTTTCTCCCTCCCACCCCACCTCATTTGCCAGACGTGTCCACATGGTCCCTCCCGGCTGCAGGGGAGGCTGGGAATGCCAAGTGCACCATCTGGAAACAATGCAAGGGAAGAAGGGGACAACGGATGTTGGGAGGCAGCCCAGCGTCTGCCAGGTGGGGCCAATGAGTTCGTTTCCCAAAGAATGATCCCAGGAATGCCAGAAGAAAGGCCCCACCGCACCGCTTCCACAGTCCAGAACGTTCCATTGTAGGATATCCGTAGTGTGTGTATATGTGGCCAGGGTTTCCCAAAGGAATTTGATCACAAAGCTCTTTTTGAAAAGTTTAACACCTGCTAAAAGTCTACTGATAAATAATTTCAAACCGAGAAGTTATTTTTTAAAATTCTACTAAGCACACTTCGGACGGTAAGAAGCAGTCGAGACTGGTGCTGGCCCGTGCGGGGTGGGTGCTGCTGGGCCAGCGTCCGTTGTGACACACTGCGATTCCGTGTAGGCGCACGGCCTGCGGAATCTAAGTCCTGGGGTTCTGGGCTCCACCCTCCACTGCCAGTCCTTGCCCCTCGGAGGAATAAAGGTGTTCATGCCACCGTATCTGAAACGGTCTGAATTTTTGTATCTAGGAATCCGTGCAGATCAGAACAGAAGCTGGCCCACGGCTCCACATCGAACCTCCTCTGGACTATTCGGAAGATTTTGAGCCGTGTGGGGACGTGACGATCAAGGCAAAGGATGCTTCTGAGGGTCATCTGCAGGTAGGGACTGGCCTCAGCTTCGTGCTGCAGTGGCCCTTGGGGACACTGTCTGACCGTTATTTCTTCCTTTACTCACCCCTGCTTTCCTTCACTCTTGCGTTCATTTCACACACTTTGGTGGGCACACAAACCGTGGGCTAGGAGGTCAGCGTGCAGAGACCGGGTGGCTGGTGTCTGACCGGAAAGGGTCAACAGCGGGCAATCCCTGTACAGCAAGAGAGTGCAGAGAGGCGGGGCAGAGCACCCTGGAAGACTTCCTAGATGTTGGGGTAGCTTAGAAATGTTGGGGTGACCTAGGGAGATTGCTGGCGTAGAAACCTCTGCGGACATGACAGTCTGCATAGACGTGGCTGTTTTCCAAATGGTAAGGACATTCCAAGGGCAGGAGGAACTGAAAACAGTTTCTCTCCTGGGGCAGAAAATTGCTCCAGGCCAGCGATCTCCCTAGGTCACCCCAACGTTTCTAAGCTACCCCAACATCCAGAGGGAGTGACATTTGCCCTGGGCCCTAGAAGCTGGGTATGAGTTTGAGGAGCAAGGAGGTGGGGCAGGCAGGCAGAGCTGATACCAGCCTGTCCACACGTATATACAGGCACCTGTTAAATATTTTGAATATCATCACCTGGGGCAGCAGAAGCCATGCGTGTAAATCCAAGAAGCCCGTGCAGCTATAGCTCAGTGTCTGTGTCGGTTTAGTGGCTGACAAGGGTGACGACGGGGCATTTTACTCCCCTTCCTCGAACTGCCATTTCACTTCTGAAATCCTTCGAGCTGCAAAAGTATATCCTAGTCTTTCCTCCAACAGGCATTTGTTGAGCACCTATTTTTGAGCATCAGGCTTTGTCCTAGGCACCAGAGATCTGGAAATGAATAAAACTGATGCGATGTCTATTCCTAAGCAACTTATAGACCAAAGGGGACAGACAATAAAAAAAAAAAAGCAAGAAATAAGCAATAGGGTAATTTCAGGTAGCCATAAGTTCTCTAAAGAAAACAGAACAGGCCTGGGATGGAGGTGGGGTGGAAGGTTGAACTTTATTCCAAGGGCATTGTTTTTATAATTAGAATGAGTAGATCATCTCCATGGTTATGTACAAGCAAAATGATCAGGAAGTGGCAGGTCAAAGTCAAGTTGCTAAGCCAGACCCTGCCTCATTTGCTAGAGCTGCAGATTCAATAGCCTCACCGCAAGGGCAGAGTCTTGCCTCCGCGTGTTGCTTTTATGAAAAGAAAATGGCTCATAAAGGAGATGGGAATGCTGTCTAGGAAACGTTCCTCTAATTTTTGTTGCATGTGGGTAAGGAGCAAGGATCACTTTGTTTCACATCCTGGTTGCAAAAAGCCCGAGAGTTAATTGGAAATTTTTGTCTTCCTGAAAAAGGAAATAAAAGTCCCTTTCTTTTCTTTTCTTTTCTTTTTTTTTTTTTCCCTCCTTTCTTTTTTTTCTGAAACAAGGTCTCACTCTGTCACCCGGGCTAGAGTGCTCTGTCATCTGGGCTAGAGTGCAGTGGCGTCATCATAGCTTACTGCAACCTCAAACTCCTGGGCTCAAGCGATCCTCCAGCCTCAGCCTCCCGAGCAGCTGGGACTGCAGGCGTGCGCCATGACACCGGGCTAATTTTTCTATTTTTAGCAGAGATGAGGTCTCACTCTTGCTTCAGGCTGGATAAAAGTCCATTTCTATGGAATGACCCCATGACCTGTTTCCCTACCTAGTCCATAAAAGTGAGATTTAAATGGTAGGCGAACTTGTGGGCTTTATTACCTTTAAAGCCCACCTCCCACACAACACACACACACACACACACACACACACACACACACACACACACACACACCACACACTCTTTGCTTTTGAATCAACCAAACAGCCTCTGCTCGGGATCGGTCTGTGCCAAACAGTCATCAGTTTCTCTTCATTTGGGGGCTTGGTTTTAGCCACGGGCCAGTCTGTTACAGTCCCAGCCCAGCCCCGTGTCACAGAACGTGCGTGTGCCCTTCAAGCAAGAGGCCGTGGTTGTTTGCCTTTGGTCAAGCATCGGGCACCTCTCGTTCAATTAACATGCAGTCCTTCCTTCGCGAGCTCCCGGACTCCCTGCAACGCAGGCAGCCGCCGCGTCCCTCGTAAGCTATTAGGTTCCATTAGCATTCCCTTGTGCACGTGCTCGGAATTGGCATGGCTGCTGCTCCACGGCACTTAATTTTCTCCACTCGGAGTGCTTGATTATATTTCTTTCTTTCTTTTTTTTTCTCCCCCATCTTGAGGGGGCACTCCATAAGGCTTCACAGTCAATTTCCCGTTGGAGTTATTTTCCTGCAAAGCGAAGGAGTAAAATGGCAGTGCCGGTTTTTGGGAAAGGCAGAAGTCTTAAGAGATGCAATCTGAACAGGAAAAGAAAAAAAAAAAGGCACGTGGCTAAATATACTCAGCCACCTCACACTGTTTGCAAGTGCAGCCTGAAATGGAGCAAAAGGAAATGCGTGTCCGCGTATGTACTTTTCATCTGACCTTCACTGTTGAAACACACCGGCCTCTCGCCTTCAATCACATCCTCAGTGAACTGCAATTTCTTGCCGGCTCTGAGTTCACAGACCAGCATGCTGCAGACACGTTCTGTTGGCCTGCACCCCGTCGACTCGCACGGTGCTTTTAAAAGCTGTGAATTACTAGCTGACATTTAAGAATCAGGAGATTCCATGCGAACATCTGAATTGGGGGCTTGAAAAATTGGGGGATTTGGGGGGTGTCCACATTCTTACATGCCAACAATGACTAGAGCTGAGGAGCAGCTGTCCCCTTAGACAGGGCTGTGTGCCCCAATGTGCCACAGTTGCGGGCACTGTTCCAGACACTGAAGATAAAGCAGAAGATAAATGAGTACATGATGTGCCAAGAGGTGACAGGGCTGCTAAAAATAAAGCGGAGAAAGGGGACAGAGAAGGATGGGCAGGGGCGTCCCCTTGATGGGGTGATATTTGAGTAGAGACCTCAAGGAAGGAAAGGAGTGAGCCAGGTAGAGAAGAGCCTTCTAGGCACCAGGAGCAGTGAAAAGGCCCTGGGGGCAGGGGAAGCGCCAGCGAGGAGGCCAGCGTGGCCAGTGGGGGAGTGAGGAAGAGGGGGTGAGGTCAGAGAAGCAGTCAGGGTCAGACTACATCGGGCTTGAGGGCTGTGGCATAAGATGCAGGAATGTCTTTCAGTGAGACAGGAAACCATCGCAGGGTTTTGAGCGGTTTCACAACTCCAGTGAAAGGAGGGTCCCTCTTTCCAGAGAGTACCACCGAAGTGCCAGGTCTCAGTCGTGTCGGCTTTCACTGGGACGTGGCTGTGTGCTGCAGTGGATAATACGATCTCCATTTCAGTGATACTGGCTCCGTGGAAGAAGTATCAGGAACAAAACAAAGTGTATATTTTTAGATATCTTATTTTCCCAGTATAACATGATCGATATAAAAAATTCAAATGATATTAATACAAAGAAAAATCCTCTCATCATCCCCTGTGCCCCAGAGATAATTATTGTGAGTAGGTGAGTGCATCACCGTCTAGACTAAAAATGGCGTCTCTCATTATATCCAAGAGAAGATAGTGGATAGGGAATGTCTCAGTCCTGTCTCGTTCCCAATGAGTGATATGTCCCAAGTTCAGTTACCTGGTAAGTCCCTGGGAACATGACAGATGGCAGGAAGACTTGACCACCCTGACTTCTTCTGGAATGCCTTCTGAGTTTCTCTTTCCAATGGGTGGATCCCAGAATGGGGTAAATTAGGTATTTTCCCCCAATTACAATTCAATGTCTTAAAGTCGCCATTATTACTGACACATATAAACAACTAAAGGCCATCATCCTTGGCAAAGCACCTCCAGCGGAATGGCCTGCCCCTACCCCGCCCCCAGCAGGGCTCTGCCGCAAATCCCTTCTGTCCTCCTTCATTCATTTCAATGGGGAGACTTAAAAAATGAGGGATTGCTTTTAGGAAAATTCCACTGCTTGAGTGCTTCTGCTGTTTGGGACTACCAAATAAATCATCTCTGATGAGTGCCTTTAAAACCTTTTTTTTTTTTTTTTTGAGACAGAGTCTGGCTCTGTTGCCTGGGCTAGAGTGCCGTGGCGTCAGCCTAGCTCACAGCAACCTCAAACTCCTGCCTCAGCCTCCCAGGTAGCCGGGACTGCAGGCATGCTCCACCATGCCTGGCTAATTTTTTCTATATATATATATTTTTTAGTTTTCCAGATAATTTCTTTCTATTTTTTAGTAGAGACAGGGGTCTCGCTCTTGTTCAGGCTGGTCTTGAACTCCTGACCTTGAGCGATCCACCCGCCTTGGCCTCCCAGAGTGCTAGGATTACAGGCGTGAGCCACTGCGCCTGGCCTTAAAAACTTTTTAATTGTTATATTAACAGAAATGAGATTATACCATCCATTCTATTTCATAATCCCATTTTTTTTTTTTTTTTACTCAACAACATACCATGGGCATCTTTCCACACTGATCCTCACTCAACCAATGTATAGCCAGCCCAGTGGTTCAGAGCACTGTATCGGGAGTTGGCAGCCTGAGTTTCAGTCCTGACTAGCTGTGTCTTCAGTGATGTTGATACAGCAGGAATTTAGTGCAATCGGGTCTATTTTGGGAGTGAGATCACAGGGTGATTTAGTGAGGAGAGGCAGGAGGCAGGGAGACCAAGAGAAGAACGAGGCCTCAGCCTGTCTTCAGGGACAGTAAGTTGCTTTGACCATGCCCACTTCTCTGTGCTTGTCTCTGAGATACCAAGTCTCCCACCAGGACCATGCCCTGTGATTTTAATTGCTCTCTTCTGAACACACAGGGACATTCTGACCCTCCAAGCAATACGGACAAAGAAAGGATCCTCTTGACCATTCAGGATGTAATGGTAAGATCGATTTTCAACATCCTCACCTTGAAGGGCTTGGGTCTCTTCCACAGCCAAGCAGCTGTCCCATAAAATGGGTCCTGCAAGAGGTTCTATGAAAACAATACAGATTAACAACAGCATTTAGCTTTAACAAAAAAACCCTCTGACCCACCCACCAGAAGATTTAAAATAACACATGAGAGATGTCACTTAATGACATTATTTAAAAAAAAAATAAGCATAAAATCTCACATTAAATGAGCACTTACTAAGTGCTGAGCACCATGTTGAGCATGTAACATCCATCACTATATTAACCCTGTGAGTTAAGTGCTAGGTATTTTCATTCCCATGTTATAGTTTGGAGAAACTGAGGAACAGAGAAATGATGTTGCTCATTCAGGCCTCAGGGAAGCCCACTCTGAAGGTCCAGGTTCCGTGACTGCTTGTTCTTTGGAATTAACAGTCACAGGCTGAGAATGGTGCTGACCTATTTCTGCTTCAGAACGTGCCACAGTCTGTTGCGAATATTATTGATGTTCTGCCTGGGAGCAAGGTGTTCAGAGGTGACCATCCATCAGTTATGCTTAATGGTGTTTTAAACAATGATAGAGAGAAACTCTCCTTAGCCAGATGTCTCCCCAGTGAACCCATAGCTGAGAACATGGATGAAAAACGTTTTTCAAAACCAAAATCCAATGAGGAAACAACCAAACAAACCCAAATTGGGGAGCAATCTATAAAACAACTGGCCTGGAGTCTTCATAAATGTCAGTGGCATGAGAGACAAAGAAAGGAGACTGTTCTAGATGAATGCAGGATAAAGAGATATCACAATAATGATGTGTAAGATCCAAGGAGGGGGAGGAATTGCTAAATTTAAGAATAGTTTTAGGAAATTAATGAAATTTGAAAATGGGCTATATTGCATTAAATAATGATATTGTATAGACATTAAATTTCCTGAGCTCAATAGTTACATTGTGGCCAGGTAAGAGAATGTCCTTGTTCTCAGGAGACACCTGCTGAGTTGTGCAGGCATGAGGGGTTGAAATGTCAATAACTAGTGCATAAATGGGTCAGAATAAAGAATGTGTGTGTACATATTGAGGAGAAAGGAGGAGGAGGAGAGAGAGAGAAAGGTGGCCAAATATTAACAAATGTAATTGCAGGTAAAGGATATTTGAGTGCTCATTATACTAACGTAAATTTTCTGTGGGTTTTACATTTTTTCAAAATAAAAAAAAAAGCGCATTAAAGAGGAAATGACCTGCTTGGGTAGAATTAAGCATCAGCAAAAGAAGAAAAAGAGAAAAGTAAAAAAGGAGACCTAGTTACCATAGTAAGATTATATCAGTGTCGGTTTCCCGACTCTGAAGTTGCACTATAGTTATGCGAGAAGTTACCATTAGGGGAAACGAATGACATGTGAAATCTACAATTATCCCAAAATAAAGAGTAAAAAATTAGTAGATAAAAGCACAAATTCTGCTTCTGATTCTGACTCTGCGTTTGGACTCAGCCATTATTCCTTTATTGAAGCTGCTCACCTGACTGTAATTTGCAGCTATGTTCGCAAACCACAGTTACAAGGAGAAGGCAGAATGGTGGTTCTCCAAGTTCCACGTGCACAAGAATCACTTAGGATATTTGTTTAAAATGCATATTTTAGGCCTAATTTTTAAGCTAATGGAATGTGTATATAGGAGGCAGCACATTTTTTAACAAAAGAAATCCCAGTGGATTCTAAACGAGAGGCCTGAAGATTAGGGTACACCTTGAATAGAAGGAACATTTTTTTTTTTAGATATTTTGGACTTTGTGGCTTGGATTTGGGGACTATAAAAGAAAGAAGTTTAAAAAATCAAAGTTGAAAGCTCTTCTAGGCCAGGCACAGTGGCTCACGCCTGTAAGCCCAGTACTTAGGGAGGCCGAGAGGGGAGGGTTCCTTGAAGTCCAAAAGTTCAAGGCTCCAGTGAGCTCTGATCGTACCACTGCACTCCAGCCTGGGTGTCTCTGAAAAAAGCAGAAAGAAAAGCTCTTCAAGGCCAGAAAGATACAGAATTGGTTGGGCGGGCGTTCCTACTCTTTTCTGTGAAACCATATCCTGTACTTCTAGAAACCCAAGAGGGAGAGGATAGCACTTAAAAATATAATACACGATACGCTATAAACACGTACAACTGTTATGTACCCATAATAATTAAAAATTTAAAAAATATATAATATGCGAAAGATACAGAAACATAATAGCTCTTGACAATATCTCCTCTATTATCGGTCAGTTTCGATCTAAAATATTAACCATTAGCATCAGGAAAAGACTAAATTATATTCAACGTACTCTTTTAAGAAGACAAGGAAGCCAATATATCTTAGAAATATTTTCGTATGAAACTATTTAGGTTTTTGACTATTTAAAAAGGTGGATTTTAGCTAAATAGAAAATTAATTTTGTGTTATGATATTAAGACAGCATTATATCATGAAAATATATGCATCCATCCTCTTTGGTTGTCCTCACTCTGGTCACATTTCAAAATGTGGCTCAAACTTGAGAAAAAAACAATGCAGGGAAAATAGAGGCATGTAGGAGAGGCGTTCTTATCAGGGATGACTTGAAAAACATGCGAAAATTCAAGATAAGGATAGAAATGTAGTGATGAATGGGCGGGAATGTAGCCAAAGGACAGGGCTAGGGCTTGTACTTGTGACTGGAGGAACCGGCTCCAGCTCCAGACGTGCTCTGTCGACCAGCCTGCGGGTGTGCTGTGGTCATCACTGTTGTTTGCTTTTGAATTAGAAAACTTTTCTTCTGAGCGTGCACGCTCCAGTTTGTCCTGGTCCCCATTGCCTCCTGTGTGACACTGCAACTCATCTGGATGCTTTCTAGTACATCTCCTGAAGATACTGGAGTTTGCGAGTCCTGTTTTAGGGAGTAGAAAGAGCAAGTCACTGAGATACAGCAAGCCTGGAAAAGGTAGTTTGGGCTTTTCCATGAGCTCTCTGTAGGGCCTTGGCTAAGTCACCCTGTTTTGGAGCCCCCCATTCCCTCCTCTGACAAGAAGGGGTGAATTAGATATTTTCTGTGCCTGCCAGCTCTGAAATTATAAATTCCAGGTGGAGTTTATAGGAAAACTCTGTTCCCATATTCCAAAATCCAATGGAGTAGAAGATACATAATAGTTTATGGGTTCCCTGCTAAATCTAAGGACTATTTCTTTTTTAGAGATGGGGTCTTGCTATGTTTCCCAGGCTGGAGTGCAGTGGCTAGTCAGAGGCATGTTTAGAGTGCCCTACAGCAGTGGTCCCCAACCTTTTTGGCACCAGGGACTGGTTTCATGGAAGACAGTTTTTCCACAGACCGGGTGTGGGGTGGGGTGGGGGTTGTAGAGCTCAGGTGGTGATGTGAGCAATGGGGAGCAGCTATACATACAGATGAAGCTTCCCTCGCTGGCCCACTGCTCACCTCCTGCTGTGGGGCCACCCAGTTACTAAGTTTCATGGAAGACAATTTTTCCACAGATGGGGCGGGGCGGCAGGAGGAGCTCAGGTGGTAACGCTCGGCCTGATTCCTAATAGGCCACAGACCAGTACCAAGCCACGGACAGGGGTTGGGGACCATAGCCCTACAGCTTCGAACTCCTGGGCTTAAGGAATCTTCTTGCCTCAGTCTTCCCAGTCGCTGGGACTACAGGTGTGCATTGCTCCCTGCCCCAACTCCATGCCTAGCTATTTCCATAGATCTTGATGTTTAGGGCTTCAAACACCCTTCCCCCATCCCAGATCTAAGCTTCGTGGTAGCAGACTCGTGCTCTGTCTCATTGCCCACTGTGTCTCTGGTCCCTACAAAAGTGCCTGTCATAGGGTTAGTTTGCAAATAAATCTTTGTTGAGCAAGTGAATTGAATGACTGAATGATTGAATCAATGAGTGAGTGGTACAGATGTTGATTAGGCACCCTGGCCAGCCCACACAAGCCGAGTTCAGTCATCACATTCACTAAGTTATAATTACAGTGACAGTATTTCCCAAACTGTGACTCAGGACACATAATCTGCCAAAGAATCTTTGTGCTGCCTGGGGTAAAAGAGTCAGTTTGGGAGATGTAGTTTGGATCCTGAAATATTGGGGTTTCTGGCACATGGTATTAATGTAAAAGAATATTTTAAGTCACATGAATGTGGCTGGTGGATCAGAAATCAGGGAATGGCGGGGCCTGTAGCAGACAATCGTAGTATTATAGATTGTCATCATGTAGAAACATGGGCCCAGTGCCAGGCTTTCTAGGTTTAAGAGAAGCCAGGTATATGAGTTTCATTGTGTTTGATTTCTCCCAATTTGTTTTATGTTGGCCACTAATTCACAATTTTCTGTGGACCAAACAAAATATACCTGCTAGCCCGATTTGGCCTTTATGGTTTTTTTGTTTTGTTTGTTTTTTTCTTGTTTTTGTTTTTGTTTTATTTACTGTTTCTTTTTAGAGACGGGGTCTCGCTTTATTGCCCAGGCCGGTCTTGAACTTCTGCCCTCAAGTGATCCTCCCACCTCAGCCTCCAAAAGTGCTAGGTTTCAACTTACGACTTCCAGTTTAGACACTGAAAGCTTGTCAGTTCTTGACAAGAGAGGAGGAAGAGGTCTTTGTCCATCCCAGTGGCTCTTGAGCTGCCCCTCTGCCACCCAGAGCTGTCAGAGGCACCCAGAGATGCCCAGCTGGACAGCTCAGACCAAAGGACAGCCTGGCTGATGGCATTAGGCAGGGCCCTGGGCAAGTGGGTCAAACAGCACAGGGCCAGCTGAGTAGGAACAATTCAGTGATGAGCATGAATGATGTGGAATCTGCCAAACAAGCACTAAATGCCCACGAAATGCAGGTCCAGGAGTGAGAGATGTACTGTCCCCTCCCCCAACAGAGTGTTTCTGCAAGTGAAGATACAGGCTGGACTCTAACTTACTAAAGCACCTTTTTCCATCTTAATGAAAATAAAGAATAACCTCTGAATCAATATTAGAATAATCTTTTTTATGTTTTACATTTATAGCCTACTTAAAATTTCTTAGGTATTTTCACATTATTTTGTATCATTTTATATAACACCTAATACATGAGTGCTTTCTCATTAAAAAAGATTCAAACAGTTTAGAAGTAAACTGAGTATGATATGAAATGCTCTCTCTACCCACCCAGCCAAACCATCCCCAGCTTTTGGTTGTAGTGAGCATGTATACTTTATTTATTTAGTCATCTGTTCATTCATTTACTCATTTATGGATTATTTTCTATTTCACTTCTTTTCTGCTTTTATCTTATTAATTCCTCCCCTGAACACTTTGGTTTAGTTTTATTATTATTATTATTTTTCTTTAATGCCCAATCCGGTTGCCCACAAGATGGAGCCGGGTCGGGCCCAGGGAGGGCAGGGCTAGGTTTGATTTGTTGCTTTGGTTCTCGCTGACCTCTGTCCCTGTAACCTGACTTAAGTTAAATGTTTAATTCATTTATTTTCAATCTTGTTTTCTAATATATA
>NW_012147523.1:160272-163765 GCF_000956105.1 Propithecus coquereli | reverse complement strand
TCAGCCTCCTGAGTAGCTGGGACTACAGGCATGCGCCACCATGCCCGGCTAATTTTTTCTATATATTTTTAGTTGTCCAGCCAATTTCTGTCTATTTTTAGTAGAGACGGGGGTCTCGCTCTTGCTCAGGCTGGCCTCGAACTCCTGAGCTCAAATGGTCCGCCCGCCTCGGCCTCCCAGAGTGCTAGGATTACAGGCGTGAGCCACCGCGCCTGGCCTCTAGCACACTTAAAGTAGTAACTCTTTAGCTCTCTCTGCTATTTAGTTTAACTTTTAAAAAATGTTAATGATAAAATTAAACCTTTTAAGATCTCTAGCTGTTTCTTTTTCATGGGGGACATTATCCTCTAACATGTCTCCAGGGATGTTCATTTTCTGATTATAAAGTCTTCCTCTATTTATTCTAATAGCTTCCTTTTATTGAGTATTAGCTCTTTCGTTAATTAAATTTGGTGCCTATCTTTCAGTGTGTTTATTTCCCCCAAATGTTTGGTCATTCTTGGTTGTCCATCTTTGTATGTGAGACTCCCACCGCTTCTGCCTGTTCTATTTGATGCAGTCTGACCCTGGTGACTGTGGGGTTGGGCCACAAACATGCTTCTGGAAGCTGTGGATCTTAGCTTCTCTTCCAGGGAGGGGAGCTCCCAGCCTACCTTGGGGACAGTGACCTTCTGGGCATTGCTCTGCCTTCCTGCCCCAGTGCCCACAGCCCCGGCTTCAACCTTTGGGTGAGCCTCTCTGCTGCCCCTTAATACAGAGGGGGAGGAGCCAAAGCTCTAGAAGCAGCCCCCAGTGAATGCCTCAGGTGTTCCTCTTGCTCATCTTGACTCTGGAGTGAGCTACACACACACACTACCCACTCCTTCCAGGGAACTTTTTGCTGGCCATGTACGTTTCACTCTGCAGTTTCTCCACTTTTACCTCCTGACAGATGTGATCCCTGCTCTCTGTCTCTTAGGTCAATTTCTGGTCAGCCAGTAGCATTCCTTGATGCTTGGTCTCTATTCTGCCATCCCCGTCCAATTTCCTGTCTGCTTGGGGCAGGGGCAGGTGAGGAGGGGTTTGACCAGGAGCCTCACAGCCAGGAAGGGGTGGGGCAGCCTCCCGGGCCATCTGCTTTCTGAGTCGTGCTCTTTCTCTTGTACCACTCCAGTCTTTAGAAACTGAACTCCGGGGTACTTCATAAATACATTTAGCTTTGAATGAAAATTCGTGAAAGGATATTGAAAGTTGAATGGGGGCAGTAAGAAGGTATCAGAAAACTAAAAGTATTGCTGGGTATTCGAAGCACATGTATAACTCACAATTTCCTAGCTGTAGTTCCATCAGAATTGATGTAGGGGAATGTGATTTTAAAAATACATCGAGCGGACTGTAAATTTAAGGCACAAGCCACTTTATTATGGGCAGTTGGTGATCTAGGAGATACCGGGCTTGAGGCATGGACTGGTGAGCCTTAGGTTTGGGTGTTTGACACTCATGACACTTGTAACCTCTGATGGAATGGCGTCTTTGTTGCCAGATTATAAATCCCATGAGAACTCTGTCTTGTTCATCACTCTGTCCCTTGCACTTAGCTGTCAGACCAGCTTAAAGGGGACAGATATAGTCAACAAAAAGTATTTGATGAATAAATGAAAAGAAAAAATGAGTCAACTAACCCTTCAGTACAGGATAAAAATCCTTTACGGACCAGGTAGGTTAATATGAATGTGTAAAATGCCTCATATAGGGCAACAGAAGTTAGTGGGAATTATTGCAACGAACGGTGCATGCCAGACCAAAGGCATTCAGATCCCAGTTTTATAAAACTGCCGACCAAACGAGAGACATTATTGGGGATTGCTGGGGGCAGATTGGGCCTTTCTGGCTGCATGTCAATAACTTCTACCCCGGAGACTGCTCCTTCCTCTTGAAAACTGTCTTAAAGTATCCATTGTGGCTTCGTGGTCTAAACATCCAAGCTTTTCGTAGGCGAATTCAATAGTGTCTGAGAAATAGAGAAGAATATGCAATCATCTCAATTTTAAATTTTCTTTAAAAACTAGAACTCTATCAAAGCAATCACGAAACACTGATTCCTGGCTGTTATCTGGTTTTGTCCCTTCAGCAGCCTTGCAAAATAGGGCACATTTTCCCATAGCGGAGGTAGGGGCTAGAGACTTAGCAACTCACCTGGGGTCACAGGGCAGCCAGAGCCGGGCCCAGAACTTCTCTCCAGCTCGTTCCCCTTTCCACGTATAGTTGGAGGTTTGATGCTTCGTCCGCTAAGGCTTAATACATGCTGTAACACGTTTAGTGGCCTCCAGGCAGCTCTGTATAAAGCTCTCAAGGGCAGGTTTCATCAATTCTGTGCAAGTCGATGGACAATTGCCGAGCACGTGACTCTCATCTTGCTCTAGAGACTGCTTGCTTCTAAGTTGGTACCAAGCAGGGAATAAATGCGGTCACGTACTTAAGAGCCTGAACTTTGGAGTCAGATGGCCATTCATCCACACTCTGGCTCTGCCATTATTAGCCGTTTGACCTTGGGCTTGTACTTAAGGGTTCTAAGCCTATAAGACGAGGAGACCCAGGAGACATACCACACTGGGGTATTGGGAGATTGAAAAGAGATAAGGTACATCAGAGAGGTGAGCTCAGTGCTGGATATATAGCAAAATCTTAGCAATTGGGAGCTGTTGTGGTTGTTATTAATGTTATAGTTACTATTATTGCAAAAACTTCATGTTCAGGGGTTGCCTGGTTTTGCTCTTTTCCTAGCCCGGCAGAACAAGGAAGGTCAGGCATGGAAGGTGCCAATAACCCCTGACCATCCAACCCCTGCTGCATTTTAGTCAGTGGTTCTTCTGGCAACTGCCTTTAAGTTTTTAACTATGTCAGTGTCCTTCCGTCCACCTCCTCCCCGGCTCTCCAGCGAGGAGACCCATTTGTGTGTCATCTCTGTCATCTGCTTTCCTCCTGCTGCGTTGGCAGCCTGGCCTCCATGCAGAGGGCTTTCTGTTGAAAGGGCTTGAACTTGACATTTTAAACACTGAACACTGAAATGGAATAAAACAAAGTTTTAAAGCAAAGCTATAAAGGAAGTTTTTACAGAGAAATTTCTGGATGATCACTTCAAAGCACCGGGTAGATCCCACAGCATGGTACCTCTTTGAAGTATCGGCAGATTGCCTTTCAAAGCGACCAACCCAAGGTCCTTGTCTTTCCAGACGGCAAGGTTTTGAACGGCTTTCTCCAGGGAGTGTCTCGACTTAGTTCATCTCCCCTCTGCCCCTGGAACAGATGGTTTAGAGCACGTGAGCGTTTTAAGGGCCCGCGTTCCTGACCTTTGCTCACCCAGTGTGAGCAAATAATATTCTTTTCCTTTGTGACAAAGGTATCAGCCATACAGAATCTAGACTGCTTTTTGATATGTATTTTGTAAATATAATTATGGCATTCAAATTTAACAGAAGAAAAAGAAAGCAAATTGAAACAGGACAAATTACTG
>NW_012147523.1:158681-160222 GCF_000956105.1 Propithecus coquereli | reverse complement strand
CGCTTTGGTTTAGTTTTATTATTATTATTATTTTTCTTTAATGCCCAATCCGGTTGCCCACAAGATGGAGCCGGGTCGGGCCCGGGGAGGGCAGGGCTAGGTTTGATTTGTTGCTTTGGTTCTCGCTGACCTCTATCCCTGTAACCTGACTTAAGTTAAATGTTTAATTCATTTATTTTCAATCTTGTTTTCTAATATATAAATTTTAAGGCTATAAATTTTCCTCTGATTATTGCTTTGTACTCATCCCACAAATTTTACTATATAATGTTTTCATTGTCATTTATTTCTAATTGGTTTGTGATGTTAGGGTTTGTTTGTTCATTTTTCCTCCTCTTTAGGAGAGTTTTTCCAAATGTTCTAAATAAATAGTTTTTTGTTTTTGTCTGTTTTTGGCTTTTTGCTATACTTTTGTGTTAATTTCTAAAATTACTACATTATGCTTAAAGAATGGTCTGTTTGATTTTTATTTTTGGAAGTTACTGAGTTTTTGTTTGTGGACTGCCAGATGATTGTTATGAATGTTCTATGGTATTTGAAAAGAATAATCATTCTCTTTTTAGTACAAAGTTCTCAATATATGTGTTGAGTCACACTATTAATTGTGATAATTAACTTGGTGATTCTTAAAGTATGGCTTCAGATCACCTATATCAGATTTCTCCTATGCTGCTTATTTAAAATGTGAATTCTCGGCCAGACACAGGGACTCATGCCTGTAATCCTAGCACTCTGGGAGGCAGAGGCAGGAGGATTGCTTGAGCTGAGGAATCCGAGACCAGCCTGAGCAAGAGTGAGACCCATCTCTACTAAAAATAGAAAAATTAGCTGGGCATTGTGGCATGTGCCTGTAGTCCCAGCTACTCAAGAGGCTGAGGCAGGAGGATCACCTGAGCCCAGGAGTTTGAGGTTGCAGTGACCTAACAATGACACCACTGCACTCTATCCAGGGCGACAGAGTGAGACTTTGTCTCAGAAAAAAAGTAGATTCTCACAACACACCCAAAGATACAGAAATGGATCTGGAGGGAGCATGGAGTGCTAAGAGTCTGCGTTCTTAATGAGCCTCCCTGGAAACTCTTATGCTCATTGGCAATTACCACTGCAATAGATATCTATTTATTTTTTTTATCTATTTGATCTGGTTGATTTCTGTGAACTTCTCAATTTTTCCGTATATTTCTGTGTTTACTTTATACATTTCAAATATCAGTCATTTTTTGCAAATAGAGTTAAGATGTTTTTTGAGAGAGTGTACCTTTCATCTATGTGAATATATCAGTGTCAATATCTTTGTCCTATTTAAAGCACTAGGTGGGCCTTTTCAGTTTGAAGGCTTATGTCTTTCTTTAGCACTGGAAACTTTTCATTTATTATTATTACTATTATGTTTACTCTTTCATTGTTTCTGTTCTGTCCTCTGGAGCTTCTGTTGGACAAATGTTGGTCCAGATTTATCCTTCAAGCCTCTTAATTTTTCTTTCATACTTTTTGTCTTTTGATACCATGTTTTTATAAAGTCACTTGCCTGGTTTTCTAGC
>NW_012147523.1:137387-147252 GCF_000956105.1 Propithecus coquereli | reverse complement strand
GGTCTTTCCTTTGCAATCCTGGCCACATCTGAAATGCCCCTGTTTATCTTGCATTATGCATCACCTGCCTGTCTCCCCCTTCCCCACCCCGCAGGCTTCTATAAGGGCAGAGGTCTTGCTCCCCAGTGTTACCTCAGCCCTTAGCTCCAGCGCATGCGTGAATACATTAATGAAGGGTAATGGCCATATTGTCCTCCCTATTAGTGGGCCATGACAAAATGCAAAAGAGTCTGTTGTATGCGTGGATAATCTAGGAGCAAGTAACAGTGGCTGAGGGAGAAGTCACAGCTCTGCCACTTAATCACGGTGAGAAGTTGGACCAGCTTAAAGGCTCTAGGCCTCAGTTCCTCAAATGTGGGGGATCTCAAAAATTCAGTCACTTAAAATGTGGGGCCTGAGGGAGCCTGCTCAGCTGACCATGGACTCAAGAGTCCCAATGCCCCACCTAAATCCTTCCTGGAACTGGCTGTGGTCGGTGGCTCCACTCTGCCTTAGACATCGGTGGGAACGACTCTGGGCTCTGGGACCGGCTGGGATTCCCGACAGTGACAGCAGTCTCCCAGCTGGGAGTTTAATCCACAGTGACTGGGCAAGGACACTGGAATGCAGAGAAAGGGAATTGCCTCCCTGCAGAACAGAAGAACCTAAGTTGGCCCCATTCTCAAATGGGGTTGGCTCAAGAATAGGGCCAATGGGGTGTCCTGTTTTTAACTGAATTAATGATATCATAGGGTTTTATGCTACCTATCTGTCTTACGGAGCTATTTCTGAGGATCAAATGAGAGAAAGAGTTGAAAATGTTTTATAGAGCACAGAGCATCATTCTACTGGAAAGAATTACTAGTTTTACAACCACTGAAGTTGCTGTTAAACAGCAGGTCACCCAGGAATTCATGTTTCCCTGGGGAGGGGCAGTAAATTTGTTGACCCTCCAACTGCTCACCGCAGTCAGACTTTGAAGACATGAGCCATGACCTCAGCCTGGTTTCCATGAAGGTTGCATGGACCACCCCAATGCACTCAATTATAATAGAAGACTTCGCGTTATCTTTTTAAATGCCAATGGTGGATACACACTTGCTTTAGTACAGGGTTTCTCAACCTCAGCACTATTCCATTTTGGCGAGATAACTCTTTGTTATAGGGGCTGCCCCATGCATTCCAGGATGTTTAGCAGTATCACTGGTGATGTGTGACCCCTTCCTCCTTTTTTAAAGCCAGCACTGTAGCATCTTCCTTCCTCACTGGCCTCTGCTTCCATCCTTGTATATTCTCTTTCTGACTCTGATCTTCCCATCTCCCTCTTATAATTATGATTACACTGGGCTCACATGGACAGTCTGGGATAATCTCCCCATCTTGAGATCCTTAACTTCAGGGACATCTTCAAAGTCCCTTTGCCATGTAAGGTAACATATTCACAGGTTCCAGGGACTATGACTTGGACATCTTTGTGGGCCATTTATTCAGCCTGCTACAGTCTACCCTCTGGCCCCCAGTGCTTCATGTCCATCCCATATATTCATCCCATCCCAAGGTCCCCAAAAGTTTTGACCCATTATAGTATCAACTCAAGTCCAGAATATCATCTAAGCCTCATCAGCTCAAAAACCCAATTCTCATCATTGAAATCATCTAAATTAGTTATGTGTGAGACTCTGGGTATGATCTATCTTGGGGCAACGTTCCTCTCCATCTGTGGACTTGTAAAACTAAAAAAGGAAAAAGTTATCTGCTCCCCAGTTCAGTGGTGGATCATGCCATAGGATAAAAGTTACAGCCATTCTCATCTGAAAGGGGGGAAATGAAAGAAAAAAAGGACTCACCAAAGTCAAGCGATTTCAAAACTCCATGAGCTTTCAAGGCCTGTGAACAATTCTCTACAGCTCAGGGCTCCACTCTCTTGGCCCCGAAGAAGAAGCCTCATCTTTGGAGTCATTCTTCCTTTTTCAGGAAGTAGCATGTGTCTGCAGATGAGTAGTTTTATCCTTCCTGTAGAATTTTTGGGAGTCTGACAGCCTTCTTTCATTTTATTATTTCTCCCATGCAGTCCAAGCTGGCAGTGTTTCTGCCGGTATGACATTCTCAAAAATCATATGGGACTCCTATGTATGTCTCTAGGATTCACTCCATTAGACAAGAGGCTCCTCTGCAAATCTTTCCTGGAAAATCCCATCTCCATTCCTGGCCTCTGAGATGTCTAAGGGGATCTATGAGTCACATGTCTAATCTCTTCAAAGAGCCCTCTGTATGATGGAATACTCTGAACTTTGGATCCTCCTGGTACTAGCAAAAGGTTGACCAGCCATTCCCTTGGTTTTCTCTCCACAGCACACTTTCCTGACAGCGAATCTCCTAATTTTAGCATCTTTTGCAATCTGGATAGGCTGAAAATTTTCCAAATCGTCAAGTCCTAGTTCCTTTTTCCTTAACAGTTCTTCTCTCAGTCTGTCTCTTTCCTCTCACATTTTAATCTAAGCAGCAAGAAAAAAACCAGACAGAACCTTCAACACTTTGTTTGGCAATCTCCTGAGCTAAATATCCAAGTTCATCGTTTCTAAGTTCTGCTTACCATGTAACTTGTAGGACACAATACAGCGAAGATTCTGCTTCTACATAGCAGGATCCCCTCTCCTGCGGTCTTCAACTACATCTACCTCATTTCCTGAGCTCACCAGCAGTGCCTTTAACGTCTACATTTCTATAGATGTAAGTCTGTAAAGGATGATTTCTCTGAGATGATAAAAGTTTTCTGTACAACTGGATCTAACAGTAGAACTTAAACTTCCAGGGGTGCTTTGAATTTGGCTTTGGGCAGACCATTTCACAGGCCGGGGAAGCATATCAGTCAGGTCTCTGTTGGTTGCTCCTCACTTCCTCCTGGGCCCTGACTGGTCCACAGGTTCTGGGGAGTAGGACAGGGACATCTTTGGGGAGCCATTATTCAGCCTACTGCAATAACTATTAAGTTTGTTGGTCAATCATCAAACCTTTATTGATTGCTTCTCATTTTCTCAGAACTATGTTAGATACTACGAGGGCTACAGGGGTAGGATAGCTAGGCTAACCAGACACACTGGTTTGCCCAGACAGTTCCATTTATACTTTTTGTCTCAATGTAAATGTAGTAGTCCCCTTTTTCCCTTTGAGAAGTATCTTGGTTTGGATGATACATTTTCTGGTCACTCTAAGTATAGACCTTAATGCTTAGCCTTAAGGAATCTACAGTCTCATGGAGACAAAAGAAACATGAAAATATTATGGAGCAGTTGTGGTCAAGTGCTAAACATGACACGTAGATGCTGCTAAACATCCCACAATATGCGGGACAGCCCCCAACAACTGTCCATCGGCCATTTTACCATCTGGAACTTAAGGGTCATTTGGAGGCTTTTGGGATTTCATATTCAAAGTGTGGTTCCTGGACCAGCAGCTTCAGGATCGCCTTATTAGAAATGCTAAATCTTTGAGCCCCATCCCAGCGCCCCCCTGAATCCATAGGTGGGACTCCACAAAGTGCTTTAACAAGCCCCGGTGTCATATCGTCTGTGTCTCTGTTACCCCGCCCTGTCATTCATTCTCTCTCTCTGTCTCGGTGGCATCTCAGGCAGGGACAGACACCACAATTAATACTATAAATACCGCTCTGTCCAGAGAGTTGCTCGTTTTTCCCTGACAGCACATGGGTCAAGATGATATTGTTAAATGTTAGTTTGGTGAGAATAGTTCTTTGGTTCAAATGATCTATTTTCAAGTAAGTTTTTCTCAAAGTACCATATTTATTTTTCATCTCTCTTCTTGGCTTTTGGCAGGAGCTGAGAAAAAGCCTAGAACTCAGCGTACATCTACAAAGGAAGCAAAAGGATTGTTCCAGTGACGAGTATGACTCTATTGAAGAAGACGTACTCTCTGAGCCCGAGCCCGAGGACCAGGTGCTGGTGGGCCAGCCCCGAGAGGAGCCTCCTCTCCCCAGTGGGAACTCGGTGCAAAAGGATGTTCCCAAGGACCAGGAGACAGGAGGACGCTCTCCCCAGGGCCCAGACAGCCTTGTGGTCCTGGAATTTAACCCGGCTTCTAAAAGTAAGCTTTGTCTTAGGTGGCATTTATTTGCCTTTAATGTCTCTGGATCTAATAGTAGAACTTAAACTTCTGGTGGTACTTTGAACTTGGCTTTGGGTAGACCACTGCACAGGCCAGGGAAGTCTATCAGTCAGGTCTCTGTTGATTGCAAGAGGCAGAGGCTTCCAAATGACCCTGAAATTCCAGACGGTAAATGTCTGGGCAGATAGTTGTGGGGGCTACCCTGTGCATTGTAAGATGTTTAGCAGCATCTACATGCCAATTGGCTAATACAGAGTAGCTTAAGCTAAAGAGACTCTTTATTGGCTTGAATAACTGAAAAGTCCAAAGCTGTAGCAGGACTCCTTTCCCTTCCCTTCCCTTCCCTTGCTTTCCCTTCTCTTCTCTTCTCTTCCCTTCTCTTCTCTTCTCTTCTCTTTTCTTCTCTTCTCTTCTCTTCTCTTCTCTTCTCTTCTCTTCTCTTCTCTCTCTTCTTCTTTCTTTCCTCCCTCTCATCTCTGCTTTCCATTCTTAGGTAGTCTCTCCAACATACAGATTTAGAATTGCCTTCCTATGAGACGTTGGCTTTGCAACCCCATCAGAAAGTGTTTTTCCTTCCTAAAAACTCCAGCGAAAGTGCCAGACCTGGCTCTCAAACCCACATCGGGTCACATGCTATCTCTGATCTAATCACCGCGGCTCTGATTGGCCAGGTCCAGCCAATAGGACTGAGGAGTGTGGTTATGACCACCCAATCATATGGATGGATAATGCAGGCCAGGTGGTTTCCACAGGAAAATTGAGGTGAGTCTGAAGGAGCAGGAAGGACCCTGGGGAGGCAGAAATAGCAACTGTCTGCTGGAGGATGTTTTCAGAGAAGATTCTGGAAAGTAGCGTGAGCAGAGCAAGTGGTAAGAGACAGGGAGGAGAGAGGAGGGCTTGGGAGGCAGGGAGAGGCCCGCGTGCAGCAGTCCTCCTCCCCTACGCGGGACTCAGGCTGGCTCAGCCTCTGCTTGCACCTCTCTCCATCCCGAGTGCATCCGCACAGCTGGGTGTGCCAGCCAAGGCCACATTTCTGACCCAGAGTGAACCCAAGGAAAGAGAAATGAGGAAATCTGTCAAATCCAGTAGTGATTTAGTTTGCTGGGGCTGCCATAACAAAGCACCACAGACTGGACGGTTTAAGCAACAGACATTTATTGTCTCATCACTTTGGAGGCTAGAAGTTCAAGGTCAAGAGTCCCTTTCTTCTGAGGCCTCTCTCCTTGGCTAATAGATGCCATCTCCTCCCTGTGTCTTCACATTGTCACCCCTCTGTGTGTGTCTGTGTCCTGATCTCCTTTTCTTAGAAGGGGCACCAGTCATAGTGGATTAGGGCCCCCCATAAGAACTCATTTTACCTCAATTACCTCTTCAAAGACCCTCTTCCCAAATATGGTCATATTCAGGGGCGACCGGTGGTTGAGACTTCAACATACGGGTTTGGGTGAGAGGGACACAATTCATCCCGTAACTGACAGCCCTGGAAAACCCACACCAGTGGTTGATGTCTCCGGAGAAGACATCTGTCCATCAAACATGCTGTCACCGCGTTCTCTCTCACCTGCAAACCCTTGCTTGGGCTGTCCCCTCTGTCGGGATGACCACGTTCCCTTTCTTCTCGCCTCTGAACCCTGAAACCTGGCTCCCTGCTTTTCCCTCAAGACTCCACGGAGAGGTTGCTTCTTCCGCAACACCTTCTTTTCACTCCTGCCGTGGCCTCCTCTGTCCTCCTGTCACTTCATCATGGCGCTGGTCTCACTGACCAGAGAGCTGTCTTTCTCTCCCCACGCCCTCCGCACGCATCAGCCTGTGACACTCTGCCAGGGCGCAGGCAGCTCTTCCCCTCCACTGCTTCCCCAGCAAGCAGCGTGCACCTTGCACTTTCCAGCCACTCAGGAAATCTTTGTCAGGTAAGGGAAGGTGTTATGCCACCTGCTAGAGCAGCAAGTGGTCAGGGCTAACGTTAATAACGCTCCCGGGTGACACCAGCTGGGACTGCAGACTGCAGGGCGCGGGGGAAGAGGGCGAGGGAATGATAGGGCTCTACAGAGGTTGTCCGAGCCCTGGCCCTGGAAGAAGTGGGGGTGGGGAGACACGAGAGTCACCCCGGTGTGAAGGACCAGGGCGCAGAACAATTGACCCCGGACACAGTTCCAGAGTGATACTGGGGCGGAAAGCAAAGAGAGAACTTGAATTTCTTGACATTTTATGTTTTTTGCAATTGGATTGCTTGGCCGGCCCTCACCCCGCTGTCTGTGGTGATGTCTGCTGCGAGCAGGCGCTGTCTGCTCTGTCACCTCTCATCTGAGGCTTTGTTTTTTTTACGAAGTTCCATCTCTGTTTACTCATGAGTATACACGTTCAATGATACACTCTCTTGCTCATAATATTTGTAATTTATATAGGTTGTTGTGTCAATGTAGGATAGGAAAAATTCAAGGCAAACGAAGGTATCTTTAGTTGTTTTGATGCATCTCCTATAGAAAATATGAACTATTTTGTTGACTTTTTTTTTTTGTCATAATTGTTCTATCATCTGAGACTGCTTTTTTTTTTTTTTTTTTTCCTGAGACGGAGTCTCGCTTTGTTGCCCAGGCTACAGTGAGTGCTGTGGCATCAGCCTAGCTCACAGCAACCTCAAACTCCCGGGCTCAAGCGATCCTCCTGCCTCAGCCTCCCAAGTAGGTGGAACTACAGGTGCAAGCCACCATGCCCAGCTAATTTTTTGTTTCTGTTTTTAGTTGACTGGCTAATTTTTTCTATTTTTAGTAGAGACAGGGTCTCGCTCTTGCTCAGGCTGGTCTCTAACTCATGAGCTCAAGTGATCCTCCCACCTTGGCCTCCCAGAATGCTAGGATTACAGGCGTGAGCCACCGCACTTGGCCATCTGAGGTTTCTTTAGCCCTGCAGAAGATAGATTCCCACTCAGAGGAGGAGGCAGAGGCCGAGGGGCCTGTTGTAAGGTCTCGTGGGACTGGAGTTCCAAACTAGTCCTGAGCCTTTACTCAAGAATTGCCACCAGTGACCTAAAAAGAAATTCATGGTTCTGGGCTGTCCATTCACTCATTCACTGGGCACCTGTCATGCCCTAGGCACTCTACTGGGACAACACTGGCCCAGTCTCCTGTGGCACCACATTCTAGCAGGGAACACAGACAAGAAGCACAGAAATACATATACAGTCAAGCGTCACCTAACAATGGGGATACGATACAAGAAATACGTTATTAGGCAGTTTCATTGTTGTATGGATACCATAGAGTGCGCTTACGCAAACCTACGTGGGAGAACCTCCTCCTTCGAGGCCACAAACCTGTACAGCATGTCACTGTGCTGAACACTGTAAGCGCTTGTACCACAGTGGTAAGTATTTGTGTATCTCAGCACATCTGAACATAGGAAAAGGACAGTGATATTATAACCTCTGGGACCACTGTCTCATATGCAGTCCATCATTGACCAAAATGTCATTATGACTATACATTAATAATTGCCAACATTTACTGAGTTGTTGTTAACATATGCCAAGCACTATTCCAAGGACCTTCCCTAGAGTCCCTCATTGAATCCTCACCACAACCCCAAGGAAAATAGCTCCATTGTACTGGTTTTACAGATGGGGAAACTGAGGCACAGAAAGGTCAAGAAACTTGCCCAAGGTCACACAGTTAGGAAGGGGCAGACCTGGTCAAAACTCCAGCCATCTTTGAGACCAGAGCCTGAGCTCTTAACCAGTAGGCTAAATAAATAAACCAGAGAGTTATGAAGCAATAGTTGGGCTTTGGGGAGCCAATAAGTAATCCCCTCACGTCCCCTCCAAAGTTGGGAAACATGAGAGATGAGACTCTCAGAGAGAGAGAGAGCCAACGCTCCCTCACAGCGGATAAGGGCCGGATGGTGGCATTCAGCACTGCCCCTCAGAAGCAGCCAGCCTCGGCCCAGGCGTTGGCTGGTGGAAGGGGCTGTGTGCCCTGAGGGAACCCTACCCGCCCCCCAAGAAGGAGAAAGGAAGTGGGGAGGGGCTGGCTCCAGCTTCCATGGCTTTGTGCCCCCGCCCTCTCTGATCCGATCCGCTCCGTCCTCACTGTGAGTACAGGCCGAGTGCCCGGCACGGACAAAGGCAAAAGCTATTTTCCCACTGACTGGCAAAGGGAGAGCCGGTTCATGGGTGAGTTCAGGAATTCAGGAAAGAGGAAAGACTGGTACCCGACAGTCTTAAAGGCTGTCAAGATGCTAAAACAGGATGCTGAGGCTGTGGGAGCAGGGCCCACTTTATCTAGAGTGGTCAGGGAAGCCTTCTCAGGGGAGGAGGTGTTAAAGCTGGGACAGGAATGACAGCAGGACCCAGCAGTGGGCACAGCCTTCGAGGTGCAGGGAGCCACAAGCTCAAAGGGCTGCAGTGAGTCCTGGTGCTCCGGGACCTCTGCTGGCTCCAAGCCCTGGAGCCACGTTCCCCAAACTTGACCCACTTGTAAACCTTCTTCACAGTTTTTTGCCATAATGTCAACCCCCCTGTACTATTTTTCAACTTAGGTAAACCAGTCACCTACCTGCCTAACTTCTTTCCTTCCTTCCTTCCTTCCTCCCTTGCTTCCTTCCTTTCCTTCCTTCCTTCCTTCCTTCCTCCCTTGCTTCCTTCCTTTCCTTCCTTCCTTCCCTCCCTTCCTCCTTTTCTCCCTTTTTCTTTCTTTCATAACTGTAGGTTTGTTCTAAGTAATAATATTTTTGAAATCAAGGGTTTGACATGCTGGCTACATATTTTTTCCTTACACATTAAGATATATAACTGCTTAAAAACCATTTGCCCACCTAGCATCTAGAATCACAGCTCGGCTGTGAGCATCCTGAGGGCAGTGAGTGGGTTTCAATGTGCTCCCTAGACTCAAGGTGGCCTCGGTTGCACCACTGCTTGATGTGGCCTGCCACCAGTTAGCCTCAACACCCCATTGATGGTGACACCTGGCCCCATTCAGAAATGTTAAAATTTGAAAACCTGGGGGTGTCCCAGAATATTTCATTTATTTACCAAAATGTGGTGCTGCGCACAAAGTCTCTCAGCAAACTTGTTCTGCTGTCTGCGTCATTCACATCTCTAGTCCCAAACCAGCAAAGACGTAGAGTAGTCCCATAAATATTTCTTGAATGAATAAGTGAAGGGATAATAAACAAATGCCTGAACAGAATGCCCCGACGCTGCTTGCGCTCGGTGTCCGACAGATAAACAATTGATTTCCTGCAGGTATTAAGAGAGAAAGGAATTTGTCGGCAAAGAGGAAGGACAACGCTGAGGTCTTCATTCCCAGCAAACCCGAGTCAAACCTGAATCCCCAGCCCCCGGCTGTGTTTCCAGACCAGGAGAGGACTTGCTCCAGTAAGAATTCTGGGGGCCCTTGAGCAGGGGAACAGGGCTGGGTCATTCTCAGGGGGTGCCGTGATGGGAGGCTTCGCTCCATTACCCTTCCCCGCCAAGGGCTGAGCTGACCTTTAGCAAATGTATCAGGGTTCTCTGGGGAGACAGAAGCGAGAGGAAGTGTATACATAAAGAGAAAGAGATTATTAGGAGGAATTGGCTCATGCAATTATGGAGGCTGGCAGGTCCAATCTCCAGGGTGTGTCAGCAGCTGGAGACCCAGGAGGGGCTGATACTCCAGTTCAGAGGCTGTCAGGCAGGAAGAGCCTGTGTGCAGGTGAAATTCAAAGGCAGTCTGCTGGAGAAGTCACTCTTACTCGGGGGAGAGGCTGTCTTTTTTTTTTTTTTTTTTTT
>NW_012147523.1:111402-136897 GCF_000956105.1 Propithecus coquereli | reverse complement strand
TAGAGACAGGCTCTCGCTCTTGCTCAGGCTGGTCTCAAACTCCTGAGCTCAAGTGATCTTCCTGCCTCAGCCTCCAAGAGTGCTAGGATTGCATGCTTGAGCCACTGCGCCTGGGCCCTAGAGAGTTGGTCTTCAACTGATTGGGTGAGGCCCACTCACGCTGTGGAGGGCAATCTGCTTTACTCAACTGATTAATATGTTAATCTCATCTAAAAGTACCCTTTTAGAAACACTCAGAATGATGCTTGACCAAATATCTGGGCTCCCTGTGGCCCAGTCAAGTGGATACGTAAAATTAACCATCACAGCTGCTTTCTGATTCTACAACAAGGCGTGCTTATACTTGAAAATTTCTTTTCTTCTGTTTCATTTTTAAATGAATTTGCTTACTTTATATGGGTAATAATACATGCAAATGGTATAAGATTCTGAAGGTACAACAGAATTTATGGTTAAGACTCTCTCTTTTAATGAGAGATTATATTTATTGACCACTTACTATGAGCCAGCCAGCATTATAAGCTTTTACTTTGATCATCTCTCATAATCCTGGTAACTGCCTTGGCGATAGGTTCTCTGAGGCTTAGAGCAGGCAATTCACACAGCTGGAACGTGGTAGCTGAGGCTCTGACTTGGTTGACGTTTCAAAAAGATCCCTCTGGCTGCCACACGGAGCCGGGGTGGATGGGAGGTGACCAGGGAAGAGGCCAGGTGGTTCAGGGTGGAGAGGGCGGTGGCTCAGTCTCTGAGTGTTACCAGTGGATGGATTTGGACAGTAATTGGGTGTTGAGGAGTCAGTTATAGGTAAAAGACTCGTTGTAACTTTTTATCCTAAACAATCTAGGGTGAGAACCTGGGTATTGGGGAGCCTGCAGTGACGGGGGACCCTGGCCTGTCATGTGGCTAGGTGCTATCATTTAAATATTTGTCCCCTCCAAAACTCATGTTGAAATTTATCCCTGCTGTGGCAGGATTGAGAGGTGGGGCCTTTAAGAGGTGATTGGGTCATGCGGGCTCTGCCCTCGTGCATGGGTTAATTCATTCATGATTAATGGGTTAATGGGTCATCATGGGAGTGGGACCGGTGACTTTGTAAGAAAAGGAAGAGACACCTGAGCTAGCACAGCCCCCTCACCATGCGATGCCCAGCACCACCTCGCGACTCTACAGAGAGTCCCCACCAGTAAGAAGGCTGTCCCCAGATGCAGCCCCTTGTCCTTGGACTTCTCAGCCTCCATAACCATAAGAAATAAATTCACTTTCTTTATAAATTGCCCAGTTTCAGGTATTCTGTTATAAACAACAGAAAATGGTCTAAAGCACCGGGGTAGGATCTGAGTCTGCGTCACTAGCAGAGGAGACTCAGGCAACCCAGGTCCCCGGAGCTGGGATCTGTGCGTGCACAAGCCACACAGTGCTAAGACCCCTGTCATAGGTCTCTGATCTGTGTCCAGCTTCAGTCAGGAGGGACCTGGGGACCGTGGCCCAACACGGCCTGCATCCCTCCACGAGGAGCCAGGATCCAGTGAGGCAGTTAGCGCCAGACTGGTTCCTGGGAACTTCTTGGTGAGACCCAGAGCCTGGAAAGAGGCTTGCCTGGGGCCCGAGGACATAGAGGTGGGAGGCAACCGCTGCCGGCACGTCAGGGTCCCTGCAGCTGATAGCGTCACAGAGGTGTCACACTGGGAAGTAGATAATGGAGAAAAGATCTGTAGGAGTCAAGAGCATGATATAAGAGCAAGAGCAAGATGTTAAGATGTCAGAAAAATCTGGCGAATTTTGGCTCTATCGGCTCTGGTCGGATGGGAGCTGGGGAGGAAAGAGAGGGGAGAAGGAGCCGTGGGACCAGTGGCAGCCTGGGTCAGCTCTCGGAACTCCCACAGCAGGTGGACACGGGGTAGCAATCCCGAGTGACGTTGTTTCTTATACACCTCCTGCGGTGGCCCCACTGACTGCTGCTCGAGTTGACAAACCTCCAGCCTTTACTGCTGGTGCTGTCTTCACTCTGTGTGAGGAAATTAAAATGGCTTCTCAGAAGTTCCTCCAAAAGAAGTTGCTAAACAATGAAACCCAGGGTAGTATGCCGCTGCACCAAACCTCCCAGAGCCCCCAGTAGGGTGGTGGCGGCACAGTGCCGGTCGTGTACCTTTCCAGCCACCCTACTGAGCTAACTGGGACTCCCCTCTTAAACGCATGTGCCACAGTCACTATTTTTTCTTTATCCAAGTAATAAAATTAAGAGCCAACACTTACAAAGCATGGAACTAGCTCCTAGGCTGGGTATAGCACCACACATTTAATCTTGCATTTGATCATCCAAACAGCCCTGTGCAGTAGTACTGCTATTATCAATGTCATTGTGCCAAGGAAACTGAGGCACAGAGAGGTTAAGGAATCTGTCCAAGGTCACACAGCCCGTAATTGGTGAAGCCAGTATCTGAGAACTTGGGCTGCAGAATCTCTCCTTTTTTCTTCCATTATTCATCTGGAAGCAACAGAATCTCTACTCTTAACTACTCACTGTTCAGCCCTTCATGTGCCAGCTAAACTATTATTTTCTTAATACCTACCCACAGCCCAGTCCTAAGCAATAACATGCCTAAAAATAATAGATTTGAGTCACTTGTTATATTTTTTCTAATGCTCATTAATATAAATATGTTAGTATTTTTAAAAAGTTAACCATGTATCAACTAAAATCATCTGGTACACTGTATTAGGCCACAATCTGAGTGGCCTAAACAACAGAAATGTATCGTCTCACAGTTCTCCAGACTAGAAGTCCAAGATCAAGGTGTTGGCAGGGCCGTCCTCTGAAGGCACTGGGGAAGCATCTGTTCCAGACCTCTCTCCTAGCCTCTGGTAGTTCCTTGGCTTGTGGCAGCATAACTCCAATCTGTACATGATATTCTCCCTGCGTGCATATCTGTCCCTGTGCCCAAATCTGCCATTTTTATAAAGACAGATTAAGGCCCACCCTAATGACCTCATCTTAACTTAATCATCTACAAAGACCCTATTTCCAAATAAGGTCACATTCACGGGTATTAGGGGGCTAAGACTTCAACATCTTTGTAGGGGACACAATTTAACCCAGAACACATACCTTCATGGACAGTATTTTGAGAAATAGGGCTAATTAATTAATCAATAATCTGGCCTTCTCCAAAGAGTTCTGATATGGTCTAACAAATGACGCACAGTGTATAGTGCAAGACTGTAACAAACGAGAGGAAATGAGGGTGAAGAGAAAACAAGTGTAGGAAAAGAAGATGAAACCAGGAGGTGAACAAATTAATGCTTAATGTAGTCACAGTTGTGACTGTGAGGTTCCTGGCCACCAAGGCAAAGAAGCATGCATTCATATACAAATACGTGTCACTGGGTCCATCGGATAAAAATCAGATAACCAGCTGGTATTTGGTTCTTAGAGCAATTTGTTCCATCAATACTCCACTCTTTTTTTTTGAGCAGAGTCTCTCTCTGTCACCTGGGCTAGAGTGCCGTGGCATCCGCTCAGTTCACAGCAACCTCAAACTCCTGAGCTCAAGCGATCCTTCTGCCTCAGCCTTCCAAGTGGCTGGGACTATAAGCGTGCACCACCATGCCCGGCTAATTTTTTTCTATTTTTAGTAGAGACAGGGTCTCACTCTGGCTCAGTCTGGTCTCGAACTCCTGAGCTCAAGCGATCCTCCCACCTTGGCCTCCCAAAGAGCTAGGATTACAGGCGTGAGCTACTGCGCCCAGCCCCATCAATACTCTTAAAGAGGAAACTGTTTGAGGTACTAGAATCCTTATTTTAAACAGGTTTGGAGCCCAGCCTTTATCCAGTAAATATACTTGGTTCCTACGTAAGTCAGATTCGAAGGCGGAGGGCTGTGGCTAGGAGGAAAGCGGAAAACCGCAGCGCTGTCACTGTCCTCACACTGAAATGGGATTAGAGCAGAGCCACATCTCACCCAGCATTTAGGCTCTAAAGGCAGCAAAAAGTGCACGGAGGCCAAAGCTACCCTTAGAAATCCCTCTTACTGGTGATTAAGTGCAGCATATATGACTTAATATAGATGAATATGTAATATATACCTCATCTCTCAGCAAGCCCCAGAGAGTCAGCTGTGGGAAAAATCACAGCTTCTAGGGTGAGCCCCAGATGAAGCAGTTGGCCTTGTGTAGGGCCTGGGTTTTAGGGAAAATGTGTGTTTTCAAACACTGGCATCATGCAGAGGGCACTGGAATGTTCATACCGCCAGAGGCACGTGGAACCTGAGGCTTCCTGAGTGGACAGTGGAATCACAAACCAGCTCACCCTCCTCCAGGCAAAATCTGGAGGGTGGGCTGCTCACACGCTTTACTTTGTATTGGGAGGGCTGTCTTTTTTGGTACACACAAAATTAGACTTTTTATATCTTCCTAGTGAATTGAACCTTTAATCACTATGTATTATCTCTGTTTTGCTCTAGTAATGCTTTTTGCCTTAAAGTCTACTTCAATACAGAGATACTTCAGCTTTCTTTTGGTTAGTATTTATATGGTGTATCTTTTCATCCTTTTACTTTCAAACTTTCTGTATCTTTAAATTAAGGTTTGTTTCTTGTACACAGCATGTAATTGGTTTTTATTTTTATCCTCTAACAATCTGTGTGTTTTAATGGGAACATTTAGTCCATTTACGTTTAATGTAATTGCTGATATATTTGAGTTTAAATCCACTATCTTATTGTTTGCTTTTTATTTGTTCGGCTTGTTTTATGTTCCTCGTTTCTCTCCTTTCTTGCCTTCTTTCGAACTGATTGCTCTGTATTATTCCTCTTTTTTCCTCTCCATTAGCTTGTTAGTTATACATCCTTTTATTATTTTTCTAGTCATTACAAGAGATTACAACATGCATTCTTGACTTATTAGAGTTTACTTGAAATTAGCAAGTTTACCACTTCTCATTCAGTGGAAGTACCTTACAACTCTGTAACTCCATTTACTGCCTTCCCAGCTGAAATACTGGGGCCATGCATTTTAATTCTCTCTAGGTTCCAAACCCCACTAGACATGGTTATTATTAATTTTTATTATTTTATACAGTCAGTAGTAATTTGGATTTTCCCATATTGTTAAACTTTCTGTGTGCCCTTTAGTCCTGGCTACTTCCAGATCACCCCCACTCTCAGACTGTACCCCCTGAGTCTGTCACAGCTCTGCTCAGCTTCCCAGCCTGTGGCAGCTGCTTCAGAATTAGCAGCACGTTAAGAGGAAAGGCCTCCAGATGTTGGCTTCACCTCTCTGGCTTTTTCTCCTGTCTGCCATTGGTCCTGTAATTCTTTACAACCTTCTTTACCCTATCTGCCTTCAAACAGATTTCTCTGTTCGAGCAGATTTTATAATATTTGGTCCAGGTTTTCTAGTTGTGTTCCAGGGAAGGGTTGGTCCAAATGAGCTACTTTGCCATTCCAGATGTGTAACCTATTTCCTACACTCTTTAAAGAGTTGTTTCTCCCCTTGCCCCCTTTTCTTGGGCTAAACCCATAAAACTGAATTTGTGTCAATTAAATGTGTATATGATGTAACTCCATGGTAGCTTCATTCCTCTCTATCACTGTAATTGTCCCTAATTCTAATGAAAGGGCCTCATGTCCTGTATTACCCCAGCCTCTATCCATAATCTTTCCAAAAAACTAATGTAATCTCCTTTCAGAGGCTTAGACTCCTTCAAGAGACTGTTGTCTTCTTGAGGGTGAAAGAACATTAGTCTTTAATGCAGAAAGTTTACTGTCCAAGTTGTCAGAGTGCTCTAGGGAAGTGATATATCTGAACCACTTTCCCCAGACAAGCTGCCAACCACAGAAATAAAGTAACACCCCTCAACATGAGTGAATTAGAGAACCCTGACAGCCCTATAGTTAGCGTTCCTGCCAGGAAAACCTGCAACAGAAAGGCCATTCTGCTGAAATGCAGAACCTCACGTTAGTCAGTGTTCATTAACAGCAAGTGACAGAAATCCAAACCGGCTTAAACAACAAAGGAAAACGTGTTGCTCACAGACCTGAAAATTCCAGGATTGTACATTTGGTCTCAGGCGTGGTAGGATCCTGGTGCTCAGATGCTATCACGGGAAGCTCTTTCAACACTTAGCTCTGCTTTCCTCTAGTCCAAGTTCTCAGACTTGGACATGCCTCAGAATAACTTGCAAAGCCAAGTAAAACATAGATTGTTGGAACCCAGCTCCAGGGTTTTGGATTCTCTGGGTCTGGGGTGGAACATAAGTATTTCGATTCCTAGCAAGTTCCTAGGTGATGTTACTGGTCCACTTTGAGAATCACATCTCTAGTCACTGTCAGGCAGGCATTGCCTTTGTGGCCCAGAGATGGCCCCCAGTGGCTCCAGGCCCCCTTCTACCTGCTTTGCAACCCCAGGCAAAAGAGACCATTTCTTTTCTAGTTCCCGCGTGAGTCCAAGACCAGCTCTTTCCTAAACCAGTTAGTCTCCATTCTCCAAGGTCAGGGAGAGGTAGTTCCCTCATGGGCCAGGCTGGGTCAGGAGTGGGGTTATATCCACCCAACAGACTAAGCAGATTGAGGCAGGGTGGTTCCCCAAAGGAAACCGTGGGTGTTGTGAAGATCATGGTTCCAGAAAGACCAAAAGCTGCTGTTCATTTCCTATAAAAATCAAACACACAGAACATTTCGCTACAGATTTTTCAGAAGCAGGGTGTGGAGTAACAGACTATAACAACAGAGAGGAAAGAGTAGAAGTCATTTAGTCTGGGGCCCTTGATGGCCTTCCTTGGATATCGCATGCATTCTTGGGCTCGAGGAGAGACGGCCGCAGAAGTGTGAGTGTTAGGGTCACAGACAGCTCCTGCCATGGAGAGGCCCCAAAAGAAGCTTTAGAGGTGAGAAGAACACAGGCCTTGACAAGCCAGGGATGTCAGCTGGTGATTATTGCCTAACAATCCACCCCAAAATGTGGCTTAAAACAGCAGCCATTTTATTATCGGGTCTGTAGGTGGACTGGGCAGTCCTGTAGTGAGCTAGCAGGTGGCTGGGCCAGATGGTCTAGGACTCCAGGACAGCCTCACTCGCATGTCTGACAGGTTAATTTGTCCTGAGGACCTTGACTGGGACAGCTCGTCCTGGCTGTGTGTGGTCTTATTATCCAGCACTGGTGGTCTCGGGGCAGCATGAGAAGACAAGCCCCAGCGTGTGTGTGCTTTTTTAAGACTGCTTGGTCACGATCACTAACATCCTGTTAGCCAAGAGCATCACCAGGCCAAGCCCCACTAGAGAAATAGACTTCACTTGATGGGAAATGCTGCAAAAATCAAAATTGCAAAGTGGTCCCTGTACAGGGGTGGGAGGAATTTGTGGCCATTTGTCGCAATCTGCTGCGCCATGGGAAGCAGGTGGCCTCATGGTGCTGCGGCAACTTGAAATGCATGGAGGCTTTGGAGTGCTCGGGTGGAGATCATTGTTCCAGGGTGCATCCCCCCTTCTCCACCTCGCCCTTGGATTTTCGAGATGAGGGTAGACCTCTCAAGAGAAAACAGGGCTAAGTCTTCCCTGGACCTTTTGCCATACGACATAGTGTACCGTTTCCAGGTCTACCAGACATAGGACAGCAGGGAATGAATGGGGAACACTGGGAACGCTGGAGCACTTCTGCCCCCATCTCAAGGGGGCGCCACCACTGAGCTCCAGCCAAAGGTTGCCACGTACTATGAATGCTGGTCCAGGGTTGCCAGATGGTACACTTTTCAAGAGATGCCAGGAATCCCAATTTTCAGGTGGATTTCCTCTTTTTGTTAAAGCTTGGCATCCATTTCCAATTTTTCTAAAAAAGTGAAAGTTACACAACACATATCTGTGGGCAGGTTATGTCTGTGGGCTGCTGCTTTCTGATTGCTATGATAGACCCTTGTTGTTCTCAGATTTAATATTTGCCCTTTCAGTGGATTCCCAGGTGACCTCCAAGGCCCCTTGCATGCAGTAAGGGGTAATTTTGCAGAGACTCCGAATTTGAGCTTTTCAAGTCACAGCTGGCGGGTGGGAGCAAGTCACCAGCTGGTGAGCCAACCAACAGCCTCATGGCCTCCCGTCTTCTATGTGACATGTGTTGCAGTCATGGTAAATCTCCTGAATTGATACGCTTTTTGTTTCTCTGTAAGAGAAGAGAAAGCCAAGCGCTGGTGAAACAAAAAGAAAGTGAAGTTCTCAGAAGAGGGATGGTTCTCAACCAGAAAAGAGCAGTTTGGGATAAATTAAAATGTGCGATTTGGCTTTTGCTGGTGGCACAGATTTACTGTGTGAATAAATCCACCATTCTCTCGGTCTGTGATGAGAATAAATCCACCTCCTGCTGGTTCAGGCCAGCATTCGCCCAAGTGAGCAATGGGAGCATCAAAAAGAGTTAAAAGGTGGTCCCCTCGCACGGGGTGAGGGGATGTGCCGCGGGGATGTGATCTGGAAGGACTTGGGCACCATGTCCAGATGGTGCTGGGAAGCCGCGGTGGGGCAGGCTCTGGTAGTGGAGCTGCAGAGCTGACCTTCACTTGGAAAAAGGGTGATTGAATTTTTAAAAGCATCTTCTTAGCATAATATGACTCAAAGGGCACATGCAGCGCCCGGTGATCACGTTGCTAGAAGAGCATTCCCTCCCGAATGAAAGACGCTCAGAGCAAAAGGGTTTGTGCAGATAAAACTGGTCCCTCCTGGAAGAAAATGCCTTCATGAATATCCTTTTCCAAGAAGAAGCAGCGAACGCAGGGCTGCAGCGGCCGAGGACAGAGCCCCTCACCGCTCACAGGCCGTGGATGGCAGGCTTCCTGGCTATATCGGGGGGTGCACTGTTGTGCCCCAGCCTCAGACCAGTGAGGCCCAGGAGGAAGAGCCCCTTGCCCATGTATTGGCAGTAAAAAAATAAGGGTCAACACATGGCTCTTTTTAGACAGATTTTGTGAGTGCTCTGGGTGAGAAATGGAAAGGAGCTCGTGAATTTCAGGTTCTGCTTATCCTGGCGCTGCCCGAGCCTTCCACCAACACTGGCGCTTGCACCCCAAATGTCGGGGTGCTAGCGTGTTTGTCCCTTATTTATAGAATTGTCTATAGGGTCTGCAGGGGTTTTGAGTTTTTCAGCTGTGATTTACTGCAGATGATGGAGAAAACCGTATGCTTTTGTGAGAGTCACAAATACTGAGATTTACAAGGTTTGGGATTGAAGTCATTTTTCATCCATTCATTTGACAAAAATTATAATGCCAGGTGCCAGGGATAAGAGGGTAACTAAGACGGGTGTGACCTCATGAAGTAGCTGAGGCCTGTAGGGCTTCGTGGCCTCAAGCCCCATGAGAACAGAGCTCACAACTTGTCCACCCCACAGCCACTCCTCAGCGTGCCGAGCTCCGCCCACTTCAGGGCCTTGGCACCTGCTATTCCCTCAGCCTGGAACAGCCGCCACGTCTGGGTATTCCCAGGGCTCACTGCCTTCGGGCCTCCGCTCAGATGTCCTCTTTCTTGACCGTTCCTTTCGAGTGACAGCTGCATCCCCTCCCATCATGTTTCTACCCTGTGCGCATGCCCGTCTTTGTCTGTGCTGTGTGGCCGTGAGGTCTGTGAGGACAGGGATGTGCCTATTCCGCCCACTGCTGCACCCCGAGCAGCATCTCGCCCAGTGCTGTGCAGGTCGCAGGCCCGTGTAAGGCAGCGCCTTTGGCCTTGCCTGGGATGCGTTTCTGCGTCGGGGGCCAGGATGTGTCTGTGCTTCAGGGAGTTTCGACTCCAGCTCCAGGATGTAGCTCAAGACCACACCCTTCAGCTTCCTTCGCTCCTTGTCCTGTCCTCGCAGCTACTTCGGGGACCTAATCCTTTTCGCCAGGAGTGAGGAAGATCCCTGTGGTCCTCCCCACCCTTTTGCCCACCCACGTTTCCATCACAATGAGAATCGCACCACAGCTTGCTGAGCAGAACTCCTTCCAAGCCTCATATTCTCCGCCCGTGTTCGTTTGACCTTCTCATCCCTCCAGTTGCAGAGCAGGCCAAGGAACTGATGAGAAAGGCACAGCAGCCTCGAGGGGGCTAGCAGAATCCCTGGGCCACATTTCCAGCTGCTCCTTACTTTTCTGTTCCCTGGAGACAGGGGACATTAGGGGACATTAGAGCTTTAGGGATGATGACGGGAGACAGTACATCAAAGTCAGGAAGTGACCCACTTGATGTTTATCGCCCAAGGCCAGCCATCCACAGGTGCCACGAAGGTTCCTTTGGGTGCCCTTGACCTTCTGGGGGAGCAGCTTGGCCATGGCATGGCCTGTATTAGAGCAGCCCCAAGGTTCTGTTGCCCCTCGCAGCAGTTCTTAAAAACTGGAATAAGTCATGAACAAATAAAATTAAGGGGATTTCACATAAATTTCAGATTCTGGCTTTTCTTGGAAAAAAAAAGAAAGAAAAGCATTCAGCAACACTAGGAACACAGTCCTGTATGGCAAGAATTGGCTAGAGCTGGGAGGTGTCTCCTTATTCAGTAGCACTCGGCCGCTGGCATTCAGTGTCACTCAGGGTGCCTGCTCTGGTCCCTGGGGCATTTGCATTCTCAGCCCCTTTCCTGGTGCCTGGCATTTTAGCTTAGCGTTCCCATAAAAACCCACAGTCCAGCAGCCCTGTGCCTGGTTGTCCTGGAAGCCAGCCCAGGAGAGCTTCTGTGTGTCTCCCGCCCTCTCCTGCCAATGCCATTCTTGATGTTGCTATTTGAACATTCAGATGCAACGCTCTAGTAGGAGCAGAGCAGGAAAGTCAAGTGCTCCGACAGGGATCTTTAATAATCAACAGCTAAGGTCATGAGGATGGAAGGATGCTGTTTTTCAGCAGGCCTTGTGCCAGGTCACATGTACATACAGAACTCTCCAGAGGTCATACCTGCAAAGTCCCAGTTAGTCAGAGGCCACCATGAATGCCCATCTTTGATATTACTGTTAAATGACCCAATCCAGTTGCCTGTGTGAAATTCACATCTCCAGCCCAGGCTGCCCACTCAAACTCCATACTCTTGTGTGCACAGGCCAACTCAAGAGCTCTGCTCTGATGCCAAACTCACATCTGAACCCGACTTGCCCCACACTGAGACCCTGCTCTTCCCTTCCAAGCCCCCTCCTCTCACACCCTCCCCCAGCTCGGTTGAAAGCAACTCCATCTCCCACTTCCCGGGACCAAACCCTTGGAGGCATCCTTAATTCCTCTCTGCCTCTCCCGCCCACACTGAACTGTCAGGAAATCCTGCTGGCTCTGTCTTCAGTGGTTATCCAGAGTCTGACCACACTCTGCATCCCCTCCTCCACTGCTGCCTTCTGTCATCTGGACATCTGCGGCAGCGCCTCACTGGGCTCAGTGTTCTCACCCTCACCTCCCTTGAGCCCCCTCCGCTCAGCACTCGAGTCAGATCCAGTCCTCCCCTGCTCTGAGTCCTTCAGTGGCTCCCCAGTTCCCTCAGAGTAAGGGCCTCATGGTGACCTGCCCACCCGACCCCTCTCAGGCCACCTCTCAACCTACATCCCCCGAATGCTCCGCTCCTGCCCCACGGGCACCTGGCTCTTCCAGAACACACCACACGCCTCCCACCTTCGCTCTGGTGCCTGGAATGCACTTCCTTGATCCCCAGCGAGGCCCACCCTGCTGCTGTTCATGGTTTTACATGTGGTTTTCCACCATCTGACATTCTATTTTTTCAATTTTATAATTTCTTTACTTATAGTCTCTCACCGTGACAGCAGGGGGCTTGGTCTCTCTGGTCACTGCCGTGTCCCCAGTGCCAAGAACAGGGCCTGGCACAGATAAATATTTGCTCAAGGGATGAGATTTAGTAGGTCAAGCCTCTTTAAGCATCCCAACAGAAATATTTTGAACACTCTATATTTTAATGGAACTTTTTTAACATGGGAAAAATCCAAACATAATTGAGATGTGACAGTGATGCCATGCGTCCATTACCGGGCAATAATCAATGTGTGACCAACTTCATTTTGTCTATACCCTACGCATTCCCCAGATTGTTATGAAGCAAATCCAAGTCCTCGTATAATTTTATCTGTAGTTGTTTAGCATTCTTTTCTTTTTACGGCTGCATGCTACTCCATTGGGTGGGTGCACCATACTTCATTTTATTTAACCAGTCTTGGTCCTTTTTGCGTAGCACTTTCTATTTTATAAAACCAGTTTTCCATTCAAGGGAACTTTCAGAATCAACTGCAATTTCACGATGCTTTTTTCTTAAATTGAAATGTAATTACTTGGCAATACTTGTTACCCATGCAAAAACAAAACAGAACGAAGCAAAAATATTGCAAAATACCCATCTCTCTCCATAACATTATGTATTACTCCTTACGGATATTTTGTTAGAGGGTTAATTTTTTTGTAACCTTTTATTTTGATACAATTTTAAACTTAAAGTTTCCAGGACAGTACCAATGTTAGTTCCACCCTTCGCCCAGATGCTCAGATTCACCAGTTGTTAACATTTTGCCCCAATTGCTTTTTGCTTTATATTTTTTCCCTTCCTGCCATATATATATGTATGTATATTTAGATACAAATTGTATATTTTATATATAAATATATATTTATGTACATATATATGTATGCCCTCTATACTATTTATAGATCTATATCTATACTATACTATTTATAGATCTATACTATCTATACTATTTATAGATCTATACTATCTATGCTATTTATATAGTTTATAGATAGAGGGCATACACATATATGTGTCTGTGTGCATATATATAAATATTTTTTAACTATTTGAGATTAAGTTGCAGACATCATTCCTCTGTACCTCTGAACACTGCAGTATGTATCTCCTAAAAACAAGGGCATTCGTTTTACATAACCATGGTACACTTAAGAAAGTCAGAATATTTAGCATTAATACTATTCTCTAAGCCACAGACTATATTTAAATTTCTTCAAGTGCCACAATAATCTTTACAGCAGTTTTCCGCCACCCAGGACCCAGTCCCAGGGCCGCCACTGCATCCAGTTGCCATGCCTGCCTAGTCGCTTTTAATCAGTTCTCCAGGCCTTATTCTGTCTTTCACGACCTTGACATTCTTGGAGAGTCCAGGCCAGTTTTTTAATAGAATGTTCCTCAGTTTGCTCTAATAGATTTTGAGCTGCACTCTGAGCACGTAATCTAAAAGAGCATCTTCTTGATTCCTGCCCCCAGGACCTGGAAGCCGGCGAGAGAGACCCCTGTCTGCAACCCGCAAAACCGTTTGTGAGGCCGAGGACCGAGAGGAAGACGCCTCTGCCGTGCTCCGAGCCATCCAGGTGGAGAACGCAGCCCTGCAGAGGGTGATCCTGAGCAGGAAGGCCGAGCTGCAGGTGCGTCCTGGGCAAGGGGACAAGAAGGAAGCTCAGGCACCAGGCAGTGTCTGAGCAGCAGCTGAAAAGAGCGTGTGCGGAGAAGAGAGAGGGGCGGTGGGCATTGCTGACCTCAGACGCATCTGCGTTTCCACGGTCTGCAGCCGCTCACTGACCCGCCAGTGCTCCCATTTCTTCCACCTTCTTTTCGGTTTTTTTTTTCTTTCGGAAGGCTTCGGTTGTTTGTCATTGGGCTTCCGTTTTTTGTTGTTTCCCTGCAAACCCTGGAGACCTTAGACCAGGGTTGCAAACCGGTGGGTCAGTGAGAGAATGGAGTAAACTGCAAGCTTGGCCTCCCTGGAGGGCATGAGCCCTTCAGCTCCCACAGCCCTCACTGCTCCCTGTCGTCTACCCTGGCCTGTTTCACTTGTTCCTGAAACTTCCCTGGGCATACAGGTGTTTGAGCTTGTGCTTGCTGCCTTCGGCTTTGCCGACCACCAGGAGGAGAAATGGTGAGGCGGGGCAGGGGCCTTCGGGGACACACCCCGACAATCATTTTCTTCCTCGGAAGCATGGTGTCTGACGCCCCTGTTGAAACCCTTTTTCTTAGCTTGTCCCCTGCAATGCTCACAGTAACCCTGAGATGGGCACGGCTGGTTTTATTGCTTTGCTTTGTAGATGTGGCACCCAGGGAAGCAAGGTGGCTTGCTTGAGTGATGTCTTTGGAAGTGGCCAAGGTCTGCCTGCCTGCGAGCCCAGGGCCTCATCCACGGTGCCACCTGGTCCCCAGGCTTCATCTCAGGGCTGCTCTTTTTGGCATTCATCGAACAGCACCTATTGTCTGTTTTCCTGGAGCTCTGTTCTTGCCTCTGATGTTTATGTCTACGAGATCCTGAGACTCTTCCTGCCCCCTGTATGCCCTCATCTGTCGGTGAAAAGTACGCAGTGGATGTTCCGACCTCACATCATATGATTATGTCTTTCCAGGATGTGGAGGGACCACCAGTAAAACCGTGGACCAGACTGCTGAAGGAGAAGGAAGAGACCCTTGAGGTCAGTGCTTGGCTGAGACATGACAAAGCCCCATACATGCACTCAGCCCCTGACGGCCTTCCAGCAGGTCCTCCCTGTGAGCCCTGACCACCAGTGTCATTGTCCTGCCCATTTCACAGATGGGGACAGCAGGGCTGGAGTGGCTTCCCCTAGCTCATGAGTTGAAGCCAGAACTCACCGAGGCCTGCTGACTCAAATTCCTTGTTAGGTTTCTATTTCCTGACAAGACAATGCAAAAACAGATCTTAGTCCCTTGAATAAATAAATTATATCTGTATCTATCTAGGTCAATTAGGTGTATTTCAGCAAAGATGACCCTGGCACATAAGGCTGGGAGTTAGTAAAATGTGCAGGAATGTCTCTGCTAGATCGTGCATGGGTCTATGCAGTGTGCTCAGGATACAGAGATGGCTAAGACAGATGAACACTTGGCCACAAAGGAGCTTGCAGGCAACAGCAAATAAAGCCACCAATAAACAGGGTGACTTCAGAGAGAGATGATAAGCAAAGCTGCTAATGGGTGAAAGAGTGACAAGGTGTGGGATGCTGGCTACCTCTGATGGGGTGGTCCAGGAAGCCCCTCGGAAGGCACGTTCCGTTTGAGCTGAGCCTTGCCTGTTCACAGAAGGTGCCAACAACAGGGAACAGCATTCTGGGTGGAAGGAACAGGGAAAAGCTTTGTCGTGGGAATGAGCCCAGCCTATCAGGGAGGAGGAAGAAGCCCTTTGTGTAGTGGAGACAAGGGGAGTGGGGAGGGGAAGGAGGGGACACAGTGCCCAAGTGGGATAGGGGGCTGGGCAGACAGCACCCTAGAGCACCAGAGAGATTTTCTCTTCACATTGTTCCTGCTTGCCCTACGAGTTCCTGGTCATTTCGGCTGCCACCAGCAGTACTTGCTGACAAGTCTGCAATCCTCCCCACCCCATAGCAATGCAGCCATAGGATTCTTCTTCGCGAAGGTTTTTTTTTTTGTTTTTCCTATGTTATTCCAGACCCATTAAAACTACTCCCTTAGACTCAGGAGCTGTGGTCCAGGATCTCTGGGTGACCTGATTCCTGACCCGCAGAGCTTCCAACGACTAAAATCTTCTGCAGATAAGCAGCGGGGCACATTGCTAGTTTAGATGATAAATGAAAAAAGAAGGAGAGAAGGCTCAGAGGATTAAAAAAAATGAAAAGATCTAACGATGTTATTGGAATCCTCCCTGGAGTCTGGTTACTTTGTAGCAAACAGAACAGGGGCTCCACTGAGACGGCGAAAGGAAGGTTCTGATGAGAGACGTTTCTCAGTGTCCCATTGAAGCAGGTTGTTTCCTAGGACCTCCCAGATCGTGAGAAACTGAGGTTGTGTGATGGGTTCTAGATCTAACCGGCCGCAGGCAGAGGCTGTCACCCTCACATTCCTGTTCCTGTTGCCCACAAAGGGAAGTCTGAGAAGCGTGTGCCCTTGACCGTGGCCCTGCTGTGCCCTGGGCCAGGAGCATCGCCTCGACAGCTGTTTAATAAGCTTTTCCATCCTCAGCCGCTTCCCATCGCCACGGCGACCACCACTCAGGAGCCGTCCAGGGCAGCAGGGGGAGACAAAGCCATCGACCAAGCCATTGACAGAATCGGCCTTCTGGGAAGCAGGTACTTACCAAGGCTGAGTCCAAACCAAAAGCTCCCTAGCAGTGCGGCTTTTCCCGCGTTATTCCAGACCCTTCTAAACTGCTCCCTTAGACTGTACCCTCCGTGCCCCCTCCAGCCCTAAAGCATTAAATTGACTTGATTTCTTTCAGGCAAATGGCCCTTGGCTTGTTAAGTTCACTCGTAACCCATATAAAACAGCAACCTCCCACAGGTTTCCACTGGAGTACCCCACGCAGCACAGGGTGGTGAACTTGTTCCTCAGCTAGCCTGGGGGGCAAAGGTGGCCCGAAGCAGCATCCCTCTGAAGCTCTTTTTCTCTATTAAAAGTTTGTTCAAACTCAGCATTCTGTTCCATTACCGTGTAGCATCAGTTATTGGAACTGTCAAGTTTTATTATCAAAATAAAGGCTTCCGTCTAGTCTTCACGCAAAACTGATCTTCAGAAAGATGTGGCAGGTTTAGCTTGTAGTTTCTGGGATGCCTTGGCACACAGACACACTCCCAGCCCAGGGCTGCCGTGCCCAGCTGTGCACATTGTGGACTGTACAAAGTACCTGTCTAAGGAGCTAGAGGGGGCCGACATTCAGCCTGCACGCTGTCACTAAGCTAAGGCCCCAGCCTGGAGCTGCATTGGCCCAGAAGGGGAGTGGGGGCTTTTCTTCTGCACAAAGGAGGAATTTGCTAACCAAGCTGAGTGCCCTCCAGGTCTATGTCCACCCAGAGGGAGCCCCTTGTTACATAACCTGAATAGGCTGAAGGCAGTGCCCAGGAGTCTGCCCACCCTAGACGTAAACCATGGCTGTGTACTCTTGTGACTGTGTATAAGAACTTGCAGTTTCTCCTGCATGAGAAAGGGCTGGACCATGAGGCTATTTTCCATCTGATACAGTTTTATTTACAGGAGCACACACATTGCCAAATGCTTCTTTCTTTGTCATCAAGATCCTTTGTGCTTCAGGGTCTTGGGGCACTCAGCCTTAAACTGAGTGTGTGAGAGTATTTGCAAATGACTAAGGCAACTCTGCTGGGTTTGGAATGTCCTCAGAAACAAGAGGAGCAGAACAGATCTCCAGACCAGGGGTCCACAAACTATTTCTGTAAAATAGTAAAATGGCTGAGGGGGCAGGGGATGTTGTTTGTTTCTTGGGTTTTTGTTTGTTGTAACCACCCTTTAAAAATGTAAACACCATTCTTAGCTCACAGGCCATACAAAAACAGGCCTCAGGCTGCATTTCACCTGCAGGCCTCAGCTGGGCTGACCCCTGCTCTTGACTCTTAACAAGTTCTTAGCTTGGGGAGGTGGTCAGCGGGCTGCCTTGCCTCAGGCGCTGTTTCTCCTGCTGGGCTCTGATTCCATCACTGAGTGTGCAGCTGTTTATAAAGGGAGAAAGATGGCCTGCCTGTGCTTTTGAGCTGTACACAGGGTGCAAACTTTCTTCTCACACTGTTCCTTCTCCTTGAGGTAGAAAAGTCAGTGTGGTGCCTTTGACTAGCATATTCTGTTTTGCGCATCATTTGTTACTACCTCTTTGCTAAAACAAAATCCCATTTCAGACAACAGCAGAAGCTTCTGAAAGTCCTCCAGGCCATCGAAAGTGACTCTGCCCACCTCGGCGGGGTTGTTTCACCAACTGAGGAACAAGTACTGGACCCAGAGGTGAGGGCCTCGATTTACCCGGATTTCCAAATGCATTGAGGAAGGTCCCCTGGGAACAGTCATTTCTATTCGGTGGGGATTGCTCTGACAGCTGTCAACTTAGCATCTCTCTGCCCGTGTGTCTCCATCTCCCCACCTCCCCAGCCACAGACACATACGTGGTGGAGAGTAGAAGCAGAGAGAGAAAGATGTGGGCCAGGAGTTTCAACAGAGAGAAGTCTGTCCACACAAGAGGAAATATAAATAGCATGTAAGCCCATAGGAAAATGTCCAATACTGCTGGTAATCAAGAGATGCAAATTAGAGCAACTTCCACGTCCCATTTGCTATCTGAGATAGTAAATTATTTTTGATGATAACCTCTAGTGCTGGCAAGGTTACCATAAAGCCGTGGCAGCCATACATTGCAGGCAGCTGCATAAGCAGGTGAAACGCTCTTAGAAAGCAGAATGGTTGCACTTAGGAAGAGCCTTAGAAATACTTATGTCTTGCAGCCCAACAATCCCACTACTTTATCCTAAGGAATAAAAAGCTGTAGGCACAAAGATGTCTGTTGCAGAATTATTGCAAGTAGGGAAAGATTTTTTTAAAAAACCTAAATGTCTCATAACAATGGAGTTAATCAGGAAAGTGTGATGTATCAGCACAACGCAGTGGTATAAAAAGATGGAAGCTCTCATTATGAAGATTATGCAGGTAGAAAATGTTAAGGATATAAACTTAACTGTAAAAGGTGATGTTAATCTTCATCGAGTCCAAAATGATTGCAGTGACCATACAAAGACGTGCCCATGTGAGCGTGTTCACAGAACTGGGACATAAACTATTAGTACAAAAGGAAACTGTGGGGTCAGGGTGGTAGGATTAACGGTGATTCTTTTTTCTTTTGCGTCAAAAGGAGTGTGTTCTGGCACATCCTGCCTGCCCCCGTCTTTACCCAAGCCTGTCTGATAATTATTTGGGACGGTGGTCACCAGTCTTACTGTTGGCCAGTGAGGACTTAAGGTGAAGTCCTCCCAAAGCCACATGTAAAATTCATATGGTGGCAGACAGGGCTCTGGGCAGGCCTGGACTAGAGTTCCGGCTTTGAATCTGGTACCGTCATTTAGAGGTCCTGTGACCTCAGACAAGCCTCCTAAGCTCTCTGGTCCTGGCTGTCAAATAGGCTCAACAATCCGCTGGGCCACGGTGAGGGTGAAACAGGAGAGGTCTGTGAGGACGTGCGACTCAATGCCCGGCACGTGGCAGAGAGGAACCGGTAAATATCAGCTGAAGGTTTGCTATCTGGAGAAATCAAAGCTTTGCTCCCCCCTCTTCAACGTGGAATAATTGCTTTCTTAGCTGCAAATGTTCTAAGTGTGGTGAGACTTCAGCCACATTAGAAAGAGCTTGGAGTAAGTCTCTTTATATTAATATTACAGGAGACAGAAAATCCAGGCAAACTGACTTATGCCACAAAGAGAAGAAAAATTGCAGACTCTTGTCATTGAAAATCCCACGGGTGGGGCCAGGTGGGGCTTGATCCAGCAGCTCACACTGTGTCTTTCCACTCGGTCTCCACAGTGTCAGCTGTCCCCTGGAGCTTGGTCCCAGCTCTGCTCTCTCCTTGTGGTCCCTAACTTGCTGGGTAGCTCCCACCCTCAGACCCCACTGCCGAGAGAGAAGAGTGTTCCTCCCCATGTAAATCTGAGGTTGGCGTGCTCACGCTGACCCATGCTGGGGTGCGTGCCCATCGCTGAGCTGCTCCCTCTTGGTGGCCCAGGGGACAGGACACACTGATTCCTTAGACCAGTCTGGCCCCTCCTTGGAGTGGGAAAGTGTCAGTCCCCTTACACCCCATGGCTGAGAAAAGAGAAGAGGTGACTTCCCCAAAGGAAAATCAGCTGTCTTGGTGAGAGAGGGGGTTAATGAATGCCAGGGACCAGGAACTTCCCAGCCAGTGCCCCCCTCACACCCACGATGGGGATCCTAAACCAGGCAATACTGAAAGCAGGAGTAGCCATCGAGTTAGGGCATTGACAAGTTGTGACACTTCCTTAGTTAATAGATCCTTCAGCTTCTTCATTTAGAAACTCAGCTCAGGAATTCACACATTTCTGATTGCACCGGTAGAAGATCCAGCAGCCCCTCCTCGAGGCAGCCTGCCTCCCATCTGGCCCTCCTCCCCCCCACCAGCGAACACCGTGAGCAGTGCCACCTCTTCACGCCCCCAGGACCCAGGACCCACGGCTCACCTGGCCCTGGACTGCTCCTCACAAGCACAAAGCTCATAAACCTCCCAGTCCCCTCCGAGTCGGCCAGGCCAGTTTAGCTTTATCACCATCCTGCAAGCCTGGGACCCAAGCCCAGGGCAGCGGAGGGCTTGGCCGGGACCCTGGGAGGGGGAGGAGGGGAGGAGGGAGCTGCCGGTTTCCAGGGCTGCGCTAATCAAAACAGGCCCTGTGTTTCTTCTGGGAGCTGGGAACTGACCTCCCCACCTCCTCCCCATCCCCGTTCCCACCACGTGGCAATCAAGCCTCGTCCAAATACACGCTGAGAGCGATAGCACGTCTCGCTGGCTATTAATTAAAAAAATAAGTGGGGAACAGTTGCTGTTCATTTGCTCAGCTCCCTGCTCACAGAGCCATTGCAGATTAGCAGTGCTAATTAACAGAGGGCATGTGCACGCGGGGAATGCACCATTTTACGAGTGACTGATCCGTGGCGACCAGTGCCGCAGTGGGCCCCGGAGGGCCTCAGGGAGCCATTCCGAAGGGTGGCCATTTGTTGATGGCATTCACGCAGACTCTCAGAGCAGACGGCCAACCCGGGAAGGAGGCCGGCATTAAAATCAACGAAGGAGAGAAACAGAAAGGAACAGACACTTGCCAAGTACACAGAGGGCCGGGGCTCGTGATAGGACCTTCTTGGGTGTTGGTATCTTGCTTAATGTCCTTGGCAGAATTATCACACAGATGGTGTCATGTCATCTTCCCTGACCAGGCTGAGGCATGTAAAGTGACTTGTCCAAGGCAATGGGGCCTTGTTACCTACTGTATTAGTCTGCTTGGGCTGCTGTAACAAAATGCCACATGCCGGGTGGCTTAAACGGCAGAGATTTGTTTTCTCACAATTCTGGAGTCTGGAAGTCCAAGGTCAACGTGTTGGCAGGTTTGGTTTCTTCCGAGGCCTTTCTCCTTAGAGATGGCTTCCTTCTTGCTATGTCATCACGTGATCTTTTTCCGTGTGCACCCGTCCCTAGGGTGCCCCTGTGTGTCCAGATTTCCTCTTGTTATGAGGACACCCGTCAGATTGGATTAGGGGCCTCCCTAACAGCCTGCTTTTCATTTAATCACTGCTTTACAACCCCTTTCTCCAAATACAGTCACTTTCTGAGGTACTGGGGTTTAGAGCTTCATCGGATGAATTTGGAAGGGACACAATTCAGCCCAGATCACTTACCCAATTCAGAAGATGTCGTGCCATGTCAGGCACCTGGACCTGAACACTGCGTAGCGATGGAGAGATGTGCATGTTCCGGTAGAATCTGATGCTTTTTCTTTTCTTTTTCTTTTTGAGACAGGGTCTTACTTTGTTGCTCAGGCTAGAGTGCAGTGGCATCATCACAGCTCACTGCAGCCTTGAACTCCTGGGCTCAAGCCATCCTTCTGCCTCAGCCTCCCGAGTAGCTAGGACTACAGGTGTACGCGCCACCACACTCAGTTAATATTTAAATTTCTTGGTACAGATGGGGTCTGGCTATGTTGCCTAGACTGGTCTTGAGCTCCTGGCCTCAAGAGATCCTCCCCCTTCGGCCTTCCAAAATTCTGGGATTACAGGCATGAGCCAGCCACCACACCCAGCAAAATCCGATGCTTTTTAAACATTTTTATTTATTCGTGAACTCTCAAACAGAATACTTACTAAGTGCCAAGGTACATAGCAACTATATTTTAAATGTTTTACAATATGAGCTCATTTAATCTTTATAATAACCACAGATAGTGGGTACTATTCTTATCCCCATTGTACAGATGAAGAAACTGAGACTCTGAAGTTTAAATGACTTGCTGAAGGCCAGCAGCAGTGGTAGAGCTGAATTTAAGCCTGTCACGTTTTAATCCTTTGGTGTTCTTTTCCTCTTCTTTAAGGACAATCAGAGAACGAGAGCAGAAGAGATCAAAGATGCTGTCTACGTGACCATGGAAATCCTGTCCAACTGGGGCAACCCATTGTGGGTGGGTCTCACAGAAGTCGAGTTCTTTGACCTAAACGACACAAAGCTTTATGTGTCACCCCATGACGTGGATATCCGGAACACAGACACACCCGGGCACCTGGGCTACCTTGTCAACAGGAACTTATCTGTAAGTGGAGGGGACACTGGGTTGCTTCTTTGCTTTGTATTTCAATGCATCCTCGCTGCCCTTGCTAAGTGTTTGATAAGCATGTGTGCAGGGAGAGGAAGAACAGCGTAATCTCTTACAGCCGTTTATCTGGGCAAAGCAGGGGAGCAGCTTCAGGGCTGGTGCTGGTGGGGGCCTCCAAACTGTGTCTCCCCGAGCTCTGTCCTAGCTCCCCGCTCTGTGGGCTTTTCTTGCGGGAGCCCATTCACCCCACTTTGATCCACCTTGCAGTCACTGCCAAGCACAGGACCTCAGGGGTCATTAAGGTCAATGCTATCGTTTTGTAGATGAAGAAACTAAGGCTTGGAGAAGAGCATTGACTCGGCCAAGGTCACACAGCCAGAAGGTAGTGGAGCCAAGTTCATGTCCTGCAGCCTGGCCAGGGCCTGTGCCCACACCCCCTTAGGGTCCTGCTCCCCTAGGCTGGGGGAGTGCACACCCAACAAACATCGAATGTTTCTTTCCTGTAAATATCTATCAGAGTTTTAAAAAATTTAAAAAGGCATTGGCATTTTTTCCTTCCTGCCACTTGCAAGTTGGACACAAGAGACTGAGCTAAGTTGAGCCGGAGTAACCACATATAATCTCTGCTACGCTGTGCTCAGTATCGTTCACAATTAGCTCCTGGGAACCTGAGAAACTGGGAACAGAAGTCATGTCTGGGCCAAGGACTGGGTGGGCGGGGGGCAGGGGTGATAGGAAGACTTTTCCTTGGGTGCTCTTGTGCACCTTTTAAATTTCCTGCCACGTGCGTGTATTGTCTCCCATCCAAGTACTAACCAGGCCCGGCCCTGCCTAGTTTCCAAGATCACACGAGATCGGTGCGTTCAGGGTGGTATGGCCATAGACCATGTGCATGTACTGTCCATTCCAAAAAACAAATTATTGATTTGTTTAAAAGACCTGAAAATGAAAATAGCTACCACATACTTAGTTCTTGCGCTGTGCTTGGCACGGTGCTAAGTGCTTCGTACATATGATCTTGTTTATACCTAAATGTGCAGGCTCGAGAAGCAGAACGATCTGGGTTCAAAGCCAACCACTTCTAACTTTGTGACCAGGGGCAACTCACCTAACTTCTGGTTTCCCCGTCTGTAAAATGAGGATAGTAATAGCTCTTACCTTGATGCAATGCTGTGAGGATCATACCTGGCTCTTCCTAAGGGCTCCAAAACATCAGCTCTTATCGTTTTCACTGTTCCTATTATTAATAGTATTAGTAACACTAAGAAACAGATATCATTACTCCTATTTTAAAGAAGAGGAAACAAGAAAGGAGGTCTTTGAAATCCTCAGGTCTCAAGACCCAGATTCTGGTCTTGACTCTGTGGCCTTGAGCAAGTTACCTGCCTTTCCCGAGATGCAGTATGTCTGCCCCCCGTAAAATGGGAGATGGGGGGTAGATCGTCTGTGTTGGTTCTTAGATTGCCAGCAGAAACTGAGATTAGCTCATGTTAGCTCATTTTTTAAAAAAAGAAACTTGTTTGAAGTCTTTTGAGTAACTGGTGTACTCAGTGTCACCCAGGCCAGAAGGGGACAGGCCTCATGTCATGCTGGGGTTCTAGGTAACCTGAGCATTAGCTTGGTCTTTCTTTCTGTGGGGAGGGGGATGAGCAGGAGAACATGAGAGTCTGCCAGAAAGGTCCTCCTGTTGGACTTGAGATTCTGGGGAAGATGGTGCTGTCCTCCTTAGAGACTTTACTGATTTGGCCTTTGGGTGGAGTGTTCACTTTCCACGACATCAGAAATCACGACTAACTTGTGTCCTTAGGCTGGGTCAGGGCTCGTGGTTGTGGACTACTGTCTGAAAGGGAAGAAAATGAGAAGGAGAGTTGGAGAAAAAGAAAATTTCATTCACTTAGTACATACAACACACACTTACTGAGATATTTTGGCAGTGTTTGTTCGTTTGTCCTCGTGTCACTCTGCTGGAGATGTGCAGTCTCAGCAGGAGAAGGCTGATGGACCAACCTGGCTGGGGACAGGGGTGCACTTTGATGCCAGTTTCACTGAGATACCCCAACAGGGCAGGGAGGGATTCTCCCTGAAGAAATTCAAGATTGCCACCTTAAAGAAAAGGCAGGCTCAGTGCTAGATAGCCAAGACACAGCCATGCCCAGGGTTGGGCCCGGTGGATCTGAGCCCCCTTCCAGATGTGCAGCTCTGTGATCCGGCCTCAAATGAAACAGGCCCTTGGGCGGCGGCTGCTCAGACACTCTGGCCTTGCACGTCCTGCTCTGCCTCCAGGTTGAAGTCTGTAGGCTCCGATGCTTGCTCCAGCCCTTGCCACACTTCCCTGTCCCCCTCATCTAAAAAACAGTGGCATTTTGGATGCCTGTTCTACAGAGCAGAGCACACCAGGGGTGATAAAAAGCATCGTTGGATTTGATAGGGACCAATTCTAATGTTTACTGTCCCTTTTCCTCTGCTTAGCAGAGGCTGAGGAGCGTTGCCATGTGATGGCCCATGGTTTTGGTGGGTTTGGGGTTTTTTTATTTTTTGGCCCCGAGGTTGGAGCATGAGCCAGCTTCGTCACCCTGGGCTGCTGGATCTCTGGGCCCAGCTTGGGGTGGGCTGGCCCCCCTGCTTCCCTGGTGCAGGGTCCTCCTTGCTGGTCACTCTGTGTACCAGGCCTGGGGCGACCAGAACGTGCTGCCTCTCAGAACCATCCGATTTCCCTGGCGTGTGCCAGCACGGCCTGGTGCACCACTTCATTTAACCCCCACGTGAACCTTGGGCGGACTCTCCCTGTTTTATACTTGCTCGAGGCCATGCAGCACCAGCTCGTGGAGCCCAGTGGACAACCGAGGTACCTGGAAGTGGAGTCTGGGTTCCAAAGAGAAGGTGCTTCAATGGGGGAATTGGGTCATGCAGAAGACGTGGGAGTGCCCCAGGCTCCGTCCAAACCCACCTCCCCTCTGTGCCCAGGTCACCTCTCTCCCTGGCTGCAGCCTGGCCCATGGCCTTGAGCTGAGTGCAAATTTATACACCCAGCTCTGCCTGTTCCTCTGAGTTCCTGACATGAAGGTCAGCTTCCTGTTTGACATCTCTTCTTGGATCTCCGCTAGCCATCAGAGATCTGAAACTCAAGTTTTGATTCCTCCTGCCCACACCCCCACATTGCTTCCTCCTCTAGAATTTCTTGTTTAGTAAACAGCATCGCTGTCTGCTCAGATGCTCAAGCCCACCACTTAGAGTCTTCCTTGATTGCCCCAGGAAGTTGTAGATTTCCTGTGCGTATAGAATCATTTCTAAATAAAAAGTTAAAACATATACATTGCACATTTGTAGGGATATCGTGTGAACAGGACACTCTCTCCACCATCTTCCAGCACACCAAGTCCTGTTGCCTCTACCTCCGAAATAGAGCCTGAATCTGGCCCCTTCTCTCTGTCACCACTGGGACCTCCCAAGTTTGATCAGCT
>NW_012147523.1:32305-110452 GCF_000956105.1 Propithecus coquereli | reverse complement strand
AAAAAAAGAAAAGAAATAATCTGTTCACGTGTTTATTATATCTTATCTGTCCTAGTCACACTATGTCCCCAGTACATAAATATATACAATACATATTTTTAAACTTTTTATTTAGAAATAATTATAGACTCACAGAAAGTTGTAAAAATAGTACAAAGAATAGACAAACAATAGAAAAGATCGATGAAACTAAACGTTTTTTCTTTGAAAGTATCAACAAAGTTGACAAACTGTTAGCTAGGGTGACCAAGAAAAAAGAGAAAATTCAAATTACTCAAATTAGGAATGATAGAGGGGGCATTACTACTGACTTTACAGAAATAAAAAGGATTATAGGGAAAATGAAATTAAGAAACAATTCAGTTCACAACAGCATGGAAAGAAGAAAATGTTTAGTAATAAATTTAACAGAAGAAGTATAAAATGTATAATGGATCAATGGAATAGAACTGAGAGTTGCGAAATAAACTTATACATCTACAGTCAATTGATTCTGACAAGGATGCCAAGACCATTCGATGGAAAAATCATAGTCTTTCAAAAAGTGGCATTGGGGCAAGTGCATTTCCACATAAAGAAAAATGAAGGTGGACTTCTACCTTATACTTTATACAAAACAAACTCAGTGGGCCAAAGACCTGAATGTAAGAGCTAAAACTTTAAAACTCCTAGAAGAAAACATAAGAATAAATCTTTATAGTTTTAGATTGTTGGTGGAATCTTAGATGTGACATGCAAAGCAAAAGCACCAATATAAAAAATAGATAAATCAGACTTCATCAAAATTGAAAGCATTTTTTCTTCAAAGGACACTATCGAGAAAGCAAAAATACAACCCACAAAATGGGGTAAAATATCTGCCAATATTATATCTGATCAGAGTCTAGTATCCGGAATATATAAAGAAAAAAATCTTAAACTCAATGACAAAAAGATGAACAATCCAATTAAACTGTGACCAAAGGACTTTGAGTAGACATTTCTCTAAGAAGATATACAAATGACTAACAAGCACATGAAAAGGTGCTCAACATTATTAATCATTAGGAAAATGCAAATCAAAACCATGAGACATCACTTCACACCTACTAGGATGACTATAATTTAAAAAAAGGGAAAGTGAAAATAAATATCCGTGAGCATTTGGAGAATTCAGAACCCTTATATTTTGCTGGTGGGAATGTAAAATGGTACAGGCACTCTGGAAAACAGTTTGGCAATTTCTCCAAAAGTTAAATGTAGAGTTACCCTATGACCTTGCAATGCCATCCCTAGGTATTCCTAAGAGAATTAAAAACATATGTTCAGGCCGGGCGTGGTGGCTCACGCCTGTAATCCTAGCACTCTGGGAGGCCGAGGTGGGTGGATCACTCAAGGTCAGGAGTTGGAGACCAGCCTAAGCAAGAAGGAGACCCTGTCTCTACTAAAAAATAAAAAGAAATGATCTGGACAACTAAAAATATATAGAGAGAGAAAAAATTAGCCAGGCGTGGTGGCGCATGCCTGTAGTCCCAGCTACTTGGGAGGCTGAGGCAGAAGGATCGCTTGAGCCCAGGAGTTTGAGGTTGCTGTGAGCTAGGCTGACGCCACGGCACTCTAGCCCGGGCAACAAAGCGAGACTCTGTCTCAGAAAAAAAAAAAAAAAAAAGACAGAAATCCCATGTGTCTTTGCCCAGCTTCCCCAATGGTAAATCGCGTGTAACAGTAATACACTGTCAAAACCAGGACCTTGACATTGGTAGAACATGCAGACCTTCGTGCACTCATTTGTGTGCGGGTGTGTATAGTTCTCTGTAATTCTATCACATATGCAGATTCGTATAGTCACCACGACGTCAAGATACAGACCAGTGCCATCACCACCAAGGAATTCCCTCGGGCTGTCCTTTACGGCCACACCTCCCCACGCCCATCCCTAACACTGGCAGCCACTGAGCTGTCCCTCTCTGTGGTTTTATCATTTCAAGAATGCTATATAAATGGAATCGTACAGCAGGTACCCTTTTTGAGATGGACTTTTTCCACTCAGCATCCTGCCTTTGACATCCTCCCAAATTGTTCTATGTATCGATAGTTCGTTCCTTTTTAATGCAATAATTTATTAAACTCGAGCCACTTTTAAAGGTGATCTGGCATCTCCCTGCTGGTGGGTGGGTCTGTGTTAGGTTAATGCTAGAATAGAAAAGCACGTTTGGTTTAGGAACTCAAAAGTTACCTCCTCAAAGAGGCCTTCCCTGACCACCGGTTCTAAAATAGCTGTTCCACTGACGGTTCATAATTCTCTCTTATTTTCTTCATAGAATTTATCCCTGCTTGACCTTTTTTTTTTCCTTGGAAATGTTACCTGTTTGCCTTCCCTACTGGCACAGAGCTGCTAGGACCGGGTAGCTCAGGTTCCTGTGCACAGCCCCCGTGTCTGGCTCAGTGTCTGCCCCCCAGGAGGGACTCGGTACTCCTGCATTTGTTGGGCAAGCCTGTAGCGGAGGCTGGCTGTGCTCGCCCTCACACCCGCTTGCTCTACTATGTCCGTGCATGCCGGCTGCTCTTCCGACCATCAGCACGGAGACTTCTATCCTGGAGGGTTCTGTGTCTGGCCTCCAGGGCCCGCTTTGCCAGCTTTGTTGCAGTCCCTAACTAGGGGGAGCGGATTGAGGCCCCCAGGAGCAGCCCCCACCCAACGCTGGTGGGAGTTGGGGTGTAAATATCCCAGATCCCCTGTCCCGAGGGTGGAACCGCTCTGAGGCATGCTCCACACTGGCTCCCGCATTCCCTGGGGCCCCTGTGGCCGCAGAAGTAGCCGGCTTGATAACACACCCTTTCTAGGCTGCCTTCCCTCCCCCATCCCGCTTCCCCACTCTCCTCCTGGTGTTTCCTTCTCTGTCTACATAAACTACGCACGCTTGGATCTGTGCCATCAGGCTGTGCTCCTGGGGGAAGCCTAACTGAGACAGAATGAATTAATGAATTAAAGATCGAGGTTCAAATCTTCACTCCACCACATGGGCACTGAGCACCCTTGGGCGAATCACACCCCCTGTCGGGCTTCGGTCTTCATCAGTAGTGCAGTGTCAGTTACAGCACTACCCGCCCCGGGGGCTTTGAGAGAACCAAGGGAAACGGCAGCAGCGTGTAGGCGCCCTGATTCTCGGTCTGCCGTCTTCCTTACCACCTGCGATGGGGAGGGAGGAGCTCTGCCTGCTGGGCTGCCACCAAGGGCTTTGCCCAGCATGTGCCAGGTCAGCCCTGGGCAGCTTCCCGCCAGCCTCTCTCTGAGATTCCGGCTGTGGGGAGGAAACATCAGAAGGCTCGGTTGCTAATGAGGCCTGGAGCTATCCTCAGGGTAATGTTCTCCGACTTTGAACACCACAATTCCCGCTTAGCCCTGCTGTTCTTCCTCCTGCTGACAGAAATGTGAAGGGAAATCCATTACAGTCCCCTCGCCCGCATCTAAGGGGCAGTCTTCAGTCTCTCCCTTTGTCAGGCGGCCACGGCGACCCATTTCATGCTCCCGCTCGGCGAAGGAATGAGACTGAAATGCTGGATTTTGAGATGCGGTTTCTTGACCCCTCGCAGCTGCCCAGAGCACGAAAAGTTCTTGCAGAGCTGGAGAAACTTGCCAGAGTAGGTCAGAACCCCTTGAACACAAGGCTCCCCCTGAACAAAAGCAACCTCCTCCCTCCTGAAAGGCACCATTGTCACCAGAACAAGCCCCGTTTGTTCTCCCCCACAGCTGGAGCCTGGGCTTCCCGTCTCCCATCTCCCAGATCAGCCAGTCCTCCTTCCCTGGCTCTGAAGCAGCAGGCACGTTCCTGGTGATGAGGGTCTGTTGAGATGTTCTCAAATGCGAGGTACCGCTCCTTGCAGATAAAAGGGACAGCTCAGCCAGTGTCACAGCCGCAGTGATTGCTCATTGGCCAATGGGGCTTGCCAAGACCGAGCCCCAAACTCAGATGCCTGCAGAGGTCAGGCAGGGACATAGAAAGGAGGTGAGGCAGGTGTAAAACACTAGGGAATGGTGGGGACTGTGGGGCCCTGGAGAGAGCTGCAGTCTTCAGGGCCGTGCACATAAACCCCCAGGCAATAGCCAGAAATCTGGCTCCTGGGGGGCAATCTTCCCATTTTTAAACGTTGGCAATGAATTCGTCTTTGCCTTTTTGTTTTTTTTAACGTTTCATGAACCAAACAAAATACCTCTTCGAGCCAGCTCTAGCTTCCAATCTCTCGTCTAAAGTTTCCATGAGAGGGCAGATACTAGGAGGTACATTTCATGTGTCCATTCATTCAGTCATTTATTTACTCTAAAAAGTTTTTTTTGGCATTTGCCATGTGCCAAGGAACCGTGCTGAATGCTGAGGGTTCTGGAATGAACTAGACATGGCCCCTTGCCTTGAGGAGCTGACAGCTGAGTGGGGGCATAGCATGGATGTGAAAAGAGATGATTGTGGGACACCGAGTTAGGTGTCAAGCTTGGGGACTACCAGAAGCTGACAGTGTCTGGAAGAGAGAGTACTTGACAGCCGATTCGGGGGAAGAGGTGACTGGGGGAGCTACGTCATATTTTAGCTGAATGTCCCAGGGTGAGAAGGGCAGGAGAAGAATTGCAAGGAAGTGGAGGCCCAGCCTGTGCAAAGGCACTGGGGTTGAGCCAGCATCGACATGGCTGGGGGCAGCTTCGAGTTTCCTCCTGATGGAGAGCAGAAGAGGTATCAAAGAGATGCGAGGAGGCCACCAGGGATGAGAAAAGTCCCCTGCTGTGGCTTTTGTTCGTCTGCACCCACAGCACCCATGACGTGCAGTTTTGTTGGTGTGAGTGAGAATGGCAGCGAGGCTTCCCTGCTCTTCTGCCCCTCAGGCCTTAAGGGGCAGCCCTGCAAGGGTAAAAACTGCAAACTGAGACCTCGAGCCTTGGAGATGCTGAGAGGAGCAGAAAAAATGCCAACAAATGCCTGAGCCAATTTCTTTCTTCCTTTTCTATTTTTAAATTTTAAAAATTCGACAGGGTTTTACAAAAGGAAATCAAAGGCTCTGTTTGCCAGGTTAATCGAATGGCCAAGTGGTGGCTCTCGTCCCATCCTTCTCTCTGGTGTCTCTCCCCGCCCCCAGGGCTCTCCTCAAAGCTGATTAAGTTGATTAAAATAAAGCCCACTGCACTTTAAATTTCATCTGGTTGGCAGATCAGAGAGGCCCAGGCGGCAGCTTTGCGTGGGGACGGGGCAGTACAGTCTGCTGTGAAGGGCAGTCCAGATGGGATGAGGTCTGAATCCCACCCGGGCGATGCAGAGGTGGCCGGGCTCCCTGCCCCCGGCCCTCTCCTGGTTCTCATGAGCCAAAGAGTCACCACCTCACCACCGTCTTACTCTGGGGAGAGGCAGGAATGTGCCTAACGACGCCCCTCTCTTGCTGGCCTTTCAGGGCAAGAAAGAGGCCTCCTTATGGACCTGCCCCTTCCACCCGCCGCTCCAGCTCTTTTTCGTCATCCGCAACACAAGGCAGCTGCACGACTTCGATCTGGCCAAGGTCAAGGTTTGGAATTACTGGACAACTGATGGCGTAAGTAACGGGCTCCAGTTCCTCGCGGGCACGTGGTTGGTGGAAGCACTTAGTGGTCTGCCAATAGCCTGATTCCTAGAGTTGCAACGTGGATGCAAAGAGGCTCTGCTGCCGTTCCTCGTGTGTGCGCAGGGGCCTGCTGGGGGTCACACGGCGTTCTTCAGAGCCACCAGGACAGAGCTTCCAGCTCCTAAGCTTTGGGAAGTGATATCAGGCCTCCCTTTGGGGAACTGGAAAAATAGGAGCCAAGATTCAATTTTACAGAGAATGAAACAGAGACACAGGGAGGTTATGTAAGTCACATAGCCAGTCAGCGTCAGAGTGAGAATTTGAACCCATGCATTCGGACTCCAGGCCTGTTCTCTCAGCTGTGGCTTCTCTAACACTAATCTGCAATGATTCGCCCGGGGATCTTGCTAAAATGTGGATTCTAATCTGGCAAGTCTGAGGCAGGGCCCAAGATGCTGTGTGTCTAACCTGCTCTCAGGTGTGCTGGCCTCCCTGGTCTGAGGACCCCACTCTGCAGAGCCAGGCTCTTGACCTCGGGCCGGCGTGGCCCTCTGGTTTTAGAATCCGTCCGCTCCCTTCTGCTCTCACACTATCCACCATTTGTGCTCACACCGCTGCCTGCACCCACGCCCTTGTCCTACCTTCTCTGGACTGTTCTTCAGGTATTCATAGTTCCAGCAGGGGACTCAGTGAGTGAGGAAGGACAGGAACTCACTGGGCCTGTCTTGTTTCCCCTTTTATGATAGATGTAGGGGCAAGAATTGTACTTTCCTTTCAGATCTTCTACAAGGGAAGTGATAGTTCAAGTGAGATCATAAACAGGAACTGATCCTCAGCCTCTGTATTGTCGAGAGACACTAGGGAGTGGTGGGGGCTGTGGCAGGCTGGCAAGCCCATGCCCCGGGTAAAGGGAAGACCACTTTTTAGCTTCCACTAATGATCACTCTGTAGGAATCCCAGTGCTGCTAGATCTTCTAAATATTCCCAGCGAGCTGGAAATCTGAGTTTTGATATGAACCTTCCTGGTTTGTAAATGTCAACAGCTAATTTGAATTCTTTTTAAACCACCATATAGTTCAAACAAAACTCATCTTTGGGCTAGAACTGGCCTGTCCCAGGCTGCATGGGGCTTGGAGGAGGAAGCCAGCCTCGGGCTGGGAGAGATCAGAGAAGGTTCTTGAAGGGACACACACCTGAGCTGTGGTGCAGATAGACAGCAGCAGTAAACTGAGACAGGAAAGGAGAAAGTATATCCCAGGTGGAGGGTGCATAGAGGTGTGGAAGAATATGGCCTCGGACTCTCTCTCCCTGGCCCTACGCCCAACTCTCCAGTCTGTCCCCAGTAGCCACTGGGGAGGGCTGATCACACCTTTCTGCTGCTTCAAACCCCCACGGGAGTTACTCCCTTAATCCCCACCCCTACCCCCCCATCACACTCAACCACAGTGCCCGTCTCGGCCTCATATTTCAGGAACACCCAGACATCACTTTCTCCAGGAAGCCAATGCTGCCCACTGCCCCTTGCACTACGTCTGGACCTCGTGAATATGGTTCGTCATCCCCTATGCCAGAATTTGCGCCCACCTCCCCCATGGTGCCAGAGACCCCTTGAGAGCACGGCCTGGATGTCTCTACTCCTGCTGTAATGACACGAGAAATGAATGAATGCGTGAATGAGGTGCTGTTCCCAGTAACCCAGAAGCAGTTGCATTATCCTTTCCGACATCCAGCTGAGAGCGTGGGGATGGCGAGGTTAGGTGGCTTGCACAAGACCACACAGCAGGTGACAGGCAGAGCCGGGGACCTAGTCCAGGAGAGTCAGTCCTCCCTCCCTCCTTCCCCTCCTCCCTTCCTATACTGCTTCCTGCTGGTCCTGCCACCCACCCAGCCATCCATCTTCCTCATGACTGTGTCCTGGGCACCTGTCAATCGCTAGGCACTGCGGATCTGGAGACTGACAGGGCAGACGGTCCCAGCCGGCTCTCCGCACAAGATGCTGCACAGAGAAATATAATAGAAAGCTTTCTCTGATTTCTGTTTTATGAGTTCTTTAATTTTGGAAAAAGTTTAAATTGAAATTATAATTTAAAGCTGAGAAAAAGAAATCCAAGCCACTGGAATAAGTGAGGAGTTTCCTCTGGGCATGTCAGCCTCCCCTTTATGCCACCTGCCAGCGCCGGCCCCGCGTGTGCCCAGAGGCTGACCTCCAGGCCAGGGACGCAGCCCCAGCCCACATAGCCGCAGTGAGCTCTGAGCTTCTAGGGCCGGGCCCTCTCTTCCCAAGTCCTGCTCAGCGCTTGCAGGCAGGTGGTCACCAGCCCCCTCTTCTAGAATGGGGAACGGAACGATACTGGCTGCCCAAGCCTGTACCCTGTAGCGCAGCCCTGTCAACGAATATATTAATCTATCTCAGGCCCAGGAAAGCAGATTTTGTGTGCGGGATCACAAAGAAGATAAGCTTCCCGTCCCTTTTGGCCAAGGCCTGCCTTTCTTCTTTAACCTGCGCTCAGCCTTCCCCGTGCGGATGCAATTTTACAACGGAGCAGGGTCTCAGGAGCCCCACAGGAGCGTCAGGGCGCCATTGCAGTGCTCGGGGAGCTGCTGGCTGCGGGAACGAGAGAGCCGAGGTCTTTCTGCACCAGGGGAAGCGGGGAAGGCTGCAGTCCCTGCCAGGGCCCCGCTTATATAACGCACACCCATCTGTTGCCAGAATTTACTGGGGGCAGAAAAGCACAAACAAATGCAGCTGCAGGTTGGTTTGATTTAATATTCTCCGGAGAATGCTATTACTGTGTGTTTTAGAGGAGATAAAATGAGAGTTTATAGGAAATATAGCTCGGCCTGGTAGACACGGCTTGTTAATACAGTGTTTTGTGTGTGGGAATCCGAGGAAGAAAAGTTAAACGTGGGGAGCTAATCCAACCAAGGCTTATTTAGAACATAAGAAAAGAAGGTACTAGGAAAAGGGGAGTCTTTTTTATTGGAAAATGTGCCGCCTGTTAAATCCTCGCGCTAACATTTATGGGCTCCTTTCCCCCTCATTAGGCGATATGGTAAGTGCGGTCTGGCCCAGGGGAGAGGGACTTCAGAGGGGAGGTGAGGACACAGAGGCTGCCCCCGGCCACAGCAGCGCACAGAGGGCAGCACACAGAAGTCTCTGCTGCGGCAGCCGCCATTTATTGCAGGTCGTGGGCATCAGGCATGCCTGAAGCACCCAGTGGGCACACTCGGTAAAGGGTTGATGCGTGAATCAAAAACTGAACAAGGGAATCATCTCCGTTAACCCCCGACAATCCTACAGGGTGGGCAGTGGTGTTCCCAACCTTGCAGATGCAGAAGCCGGGGCTTAGGACGCTGAGATCCCACGTGGTGGATAGACTTGTGTCTCTTTTGCCAACTCTGGGGGAGGTGGCTGCCTGGAGTGCTGGCCTGAGAAGGGTCTGGAACCTTCCTTCGGGTTCATCAAGGAAAAGGTGCTGTGATTGCTGAGCGATGTCTGCTTTGGGCTCAGAAGGAGGATGTGATAATATGTGTGTCACATCCGCTGACGTTTCCCAGATTAAATGACTTGCCCAGTTAGCAGGTTGTAAGGGACGGAGTTGGGAGGGGGACATGAGGTCTGGCGGCTTTTCTCTGGCTCCTCTCAGCACGGCTTCCCCTTCAGAATGGCATCTGCTGGGAGGAAGGAACCAACAGTCTTCCTTCAATAGTGGGTAGTAACCCATCCACACAGCAGGCTTCCAGGGGCTCCCAGTGGTCCCCTGTTTTCCTTTGTAACAGTCGTGTTAGTTGTCTGCCGCAGGTACCATTCCTCAGGGACAACAGGCCCACCACCCCATCGTCACCCCAACACCCGCATGCCGTGCCATCTCCAGCCTGGTCATAACAGGCGGTGAGACAGCTGTGAGCGTCCAGGTGGGATGGGCACCTGGAGTATATTTTAGACCTAGAAAGGTGTTCATTTGTGAATGAATGAATGCTTCATTTCCCCAGGGGTGTATTTCTGTGACGTGTCATGTGGTCTGGGCCAGTGCTACCCACTAGAACTTTCTGTGATGATAGAAATGTGCTATATCTGCCACATCTGTGACAGTGGCCACTAGACACAGGTGGCTGTTGAGAATTTGAAATGTGGCTAATGCAACTGAGAAACTGCACTTACAGTTTTGTTTAATTTTAATTAATTTTTATTGAAGTAGTATGTGAGGCTGGTAACCACGTACGGGAGGGACCTCACAGGTCTTGGGGCCCAGGGTGTGGTGGTGAACCAATAGACAAGGCCCTGTCCACAGCCCTGTCCCTTCTGGCAGGGAGGAACAATAAACAAGGATAGGACGAATGCTATTATTTCAGGTAGTGCTAAGTGTTCTGAAGACAATGAAATAGGACAGTGAGCACGAGGCCTGGGGGGAGGAGGTGGGGCTGCTTTGAACAGGGTGGTCAGAGGCCTTCACTGCCTTGAGGGATGAGGTCAGGGGGCTCTGGGGGAAGAGCATACCCGAGAGGGGCACAGCAAGAGCAAAGGCCCTGAGACAGGAACATGCGTAGCTGGTTCCAGGACAGTTGAGTCTAGTGGCTGGAGCATGGTGAACAAAAGAGTTTAAGGAGAGGTACCAGCGGGAGGCAGGAACCAGGGGGCCTGGCAGGTTTGGACCTTGTTCGGGGAGAGGCAGCATAGAGGATGCACAGAGCAAGGTTGTCAGAGCCAGCCCACTGAGACAAATCCATGTGGCCTCGGTTTCATCTGCAAAGTGGGGTAAGTGTTGTTCAGTGAATACGTGTAAAGTGCTCTGAACAAACCCTGGCCTTTCTGTGCTCTATACACCCATCAGCTACTAGTGTCATTGCTGCAGGGTGTAAGCTGGGGGTGACATGATCTGATTAAAGAATTTAAAAGACCACTCTGGCTGCTGCTGGAGAATGGATTGGGGGTGGGGGCAAAGAGAGCCCAGAGAGGGGGCTCCCAGCATGGTCTAGCTAAGGATAGTCTGGCTAAGGGCGGCAGTGGCTCAGACGAAGGTGACGGGGCTCATGGGGTGTACTTTGGGGAGACGTAATTCATCCCATGGTAGTGTTTGCATTTTCAGCAGTGCCTTTTTCTGGCAGGAAATTGTCAAATGACTGCAAAACTGAAGAGATGAGTGTGTCTATCACCAGCTTCAGTGGTTACCCACATTCTACCATTCTTGTTTCATCTGTCCCCCTAACATTTGAAAGTAACCTATAGCTATCACACTATTTCACTCATAAATTCTTCAGCATGCATCTTTAACAAAAAGTGTTTATTTTTATATAACCCTAATGCCGCTATCATGCCTGATCATAATTAATTATTATGCACTAACACCCACTCTATATTTATATATTCCTAATTGTCTCAAAATTGTTTTTTTACATTTGGTTTGTTTGGATCAGGATACAAACCAAGACCAAACATGGCAAAGATCTTGAAGTCGAAGGTGTAACCTTCATCTGGTCAACTGAGTCGGTGTGGCCTGATGGTCCAGGGCATGGTGTGGGCACGGTTGGGCCTGGGAAGCGTGATGGCATCTTAACAGGGCAGCTGGTGGCAAGGGGACTGAGCTGTTGCATGGGAATCTTCCTGAGCTGTTGACCTCAGCCTTGGTCTAGGTCACCGTTAGTTGCCAGAGGGTGCTCCCTGGTGGGTAGGATGCAGCTGTTTAAGTCTATAGGCAGAGTCCACACTCAGGTGGATGCAGGCATGGTAGCTATGAGAGGCCCAGGAGGCTCAGGTCTGAAGCAGTTCCCTAGCAAGCAGGGGAAGGAGAGGTGGGCAGAGAATTCAGCCTTCGGAGAGAAGGGCCCAACAAAAGCAGTGGCATTGAGAGCCAGCCTCTACTGAAATGAAAATAAGAGTAGATATAGAACCAGGGTGGAAGTGGGGGCCCATGTCCTGTGCTGTGCAGACCACGGGGATCAGGCTGCAATTGGGGCTGGGCAGATGCCCCAGCAGGGGGGTGCTGCTCACCCACGTGCGGGTGCTGACCTGAGACAGCAGGATAATCCCAGACCCCCGGGGGGTGGGCTCCCCACCAGCCTCCTGCCAGCCTTGGCCAGGACTGATTCAGTAGCTGAGTCTGTTGACTGGAGTTCTCAGTAGTACGGCTAGGGTATCAGCCAGGATTCTCCTGGTAGCAAAGGATAGAGAATCTAATTGAACCTGGGATAAGCACAAAAGAAAATTATTTCGCTCACGTAACAACAGCAGAGTCTGGGGTGGCTGGCTTCCCATATGGGAGACTCTAGGAGCCCACATGATGTCAGCAGTAATCTGCCTCTCGCCATCACTTCCCCCCTCTTCTCTGTGCTGGCTTCACCCTCACGTTCCAGGTGGTGGCCCCTGATGACATCAGACTCACTGTTTATTTCAGCGGTCCTTGTGGAAAGAGACTGTCCTCATGGAAACCCCAGATCTAGCCCCCCTTAGCCATGCCCGCCTTGCTGGCTGGGGTGGGCCCACGTTATCCACACGAAGTGAGATTAAGGGAAGGTTAGAGTCCCAAAGGGAAATTGATGTGCTATCTCCAGAAGGAGGTAAACTCACCAGAGAAGGTAGAAAATTATACCCAAACTAGGTGCTTTTTCTTTTTCTCAAGAACACAGGAGTCACGTGCTGTTGAATTTATTCATCGGCTCCCAAACCTGAACCTTCCTTGACACTTGTCCCCAGATCCAAGCTTCGAGCCTGGCCACCAGACACTGTTTTTGGTCATTCTTCTTCCTGGAAGCGCACTGTCGCTCCCACTCTGCGCACCCCACCCCCCACCTCACCCCTTCCCGCCCACCCGGGACCTCATCCCCGTCTCCCCTCCACTCGCTCACGAGCTCAGTCCCTTCTTCTCATCAGCAGAGACTGGTCGGTCGTCCCATGCCCAGGTGTTGTGCTGCGCTGCCTGCCCCTGTGAGCTCACACCCTGGGCCGTGCAGTGGTGACAGGGATGAACCCCGGGCCTCTGAGGGGGCGGGGGAAGGCAGGGCCTCAGAGCCACAGAATGCCGTCACACGCTTCCTGGGACAGGCTGGGAGGAAGCCCGGGGCATGGGGCTGTGCACCGGCCAACCAAGAGCAGCTCGCAGATAGACTTCAGCTGGCTCACAGGTTGTTTTCAAAATTCTTTAAATTAATTGCCAACATTTAAAACTTGGAAGGTTTTGCATGAAAATGTGGATTTTTGACTGTTCTTGGGAAGCGGGAAGATCCCACATGCACACCTGGAGACTTTGGTGGAGCTGAGTCCCAGCGCCAGAGTCCCCACCACGCCCACACTTCTTCCTGACACAGTGACACGGTGACACAGTTGTCCTTGCACCACACCCGCTCTCTCACTTGCAGTCCTTGCCTGGACCTTGGGTGCGTTTGCATGGGGGACCTCCTCCACTCCCAGACCCTCAAATCTCGCTCTCTGGCTCCTCCATCCTGTGCAGCTGTGACCTCCCTCTGGCCCGCATAAAACCCTTCTCTTGTCCCCACCTCAGCTCCAGCCAGTCCCAGTGCCTGGAGTGCCTGGCCTGTCTCGTTCCAAATCCTGCTTTTCAGAACGTCAAGGTTCTGCTTCAGCCTGACTTCACGCACAAGCCTCCCCCAACCCCTGGCCTGCCCTAGGCCCCTTCTGGGGGTCTCCAGCCACACCCCTCTGGGCCCCAAGTCTCACACTTCCGAGAGTGTTCCTCACTGAGCCTCGGATGCCACAAACGCCATTGGTGCCCTCTAGCCAAATCCCCCCTGCAGATGTATTCTGTTTGACCCTCAGTGGTCCCCAACCTTTTTGACACCAGGGACCGGTTTCATGGAAGACAATTTTTCCATGGACCGGTGGGCGGCGGGGGGGGGTGGTTTCGGGATGATTCAAGCACATTGCATTTATCGTGCAGTCAGACCTCTCTGCTAATGATAATCTGTATTTGCAGCCGCTCCCCAGCACTAGCATCACCGCCTCAGTTCCATTCAGATCATCAGGCATTGGATTCTCATGAGGAGCTCGCAACCTAGATTCCTTAAGTGCACAGTTTACAGTAGGGTTCACGCTCCTATGAGAATCTAATACCGCTGATCTGACAGGAGGCAGAGCTTATACACTTGACTAGTAATAGGTGCAGGGGGCCAGGTTGGAAGCCCAACTCTGAGACCCCAGAGGAAGACCCCCAATTCAACTAGAGTCAGGGAGGAGGGGCAGACAGGGGGTCAGGGGCTTCCTGGAGGAGTTGGCGTGAGCCAGGTCCTGAAGCATGGGTGTTGGTGTGCAGGCAGCAGCAGCTCACTCCCTAAGGCACCCTGTACCTCGAAAGACCCACAGTCAGGGTAGAAGCAGCGGGCCTGGGAAGCAAACCCTGGGTCCCCTTCCAATCAGCCCGAAGCCCCTGGCTCCCACCTGTTCTGGGCAAAGCACAAGGAGGGACGGCATCTCGTGCTTTCTCTACGCGGAGAGACCAGTGTGTGCTCCCAGCCAATGGCAGAGCCTCCAGAGTGGGGTCACTGTCAGCGTGGGTGCCCAGGGCGGTGCATGAATGAAGTCTGACCCGTGCACATCTGGCCCGACTCCAGTTGTGTCAGGCCAGGGAACAGTTGCTTTAATGGCCCCACCCTGGGTTGGGTGTTTAGGCCTTGCCGATACTTTGCTCCAGACGCTTCCCTTCAGGTTGTGTTGGCTGTGCTGACAGGGGCTTGTCTCTGGGGAAAGTGACGTGACGGTGCTAAAGCCCACAGCTCTGCTTTGGTGGCTGTCACAATGGAAGTGCGCCGTCATTAATCTTCGTTGAGCAGCCGTGCGTTCATTGGAAGAGACATGCCACTCTACACCGGGGCCAGGGAGGAAAGTAGCCTCGCCGAGTTAACTAATCGCATAGATTGAAGTAATATTAACGTCGTTGCATTACAGATGTATCGCAGTCTCCGCACGGTTAGTTCTCGGCAGCTATAAAGGAGCATCGAGGCAAAATGTGGGCTGGGAAATGTGCTCCCACTAACCACACGGCAGCCACAGGGTTTCAAAGTGTCCTTTTGAAAACCCATTGCAAAGGGGATTTGACACAACATCAGCAAAAGATATAACAATAACTCTAGCTGAACAAGGAAGAAAATATTCCCACCAAGGAAACAAGAAACGTGCACGCACACACACACACGCGCGCGCGCGCGCACATGATTCTAAAGGTTAAGGCAGCTGGCAGGGTAGAGTTTGACCGTGGACTTTCTGGAAGCTGGGCCAAAGGAAGAAAGAGTCTGGGGTTAAAGCCCTGGTTTCGAGAAAGCAGGAAGCAGCCTGGTTCTTTAGGAGACAGAGGATTTCCCCCTGGATCCTTTCCTAAAGATGTCCCTTATACAGATCTTCCCTGAGGGATGTTGAGAAATCCGGACCTGCAAGATCCTCACCCTGTATTCCCCGTGGTGCAGATGGGGCTCTCCTACAGCTTCTAGATGCAGCCCGGGAGGTACAATGACATTTACAGGATAGGTACATATATATGTAAAAAAAAAAAAAAGTCTGGAAGAACGCAAGCACATGCACACACCGCCCAGTGGAGGAGGGAGCCCGGATGTGGGTAAGAGACAGCTGGTCTGTAGGGACTTATTAGATTTTTAAAAAGAAAGAAAAGGGTGAGGGCTCAGAGTTCTACCTGGTATGGGTGCTTCTGCCAGTGGCCAGGCTACATGGGGCAGAACTGAGGCCTTCTTGGGGCCTAGCTTGACCCAGAGGGAGGTGGCAGTGAAGACCTCGGGCATGCCAGCCAGAGCAGCTCACTGCACACCAGCTGTGTGACTTTGGGGAAGGCACGTGCCTCAGTTGCTTCATCTGTAAGATGGAGCTAATGCCCACCTTGCGGAGTTGTTCTGAAGATGGAATAGGACAATGCAGTCTTTTATTTTTTAACCTTAGAATATCCAGACAAGTGATTAATACTTATTCCCTCCCAGGGATCCCACTCTGATGATCAGGGGGCCACATCCACTGAAAATATGGCTCGTTTGGCCTGCAGAGGGCTGGAAACGTTTCTGCTCTCAGCGCCATCAGGCAGGGCATGCGTCTCCCCCTGCCTCATGGCCCCCCAACTGCCAGTGGTTCCCACCTGAGCCCCCTGCTCCTGACCCCTGCCTCAGCCTGCCTTCCTCCCCAGGTCCCCTGTCAGCCAGACCTCTCGGTGGGAGCTGGGCAGCAGATGGCTGGAGGACAGATGTGGCTTTAAACTGTGTTGTGGGAGCCAGACATCCCCTTAGGAAAGCTAGGATGCCCGCGTTGTGACCGCGCTGGGCTGGACGGCGTCCCCGCCACACACCATCTCTTCAAATGAGGGTGTTTCTGTCTCGCCAGATGTCTCTGTGGCAGTAATTTTGTGGAACTAGTCATTGGAAGCTGCCTGTGATGTCCTTCTCAAATAGCGATTTCCTGATGAATTCACAGCACGCGTTTGCTGTGCGCCTCTGCTAGGCAGAGAACGTATCCATACTAACATGTAAAAGAGTGCTTTGAGGATCGACTTTTTTGACAGTCGACAAGTAGTAGCCTGCCATCCTGCAATTGGATGATTGAAGCCGAGTTCCTGTGGCGTAACGCAGGCTGGGTGGTTCTCATTCTCCATTGCTACAGAAACCTCTGCGGCTCAGTGATGCTGAAACTCAGCTAGCGCTTACCCGCCTCGCTTCGAGGAAGGCTAAGGAGGGGAACAAGTACAGGTGGACATCTCTAGGGTCTCGGATCCCATATCCCAAGAGCAGATCAGAAGTTAAAGCAAGATGGAAATGACCTGGAGGTGACACCAGCAGGCCGCCGTTTTTCCAGTCAGGTGCATTCTTAGAACACTGTCAGAGAGTGGAGCTGCCCGTGTTTATCCATTTATTAATTCCGAAGCTCGCGTTGCTGTGCCGGGCTCCTGGGTAAGACTGGCAGGGCCTCGCTGTCTTGCACTTCGAGTGGCAGATATAATAAATAAGTTAAAAAGCGGATAGGACCATTTCAGAGATGAAAAGGAACAAACACAGGGCAGTGTGATGGGGAGGGGACCCAGGGGGCGGGGGCCACTCCAGAGGGGTGGTCGGGAGAAGTCAAGGTGGAACAAGGCCACCAGCACCTGGGGCAGAACGTTCCAGACAAGCGCGCAGGTCCGAAGGCAGGTCCGAGCTTGGCAGCGTCAAGGACAGCAGTCAGATCAGTGTGTCTACGTGGAGTGAGCCAGGGGAGACCCGCCAGGAGCCGGAGCCCGAGAGGTCGGCAGGGGCCCCTGGAGGGGTTAGGATTTATTGTCAGTGCTGGAGGAAGTCACTGGGCAGCTTTAAGCAGGAGGCCACCATGATCCGATTTAAGTTGTTAAACAAAACAACTGCCGCTGTGTAGAAATGAAGCGTGTGTGCAGGGTGGGGAGAGCCCAGAGGGGAAGCAGAGGGACCAGCCAGGAGGCGACGGTGGCGTCTCCGGGAGAGACGATGGTGGCCTGGGCGAGGGAGGCAGCAGCACGCTGAGAGAGAAGGGGTCAGAGTCGGGGTGTGCTTTGGAGACGGAGCTGAGGGACTTGCTCACAGACTGGATATGTGAGTGAGAAAGCGAGAAAGATTGAGGCGACTCCTGGTTTCTTGGCAACTTCTTGAATGGTGGAACCATCTTTAAGATGGAGAAGACTAGGTCTGGGGAAAGTGATTTAAGAATTTTCTTTGGGGCATTTTAAGGTTGAGATACCCATTCAATAGCCAGGAAGAGGGGTCAAGTGGTCAGTTGGGGAGAGGCCAGGGGCGCAGATTAACATGACTGGCAGTCACCGACAGGAGCCTGGGCTGGATGGGACCAGCTAGTGCGCAGCACGGCAGCCCCAGGGTGGAGCCTGGGGAGGCCCAGCTGAAGAAGAGGACCCGGCAAAGGAGCCCGGGCAGGGGCAGCCCCAGGGGCAGGAGAAAAAGCGGGTGGATGCAGAGCCGCAGAAGCCCGTGGAAGCCCATGGAAGGAAATCCATCGAGGAGGAGGAGTGGCTGACTGCACAATTACTGCTGAGCCGCTGAACTACTGAGGACCGAGAATTTTCCACTGGCTTCGGCAGTTGGCCGTACCCTGTAATTTATTGTCAGAACCTGGACACTGCTGAGAGTGGAAGGACTCTGGAGTGATTACACCAGGACAGCAGGTGTGAATCAGAACGGTCCCGACAAACAAGGACAGTCCCTCCCGCTAGCTGTTGGCTCCTGGGGGAGGCAGAGGCAGGAGCCCCACAGAGGCGATGGGAGGTGGGGCCACAGTGACTCTTGGAGTTCGCTGTAAGGGTGACGGACGAATCGTGGGGTGCCCCGCAATGGAATATTCCACAGCCATAAAAAGGAAAAACTATCGGTTCACACGACACAGATAAATCTCAGAGTAGTTATGCTGAGTGAGAGAAGCCAGGCACAAAAAGAGTACATGCTGTATGATTCCTTTCAATGAAATTTCTAGAAAAGGCAAACAGTGGGTAGTGAGGGCGAGTAGCTGGGGGGTGGCCTGGGGCCGGGCAGGAGGCGGGGGAGGGGTTACCAAGGGGAACGAGGAAACTTTGGGGGTGATGGGCATTTCGTTCTCTTGAGAGTGGAGATGCCTTCATGGGTGTACACGCGTGTTAAAACTTATCAAGTTGTTCCCTTTAAGTATGCACAGGTTACTGTATGAGGTATGTAGTATCTCCCTCCAGAAAGCTGTACAAGAAAAAAGCCAAGAGTTTTCCTGTAAAGCAGACGAGACACAGTAGCAGGAGGAAGAGTGATTTTATTTTAAGCATAAACAGAGGAACGTTGGACACCTGCATGACACAGGGGCAAAAGGACACAGGAAAGCTAGACGGGGGCCCTTTTGTGAAGGTCACTGTGTGTCATGCCGAGGGGTTTGGAAGTCATCCCATCGTCCTGGGTTCTCCACCTCCTCCTGCAAAGGAATCATCTAGAGAACTTGTTGGAGCTCCCTAGAGACCGCCCTTGAGGCAGGGGTCCCCAGAGCGCATCCCCTTGCCTCCCCCGTCCCCACCGTGGGGACAGTGCTCCACCTCAGGTGCCGCCAGGCCCTCTGCCATGGGGGCTCGTGCAGTGTGGGGGCATCAGTGCCCCCCAGGGCAGCCTTCAACAGGCAGTGGATAAACGCCCCAGTCTTCGGAGGGGCGTTTCTGAGGGCCATTCACAGAACGACCAGCTCAAAAGTTTTTGTGTTTTTTCTCCTGCCCTGTATCCCTTTCTCTACTTCCCCTTGGGAACACTTGCCAGATAAACTATTTGCACCCCCAAGTCCTTTCTGTGGCTTTGCTTTCAGGGCACCCAAATTATGACACCCGTGGAGCCCAGGGAGCCTGCATTTTATACACACACCAGGCTCTTCTGACGCAGACGGCCCAGGAACCTGCTTAAAGATCGTTGCCATCCGCTGTGAAAAAACGTGAAGGATTTCACAAAGGGGAGTGACTGGGCAGATTTGCTCTTGGAGAAAATGAACTCTGGTGGCAATGTGAAGTTGAGGTTGAAGTGGCAAGAGCCGGGAAGCAGGGAGACCAATTAGTAGGCCGTTACAAATGTCCCGCCAGGCGGTAATGATGACGAAGACAGCGATTGAGGCTGTCCCTTTGTGAAAGTCCTTTGATTTATAGAGTATGTAACAGTTCGCACAGAAATGAGGCCAAGCCTTGTTTAACACCCCCAGTGCTGGGGTTTTTATAAAGCTCACGTTTCTAGCATTTTACATTTTTCCTTTTTTGATATCTTCTACTTCCAAAATTTGATACATCAGGCTGATGCCAAGCATCTTCATTTTGTTAAATTTTGTGTTTTCAGGATCTCAGCGTTGGTGCCAAGAACGTGAGGCTTTATGTCAACAAAAACCTCATCTTTGATGGCGAGTTAGACAAAGGAGGTGGGGAGGCCCCGGCGGACCACAGCATCCCGGTCGACCTGCCGGTCGACCTGAAGAGGGAGGACAGTGAGCGAGCGGAGATCGCCATGAGTGCCTGCTCAGAGGAAAGCAAGGATGTCCCCAAGATGCCTGGCACAGATGGGGACAAGGAGCCCAGTCTCAGTTGCTCGCAGCCAGCTGAAGCATTAGTGGATGTGAAGCTTTCTTCACAAGGTGATTTATCTGGCGAGAGGATGAATTCTGCTAACTGCATGAAAGACAGTTTGTCCAAGTTAGAGGAAGATTTAAGATTGCTGGCGGCCCCTGCTTCGATGGGTGACCTGCCTGGTGCCCCTGCCACCTCCCCATGTGAGGGATGCCCTCCTCGTGACGAAGAGCCCTCTCTGATCCAACAACTGGAAAATCTCATGAGCAGAAAAATCTCTGAGTTACCAGGGAAAACTCCAGCCTGGTTACAACCTTCTCCCGCAGGGAAAGGCAGGAAGCAGGAAGACAGGAAGCCCAAACCCCTCTGGCTTAGTCCTAAGAAGCCCCCGGACCGGAAGGGCAGGCTCCTGTCAGATGTCGCTGGTGAAGGTCCCAGACAGATGGAGGCTGGGGATAAAGGCCCCCAGCATGAACAAGAGGGGGTGACCAGCTGGAATGTCATCGCTGGTGAGAGACCCCAGAAGGGGACCTCCAAAGTGTATGGTGATGACTTAGACATCTTTAACCAGCCCCCGACCAGGGAGCGCCCTGCTAGTGGGAGGAGGAGCATGAGGAAGGATGCCGTCAGCAGTAGTCATGGTGACAGCCAACCGGCCAGCAGAGGTAAGCTCCAGAAAGCAGCCTGACTCGGGCAGCGTCATCCCTGAGCCTCCCTGGACCTCAGTTCCCTCATCTGTAAAACAGGCCATTGTTCTCAACTGGGGGTCACAAATTCACTGTCTCAGGGGCCACAGAGGTGGCATGAAAGAGTGAAATGGGAAAGACACGTTTTTGCATGATAAACCCATAGACATACTTGTCATTGCCACCAAGATATGTTCCTTTGCCCATTTTTCTTACAATGCATGGCTTTTCCAATCTAGACTTTGTTAGTCTACCTTTAATAGAGACATTGGTCTCCAATTACTTCACTTTGTGCTCACTGCACTGTTAGAAAAATAACACAAGTGTGACGATACATAGCGACGGATACTTGCCCTGGTGTCAGAAGTAGCATAGGGAGTGGTGAGGAGTTTGGCAAACTGGAAAGCCCAAAGCCCCTAAGGGGACACCTGCTGTTCCACTTGGGCTTCCGGTCGGCACTCAGGAATGCAAGGCCAGCGTGCCAGACTTCCCTTTCCTCTTTTCAAGAGAAGCTAGAAATGTGGACTATTCTTATTTTTCAACAGTGGCGGCTCATTGAAGTTATTTATAAACCACCGTGTGTGTCCAAAAAGTCACATCCGTCGGCAGGACTCACCGCGAGAGCTTTGTGAACTTTGCAGTAGATTATCTCCTCGGACGTTCCCGATTCTGAAAGGAGGATCTGGCAAAGGCTGGGAGTCTAAATATTTGCACTCAGATTTGGCTCCTGGGAAGGAGTGCAGCACAGCCCTGGGGGGCAAACCATTTCGGCCCAAGCTCCGCTACTTATGGGTCTGGGACCTCTAGCCGGGTGCTCCACTCGCTGAGCCTCAGTGTTTTTATCTGTAAAATGGGAATGACCCCAATCCCCTTAGTGTTTCAAGGAATGAATAAGATGATGGCTTCAAAATAGTGACGCAGGGCCTGGCGTGTGGAGAGTGCTCAGTGAGTGGTGGCTGTTATTTCAACATTAGCTCAGACGTGGACTTCCTTTACCCTCCACGGAGCACTCAGACCTAAAAAGCCAGGGCTCACCCCTAGGTCCTCTGAATTTAAGCCCACCCCACACCGCAGGGGAGCGCAAGCCCTGCCTAAACATAAATTTTGGCTCTGTCACCTCCAATCCACCCTTGGGTAGGTTCTGAAACTCCTCTGAGCCTCAGTTTCCTCATCTGTAAAATGTCACTAATAATACCTCTTGGGGTGTGGGGAGGCTCAGATGGGATCATACTTGCCCAGCTTGTGGCACAGTGTCTGGCCCGTGGGAGCATCCCAAAGATGTTAGCTGTTGCTGTTGTCGTCATGGTCACCATCACCCCACTCTGGTTCTGCCTCTAGGTGGTGTATCTGTATACAAAACTGATGCACATATTTTTTAATGAATGCAATCGGCATCTACTCTGCTGGGGAGTGTCTGGTAGACAGACGCCTGATGTGTCACTTGGGATACTAGAGCGAGTTCCTCCGACTCTGAGTGCCTTCCTGTGCAGAGCTGCCCCCTCTGGTTCCCCAGCCTTACAGATTTTTGTGACTCCCCCCTTCTCAGACTTAACACACAGGCTGGGTGTCAGGAAGAGCAGAGCGGAAGGGAAGAATCAAGAAGCTCTCTGAGGGCAGGTGCCTGGCTCACGGCAGGTCCTCTCTGCAGAGTGGGAGGGAGGATGGTAAGAGGGAACTGTGACGACTGCATGCATGGCGTGGGCCAGGCGTGTTACCTGAGTGAACTCTAAGCCTCACGACAGTCCCATTTTACAGATAAAGAGGATGCAAGGTTTCAGTAGTTTCTTCTGGTCATAGCCAGTAAGGGTTAGAGCATGAGCCTAGCCCAGGCTGGCCAGCTCCAACGCACACGCTGCAGATCTCTACAGTGCCCTCTTAACACAGCTGTTGTCAGCCGCCCACCCCACGAGAGCCGGGCAATTTCAGCCTTTCCCAGTAAACAGACACACAGAGCCTCTGGGAGTTCCAGGATGACGGGCATTATTCTAACTTTAGAAGACTTTGTCTCACTTTAATTTCTTTCTAGGCATTTCAGTGCTTGCTTCAATGACACATTAAGTACTGAGCCCTTGAGATTTAATGCTTGTTAAGCTGGTAATGCTAAAAAGGAAAGTTGCTTAGAAATTTTAAACTCTCCATTACCTAGAGCCAAATCCCATAGCTATGCCCTTCAGGAGAGGTGCGGGCCAAGCCCTCCAACAACGCTGGCAGAATGACTGAGTGCCCAAGTGTTTCCCTGGGATTGGAATTGTGTTGTCGCCATAAGAGAGAGCCTGGGAATCCTTTTGCCCAACAGAGCGTCTCATTGAATGTCATTTGCATTTCAGAGGGGTCAGTTGGCTATAGGTAAATGAGATCTTATCAGCCCAGCTTGAGCAGTAAAGGGAGTGTTATTTGGAGAAAGCTCAAAGAGCTCCTCAACCCCAAAGGCAGGAAGTATAGCCGCTCATCACAGAACCAGAACACAGAGCCAGGAAGCCAGGGAAGCAAGGAAGCTTCCCCGTGTCTGTCCAGTGCTGCTAGGCCCTACCTCCGCTTCTCTGTGGGTCCACTTTTCCTCACTTTCCTTATGAGACTGGCTTTCTGTGCTCTATGCACATGGCAGGAAATGGCCTCATGGCCCTAGAGTGACTATGTCCCAGCTCTTCTTCCAGCAACCAATTCCACAGTCTCAGGGGAGACGCTGATTGGTCTACTTGGGTCAAGTGTCCAGTCCTTGTCCAATCAGCAATGGTTGGAGGGCAGTTCATTAGAATAAACATGGCTCTGTTATATCTCTCTATGTATTTTTTCATTTCCTGTTGTAGTAGCAATTACTGCATATCTCGTGGTGGTGTAGTCGATTTTGATAAACTAAAATTCGGAGCTCCATGGTTCCCATTAGTCTCAACCCAGAAGTATTTTGGAATCTTTGATCCCATCATCTCATAATTGGTGGTCCCTCCCAGACTGTGTTGACTGGAGATTGAAGCAGCAGCTTTCTGCTGTCTGTTCAGATTGTAGATAGCAATGTTGGCAGTGACAGGACAAAGCACTTATCCCAGCAGCTCCCCAACACCCAAGGAGTGGTGAGTAGCATGTTCTGCAGACAGAGAGATACGTGGGCCCCTAGCCAGCTATCACATCTAACAGGTCCAGGAGCAAGGCTACACTTCTCTGCTTTTAAACCCAGAGTATGCAACTCAGGGAGAATAGGTTAGAAAACAGACACAGAATGACAGCAAAGTCCCGCCTGTCTTGCACACCCAGGCAGAGGAAGCACAGGCTGAGTCCCTGACACATGGCATTTGGTGCTGTCTCCTCGATGCACTTGCAAACTGACCCAGGCCATTTGTTGTAGTCAGTGGAAATCAAATCACATAAACTGAAGTCATGGTGACCCATATGGGTAGTATTTCTGCCAGATGTTAAGCATCGTGCCTGGGAGAAGAGGATGGAAGAAACTTCTGGTATCTTTTTAAATGGCAGATGAGAAGGAGGGGAAGGGAGAGGACAGGTGCAGGAGAACTGACAGGTGAGGGGGGAGTCCCTCGGCCTTCAGGCCTGATCCCAGGGGGTACAGAAGGGATGGTGCCAACAGTCCATCCCTTCACTGGCATTCCAGGTACCAGGTGCCAGGTGCTGTGCTAGGCTCTGGGACACATCAGGGAGCAAGGACGAGGTGGCAGTGAAGGCCTCCCCGAGGAGGCAGATGACAAGAAAAGCCAGCTAAGTGGGCATCTGGAGCCAAAGCATTTCTGGCAGGGGCACAAAGAGACTGGGTGTGTCCATGATCAGGGGCCAGAGTGGCTGGAGCAGATGGTTGTTGGGGGAGGGGGAGGGGAGGCTGCAGAAGTCAGCAGGGCCACACTCGGCCCTGTGGGCATGGTGACTTGGGTTGTCTTGATTCTCAGTACGAGAGAGGCAATGCCAGCTAGAGGGGTGATTACCAACTCTGTTTCAGGCACATGGAGACTGCAGTGACAGAGTGGACATGTCTGGGCCCCCCAAGGATGGTTGGAATTGGAAGATGGTTCCTGGGGTAGAGAAGGCAGAACTTGACGTGTAAAGTTGAGCAGTACCTCCCTGGGAGCCGGGAGCCAGGAACCAGGAGAGGGTAACAAGGGATGGCAGTGTCGGGAGAGGACTGGCCCGGGCCTTGAGCCACCCCCAGACTGTGGGTGTGGAAGGGTGGCACTGTGATGAGGGACAGAGAGGAGCTGTCAGCTGGTGAGGCAGAGAACCAGGGAGATATAGCACCTCCTAAGCCAGTGGAGGGGCACATGAAACGGAAGAGGTTTGCCTGGGATGCCAAGCACAGAATGAGGACTGACAAAGACCGGGGAGTCATCGTCCACTTGGAGAAAGCCGTTTCAGTGAAGAGTTAAGGGAACTGTGGGATTCTTATAAATGCAAAGGACAGAAAGCCACGAGGAGGTTGACTTCAGGCACGGCTGGATCCAGGAGCTCAAATGATGTCATCGGGACTGTGTCTCCATCTCTGGGCTCATGTTCCCCATGTTGGCTTCATTCTCAGGTTGGCTGGTTCTCCCCATAGTGTAGCAACGTGGCCCTGGCAATGCCGTACCTCCGTCCTGCCAGCTTAGCACCACCAGTTTGAAGATAGCCCCTCCAAGCCTCGCTTGGAAAGATGCTGTCAGCGCCGACCTAGATGGCCCGAAGGTGGGGGAACCCAGAGTGTTGTTCCCAGGAGAGGGGGCAGTGGAGTTTGGGTGGCTAACACAATCACACAGGAAAGAGGCGCCGGGTGGCCGGGGGTTGAGAGCAGCTGAGCCTCTGAGCGACAGAGAGAAAATAGGACAGTGGTCGGAGGGAGCCACAGGAGCAGGGCAGCTTTCTTTTCCTTTCTTCTCTTTTAGGTAGGAGAGAGGTACGCATGTCTGCAGGCAGAGAGAGGGGAAGGCGCCAGTGGGGAAGGAGTGATTGAAGATTCTGGAGAGAGGATATAATTGATGGCGCCAGGCCCCCTAGGAGACAGGCAGAAAATGGAGTGCACAGTACGATGTGAAAGCAGAAAAAACAGAATGTCAGTGTCATCAGCTGCTGTTTTTCCAGAATGACACCCTTAGATGGCGGTTAGCCGTCGCATGGCTGTGAGGACAGGCCCCTACTTGATGCACACACCAGGGCTTTTCGATTTTCCAAGGAGGAGAGTGAGGCCTACAGAGCTGTCCTTCCGAGGACTGGGCCCGCATCCTCCATGTGCCTGGGACACGGGGCTCAGCCACGTGGAGAAGGAAATCCCCTACCTTGTCATATACCTGGCGGGTTGGCTTTTTTAATAGCATTCTTTCTTGATTATAAAAGCAATATACATTCTACCTCACGTGGCCAGAAAAAGTGAAAAGAAAAAAAAAAGTAATAAAATAAAATAAAATAAAAAAGGCCAGGCACGGTGGCTCACGCCTGTGATCCTAGCACTCTGGGAGGCCGAGGCGGGAGGATTGCTCGCAGTCAGGAGTTCAAGACCAGCCTGAGCAAGAGTGAGACCCCCCGTCTCTCTTTTTAAAAAAAATAAAATAAAATAAAAACAATACACACAGGGAACTTAGAAGATAAACTTACAAAGAGGAAAATAGAAGTCTTTCTGACTCGCCACCCAGAAACTATGAACGTGGTGTTAGCACCCTGGTGCATGTCACCGTAATAGAATGTGCTGCATCTGAAATTGCGTATCTGGCTTTCTTCCATTTAACATTCTTTTATGAGCCTTCCACCTGCCATTAAATCATCTTTGAAAGCGCCGTTACAGTCACATGACTGTGTCAGCCTCGAGCGCGAACCCTCATGTTGCTGACTCAGGAGCCCCAGGCAGCTGCGTTGGCCCCGGTCATGATAGCTGCGTTCTTAGAAAATCTAAAGTCTATCAAAAATACTTTGTTTTTTGTAGAAACAACCAGGCTCTAGACTTGAGTGATCATAAATAATTTTTTTTTACCAACCTTAGTGTCCAGCAGGACAGTCAAAAGTTGTGTGGGACAGGAGACCTCACTCTGTGCCAGGACCGTCACAAGCAGTGCAGGATGTAACATCCTCAGCCTCGTGTGTCAAGCTCCAGGAGGGCCTCTCTGGCAACGAGACAGCCAAGAGCAGCCCCACTGGTTTCTAGAATGTACTGCCCCCCCCAGGTGGCCCTGTTGGCTGAGAGCCGCTGTATGAGACAGTATCTAAGGGTCCCCACCTCCGTGCGTGCTGCTAACAGGGCTTCACCCCTCCTGTGTCCTTTCTTCCAGAAGACACCTGGTCCACCAGGAAGCCGCCGCGGTCGAAGTGGCACAGTGAACAGGAACACATGCTGCATGAGTCGTGGAACTCGCTCAGTGCCTTTGACCGCTCCCACCGGGGACGCATCTCTAATATGGAGTTCCAGGGGGACGTCCTGGACGAGTTCCTGCAGCAACAGAAGAGCAGCCGGCACAGCGACCAGCCACCGCCCTGGAAGGACGAGAAGCCAGAGCCTCCGAGAGGGCAGGATGGCTGCTCTGGAGAGACGGATGACGGGGGTGACTTCAAAATCCCCGTCTTGCCTTATGGACAGCACTTGGTCGTCCATATCCAGTCTACGTGGGGGGACAGACACTATGTTGGCCTCAACGGAATAGAAATATTCAGTTCCAAGGGGGAGCCGGTGCCAATTTCAAACATTAAAGCAGAACCCCCCGACATCAATATTTTACCAGCCTATGGGAAGGACCCCCGTGTGGTCACCAACCTCATTGACGGGGTGAACAGGACCCAGGATGACATGCACGTCTGGCTGGCCCCCTTCACGCCGGGCAAGTCCCACTCCATCTCCATCAACTTCGTGCACCCTTGCCATGTCGCCATGATCAGGATTTGGAATTACAATAAATCTCGGATCCATTCCTTCCGCGGCGTGAAGGACATCACGATGCTATTAGACGCCCAGTGCATCTTTGAAGGAGAAATTGCCAAGGCCTCGGGAACCCTGACGGGAGGTACAGCATGTCTGTAAGAATGTTCTCCAAGCCCCTGTCTGCTACTCACTGAGGGTCTGAGGATAAAAATAAACCCAGTGGCTAGCAATGAGAGAGCGGTCCCTCTTTCATAGACCTGGTCCACTCCTCACCTCTTGCAGCATGGGTGTGCTAGAGCAGGCCTCATTTAAACTCCTCCATTAAAGGCCGGGCAGGGTGGCTCATGCCTGTAATCCCAGCACTCTGGGAGGCCGAGGCGGGAGGATCACTTGAGGGCAGGAGTTTGAGACCAGCCTGAGCAAGAGCGAGACCCAGTCTCTACTAAAAAATAGGAAAAAAAAAAATTAGCTGGGCATGCTGGCACACTCTGTAGTCCCAGCTACTCGGGAGGCTGAGGCAGGAGGATCGCTTGAGCCCAGGAGTTTGAGGTTACAGCGAGCTGTGACGACCCCACTACACTAGCTGGGGCGACACAGCAAGACTCTGTCACAAAACAAAACAAAGCAAACGGACAAAAAAAACCCAAAACTCCCCCATTAGGTACTTGGCTTAGGTTCCTAGAAGCTCTGTCTGATAAGGGATTCTTCGGTGAGTGACTCACTGGGGGAGTCTTTAGGAGAAACGTGGGGCGGTGAGGCAAGGATAGTTCAGGGGAAGCCCAGCCTCAGCCCGATCCCAGGGGAGCGCTGGAGCATAAATTGCAGGGTCCTTCCTGCCTTGAGGCAAAGGAGCAGGGCGCCGGAGCCCACAGGCCAGTCGGTCGTGGGAGCCAGGCTGCCCAGGCTGGAGGCGTCACTCCCATGCCCTCCTAGGTAAGGCGGTCTGCAAAAGGGATCAGCAGGCATCTGGATAGGGCACCCACAGCTGCTACACTGCCTCGCCCACACCAAAGAAATGTCACTCGCTTGATGACAGATCACAGTGATTCTCATTAGATTAGGTCCCTTCCTTGGATCTATGTGGTTCTTACCGTCCATGAATTCCATTTGCAACTATGTGAAGAAAATAATAAGGTTCACTTACACAGATCAATAACGGTTGGTGGTTTGGGATTGTGTAGCACAAAGGTTAATGAGTTTAGGCTATTGACCTACAAATCATTGGGATTTGGGGTGTGTTGACCCTTCCGTCTTCTTGGTAACCCACCAGCCCCAGAGCACTTCGGAGACACGATCTTATTCACCACCGACGACGACATTCTCGAGGCCATATTCTGCTCTGATGAGACGTTTGACGTCTATGTGGAGGGCCTGGGCAGGCTGCAGTACGAGGAGGCGCTGAGGAGGCCCAGCACGGCCGACGGCGACAGGGACGAGCGGCCCTTCATCCAGGCCGGCCTGTGGGCTGGAGACCCGGTAGGACCCGGGGCCCGGGGGACCCCTGGCTAGGTTTCTTCTCCTGACTCCGAGTAGAGCCGGGAGAATGAAGATGGATGTCCTTTAAGCTGCTGGTGCCACTTTTTGACATTTCCCATTTTTCTACTTCGTTGTTTTGTCCTGGATGTCATATTTCATTCTCTAATTATTTCTTATTTTTTTTTTTTTTTAGCCGAAGTAAAGAAAGTATTCAAATTTTAATCAAAGCCAGGAGAAATCAGCTCTATGTCATCTCTGTAATTTAGAGGTTGGCAGTCTCAGGGGAATCTGTGCTTTGGGTTGCGTTTTGATCACTCACTGTCGTTGATGGAAGGCCCAGAAACAGGCAGAGTTACAATTAAAACAGTGATCAGCATAGCCATGGTTTCTTGAGCGCGTATCGTGATGCAAGCAGGGTGCACAGTGGTACTGTGTTTCACCCTCATGACAGCCCTTTGAGCAGAAACTATTTTCCCTTGTAAGCCACTCTGCTGGGCCCCAGCCCTGAGAGGACAGGGAGGGAGCCCTCTCTCCATCTCATGGAAGATCAGCAACTTCCCATCTTTTCAGTTCTCAGCTTTCCTGTCTGTAAAGTAGTAGAGGCTCTTTTGCCCTAATTTATGGTGCAGACAGATAATGAGCAAATAGTTTATACATGAGACCCAGAAAGTGGCGTGTGGCAGCAGCCTCCCCTTTGACTGTCCATATATAGACCAGGATTCTTCATCCTGGCTACCCAAGGGAGCTTTAAAAATGCAGATGCCTGGGCCCCACCCATAGAGATTCTGATTCAGTGAACAGCCAGGGCTGAGAACCACTGTCTATGGTTTGAATTCTTCCTCCTTCCCTCCCTACCTCCTCCTTTCTTCCTTCCTTCCTTCCTTCCTTCCTCCAGATCACTAGATAAACATTTATTGAGTTCTTCCCTGTTCAAGAAAATCTCAGCATCTTAGCTGTTAGCATCATGGCCCCTCCCCTACCAACAGGAGCTGCTGGCAGGGATTCAGACACCCGAGGCTCTCTGGGCCTGCCCATCTCACTAGTCACGGAGCTTCCACAAAGGCAGGAAATCCAAGAAAAGACACAGGACGTACCTGGCTATGGGATGGGCAGGAGTATCTGGAAAAACAACCAGCTAGCTGGGTGAATATCACTAAAACGACCACCTTTTTCCTCTGCTTCTCCCCCAACCCTTGTGCAGGTCCTGGAGCTAGAGCTGCCACCCAGTCCCCCTGTCCCTGAAGTCACCACGCCAGAGCCAGGCATCTACCATGGGATCTGTGAGTACCAGCTCCTGGGAGAGTGTCAGGTGGAAGGAGGACTTTTCTGGTTTGGGGGGAGTTGTGGTCACTTGGGATAGGGTCTCCTTGGACAGTTGGGCCGGCTGTACGCTGTTGAGAGACACCAGGCCGTGGGGCAAGTAGGGGCTGAAACCAGCCGGCGCTTGGCTCACTGGCCTAGCAGGGCTGCGCCACTCCAGAGGAGGGGCCACTCTTTGCAATTTGCCCTAGCAGAGGGGCATTTTTGCATTTTGCATGCAGGCGCCCTACATGTTAGCTGTGACCCTGACCCAGGGTCAGGGAGGCTATAGGTGGCACCCAGAAAGTATAGAACAGGAGGACGTAAGAGCCAGAAGAGACGTAAGAGCCAGACGCAAAGCATCTGTCAGTGGGGTGGTTCAGGCTGTCTCTTCAAACTCCACCGCAGAGCAGCTGCGGTGAGCAAAGAAAACCCGCATCCCCCTGCTCCACGGGTGGACCCAGGGTACCAGGTCTTCTGACGTCTCAGAAGGTGGAGATCCAGATTTTTATGTGCAATCACCTGATCCTTAAATGTTGGTGACTAATTTTTTAATGTTTTAAAATATCACATGAGCCAAATAAAACACATACTGTGTATCTGGCCAGCCAGCTGCCAGTTTGTGACATCTGAGTAGATCCCATCTGGGTCTTCCCTGTCTCCTCATCTGTCTTCTTTTTCCATTTACCCTTCCAGACAGTTCCATCTTAATCCACACCATCCACGTCAGCGTCCGTCCTGGGCAGGCCTCAGGCCTGAGGTCACTCACGGCTGACTGTGATCTCCTCCCAGCCATACCCTGTTAACAAGGCTCCTGCAGCCTCACCTCCTGCTCTTTCCTGCCCCCTGTGCCTGTCACCTGCTTCCAGTTAATCTTTGAAAGCAAAAGATGTGACACTGCCATGCTCCCTCAGCCCCCCTCCCCAGCCTCCTTTTCAGAGTGAAGCTGGAACATTCCCGTGAGTTCTGGTGTTAGCCCCTGTCACACTCCTCCCCACCTCACCCGCAGGCTTCTGTGCAAGCCACGTCCTCAGCTTGGGATGCCTGCCCTGTCCATCCCCGCTGGTGCTGGTTGGGTGCCCTAGAGGCAGACTCAGATGGAGTCCCCTGGGGAACGCTCTGATGGGGAAGGGCAGGAGACAGGACTGGGCAGAGGCAGAAGCTGGTCTGCGGAGCAGCCACATTGAGGCCTCAGCCAGCTCCACGGGAGCTTGGGAGCTGGGAAGGTGCTCTGGGGTTGTCTAAGTTGGATGAGGAGGCCGATCTTTACACGTCTGCGTCAACACGGCACTGGATGTGGGCTGTCCCTAAGGAGAAGTATGGCCTTCCGCAAGGCGACTGCAGCCAAGGGTAGTCATGGTGGGGCCCAGTGGTGAGCTGTTGGCCGTCAGCACTCCCGGCCACTGGAGGACTAAGTCCTTTGGTCCTGGGGGTGGGATGGGGGTCTGGGCAGTGTCTATGTGTGCTCCACATCCCCTTCCTTTTTTTTGTTAGAGACAGAGTCTCCCTCTGTCACCCAGGCTGGAGTGCAGTGGTGCCATCATAGCTCACTGTAGCCTCGAGTTCCTGGGCTCAAGCCATCCTCTTGCCTCAGCCTCCTGAGTAGCTGGGACTACAGGCCCATGCCACCATGCCTGGCTAATTTTTTTTTTTAATTTTTTGTAGAGACAGGGTCTTACTATGTTGCCCAGGCTGGTCTCAAACTCCTGGCCTCAAGCCATATTCCTGCCTCAGCCTCCCAAAGTGCTGGGATTACAGGCCCCCTTCAAGGCTACCTCTTTATGCAAGAGTCAGCATCCCCCACGAAGCTGTGAGGTTCCAAAAGACAGCAATCATTTTTTATTCAGTTTGGTCCTCCCTAAATTTGTCAGGATTCTTTTTTTTTTGTGAACAATGAATGGAAATTGAATTCAAACTGAGTTAAGCAAAAAAGGCAATTTATTGGCTTGTGCTACTAAAAGTTAGGGGTCGCTAGTTTCCCACAAAGCTGGATCCAGATACAAAAATGATGCCATTGAGACTTGGTGTCTCTCTCCTTCTTTCTGTCTTGTTTTCCTCCCTTGCCCTTCTCCAGCTCAGGCCTGGAAGCTCTGGTTTATCTACCTTCTACCCAGAAGCCCCAAATAAAAGAGAACTTCTGTTTCGCAGTAGGTCCAATAACTGTCCCAGAATGAAGTCTCTGGGCCTGGCTTGGGTCAGGTGCCCCTCCTGAAACCCATCGCTGTGACTCACCATGGTGGGTGGCCGTGGGAGATGGAAAACGTGGGTCATAGGCCCACCTCTGGAGCCCGGGGCGAGGGGTCAGCCACCCAGCAGTGTGGCCCGAGCATTGGGCGGTTCTCGGGAGGAGATCCGAGTGCCACGTAACTAGGAGAAGAAGGAAGGCAGGCAGGAGTGCTGGCCGGGCAGAGGCAGCCGCCGTCCCCTTCCTCTGATGTTGCTGTCTGTACATGTGCTTCCTGCCAAACCAGCTCTGACCTTTCCCAGAGATGCTATTTCAATGCCTCTGGGAATTTCGCCCTGGAGTAGAGCTCAGAGACCTTTTTACTACAAGGAAAAGTGCAATTTCTCTTCTCTTCTCCTCTCAGTAGGAAGGCAGGAGAGCCTCTCCACCGAGCACGTTCTGCGTGTGTTTTGAGGCCTGTGGTTTCTGCATCTCTCCTCTCTGAACCTTTGGCCTTTCCTCACTGTATCCAAAATCCTCAGTCCGCTTCCCCGACCTGTGCAGATGGGGAGCTTTAATAAAGTGACCCCGGGGAGTGCGTCGGGGTTGGTAAATACGGCCAATCCTATTAATGTTTTCAAAGGGGAGATGTGACTTGCTAATTTGCAGATGACACTAATTTTGGAAGTTTTGCAAATATCAGCAGTGATGAATAAGAAAGGAGCTGAGAGGGCTGAAACATGGGAGAGAAATAACAAAATTAATTTCCATTTGTATAAATACTAATTGATACAGCAGAGGAAAATGAATATGGAACGCTGGGTATTAGCTCAAAAAGGAGAGTAATCACTTTTCGGATCTGCCCCAAATTCGATGGAATCGTAGCGCAGCTTGCCAGGCAAACAAAGACACGGCAGGCTTGGGAGAGCCGGGGCCGCCATCTCTTTTGCTTTCACAAGGGGAGGTGGGGGTGCTCCCTCACTCTTGGAAGTGGATTTCCAAATCCACTTCCTCCTCCACCTCCAGGCCTTCCCCATCTCAGGAACGGTACCCAGAGCCACTCTGTCACCTGGGTCAAAAACTTCTCTTTCCCTCCATTCCGTAGCCGGGTCATTGAGCATCCTGGCAATGCTGTCTCCAAAACAGATCCTAAACCTGTCCACTTCTCCCGTTTCCGCCACTAGCACACTCGCCCAGGCCATCATACTGCAACAGCTTCCTCCCTGGTCTCCCTACTGAGTCCAGCTGAAGTGAGCTTTCGAGCATGCAAATCAGCCAGGCATGGGGGCTCGCATGTGTAATCCTAGCACTTTGGGAGGCTGAGGCGGGAGGATCGCTTGAGCCCAGAAGTTTGAGACCAGCCTGAGCAACATAGCAAGACCCCATCTCTTTTAAAAATAAAAAAAATTAGCCAGGCATGAATGGCTTGTGCCTGTAGTCCCAGCTACTCAGGAAGCTGAGGCAGGAGGATTTCTGGAGCCCAGGAGTTCAAGGCTATGATGAGCTAGGATTGTGCCACTGTATTCTAGCCTGGGCAGCAGAGCGAGGCCCTGTCTCAGGAAAAAAAAAAATTAAAAAATAAGACACAAAGCAGATCATGTCACTCCCTGCTTAAAAATGTAACCTGCCAGTAGCTTCCCATTGCAAAGAGGAAAATTCAAACCTCTCATTGTGATCTAGCCCCTGCCTAACTTTCTGATCTCATTTTCCTCTACTCTCTCCTTTGGCCACTTGTTTCTAGCTATAGGTCAAATTTGTCCTCCTCTCAGCCTAGAATGTTCTTCTTCCAGAAATGAAAAAGCATGGCCGGCTCCTTCTCAACACCCAGGCCTTAGCTCAAACGTCACCTCCTCAGGACAGCCCTCGCTCTATCCCGTTGCTATTTTATTTTCTTCCTGGTATTCATCATTCTGTGGAACTATAGTATTTATTTATCATTAGGTGTTTATTGATGGTCTTTGCTGGAATGAAAGCTCCTTTAGTCCAGAGACTTTGCTGTGTCATTTATCCCTGCTTCCCCATTGCCAAAAACAGGGTCTGGTACATAGTAGATGATCAATAAATGTTTGTTTACTATCGACTATGAATTTGGTGAAACCTAATAGTTTGATTTTGCCTGATCTATCTACAGATATCTACTGAACTTTTCAATCAACCATGTGCTTAAAATTTTTACAAAAACCTTCATTAAGCTTCTTTCAGTGACAGTTTTAGGCTCTGAGGATACAGCAATAAAGAAAACCAGTAGAGTCCTGGCCTCAGGCAGCCTCCATCCTAGTGGGGGAAACTGATGAAAATGAGGAAATGAACGTAGAATATATTGTCAGGTTGCATCACGTGCTGTAAATGAAAAATCAGGCAGGGTGAAGTGTCGAGAGTGAGGCTGTTTGAGCTGAGGTTATTAGCGGAGGCCTCTCCGGAGATGATATTTGAACATAGACCCATGATGAGAAGGAGTGTATCACTTAGCTTTTGCTGAACAGACCAACCCGAAGTGTAGCACTGTTTGTGCATGACGGGTTTGTAATTCAGCAGCGGGGCTGGGCAGCTCCTCTCTTCTGAGCTGCTCACGTGTCCAGTCCTCTGGCAGGTGGACTAGGCTGAGTGGCCTGGGACGACCCACCGGCCTGGCAGCTGGGAGGCTGTTGGCCCAGGTGACAGGTGACTGGCTTAGCTCGGCTGATTCACACAGCAGTCTCAGCTCTAAGCGTGGAGGGACGACAAACCTCAGGGCACACGTGCTTGGCAGCCTCTGCTTCCATCAGGTTTGCTTCTGTCCCATCATCCAAAGCAAATCACGTGGCCCAGAGCCAGGGCTGGGGAGGTAGACCCCACCTCTGGAAGGGAGAAGTGGCAAAATCGTATTGCAAAATGGCCCCTAGAGACACGGGTGGGAGGAATTTGTAGCCATTTTGCACGGGACCGACGCCGCGAGACGCTGATGTGCTTGGTACCACACTTGCCTCACATCTTTCTCCTCCGCCCCCAAGATGCTCAGAGCTACCTGGGCACCGTGAGGAGCAGAAGGATCTGAGGGCTGAGTTACAAAAAGTATGTTGGGAAATGACAGGGACATAAGAGAGGACTCTGAGCTCCAGGCAGGTTAGGTGATCCAGCCCCACTTCCTAGCCACAAAGAAGCCCTTTCACCTCTCTGGCCTTCCAGATCCCCGTCTGAGTTACAGTGGCTGGGACCAGGTGGCATCCTTCCTCTGCCAGAGCTACAGAGCTGGCACTCTGCAAACACTGCAAAGAGTGTGAGTCTTTTCAACTCAGCCACCCAAAAGGGTGCTGAGATGAGTGACAAATTCTCCAAGGGTACAAGTGTTCATTGGGCTTGGTCCTGCTCCAGTGGGAGACCATTAAGGAGAGAGAAGTTCCACCAATTATCTGACAGGGCTTGACCAAGAGATTCATTTGATGTAAACTTCCTGGGCAAATGAATGACTCACCTGGGCCATTTTGCCCCAGGGCCACAGAAGGTCACTTCTAAATGGTCTGATAGAGCAGGGGCAAAAGGATGGAGGTGTCGCCCTAGGTCACTTCTTTCACCTCGAGTCCACATGAATCCTTAGATGGTAGCCAGTTTGCACAAGATGTCAGTTCCCGACGTTGGGGTTCACTGGTGTAACCGCCTCCACTTAGCGACTTGCTTAATCATTCGGGCGGTTCATTTCTCCGTCAGCCAGGAAGGACGTCTTGAGGTTGACAAACCTGTCAAGGACAATAACTACCACTGCTTCCAGTGCTTTAGCGGAGCCTCAGATGTGCGTCTGCAATTTCCTAGTGCTGGAACGTTCGCTGTATCCCTGGGGGTTGCAGCTCTCTCTGAGTTTGCTGTGGCTGAACCGAGAAAGAAAGGAGGCATATGCATATTTCTACAGAAATTATGATTCCATGAAAGATTTCGAGGAGATGAGGAAGGCTGGTATCTTTCAGAGTGGAGATGATTTTTGAATGTAAAGAATTTCTTTGGGTTGAGTTGCACAGGAGTTTGTCGCTGACCTGTGTTCCGGAGCTATGAGACATGAATACGTGGGCTAAGGAGTAGTTTCTCTTGATAAATAAACAATTAACAAATAAAAAAACAATCATTCCGTCTGTACCGAGCTCCTACTACGTGCTAGGCACTGTGCCAGGCTCTGAGGACACAGGGTCTAGAAAAACAGACAGGGTTTCTCCCTCCGGGAGTTAACCAGCTGGCGGGGAAGATGCCAGATCACAAGATTACAGTGGTGACCAGGGCTTGGAAGAGGAAGTGCCCAGTGGCTCGGCAGGCTACAAAGGGAGCTTTGACCTGGGGAAAGAATTCAGGAGGGCTTCCCCAAGGAAGGAAGCTGGGAGCTGAAGGGTGAATTCCAGAGGGAGGGACCAGCATGTGCAAAGGCCCTGTGGTGGGAGAGAGGACTATGAATATGAGCAACTGGGAGATAGTCTGGGTGTGCCCGGGGTCCCTGGTGCATGATGAGACAGGAGAAGCTGTAGAAGCCAGATGGGGAATGCCCTGTTGGCCAAACAGCGTGGGAAGTGGCTCAAGGGTGTTCAGTGTGGGGCAGGGTGGCATGATCTGATAGGTGAAGAGAAGGCCATGTGTGGGTTTAAAAAACACTAGTCCCTTCAGCCTGCAGACATTTCCTGAGCATCAGCAGTGGCCTGGGCCTGAGGCCACCGAGAGGAAAGGTGCAGAGCCCACCCTCGAGGCACTTTCAGTCTGGGTTCAAGTCGATAGGAGGAGGCTGAAGGTCCCTCCTCTTCCTGTCTCCGTCTTAGATACCCCGTGGGGTGTCTGGAGCTGATTAGACCACTCTTCTTCCTGTTGCAGGCCTTCAGCTGAATTTCTCTGCGTCCTGGGGGGACCTCCACTACCTGGGGCTCACTGGCCTGGAAGTGGTGGGCAAGGATGGCCAGGCCCTGCCCATCCACCTGCACCAGATCTCCGCCTCTCCCCGAGACTTAAATGACCTCCCCGAGTACACCGACGACTCCCGGACCCTGGACAAGTAAGTGGCTGTGAGAAGTTTAACTTCCTTGGCCGCAGGGTTTCAGGGACCCTTTTCAGCGTCTTAGGCTTCAGACACAAACATCAAATAGCATCCCCTATGTCACCTCCCCCAGCCACCCTGTGGAAAGTGGGGTGAGCGTCCCAGGGCCGCACAGCCAGCAGTGGTAGGCAGGATTCAAAGGCAGGTCTTCATGCTTCCAGACTCCTCTGTGGTTTGTTTTCTCCACTGTGCTTAATGTAGTGCCTCATACACAGTGGCTGCCTATAAACCTGTGCAGTGGACGGCTCCACGTCTACGTGTGAATGACCCAGGCCTCTTGAGGGGCTGAGGTTGGAGGCGATTGCTGAGCAAGTCTCCGCAGGCAGCTGCAGCTACGCTTTCCCCTGCACTTGTCAGATTTCATAAGCCAAGGTTGGATCAAGGCGATACGGGAACAAGCCTCAGCTATAGCACTGATCCACGGGGACCCTGTAACCCACAGGCCAGCGCTCAGGCCCCCTGCTCTGGACAGCTGAAGGGCCTGGGCACTGCCCGGAGGTGTAAAGGAGAGTCTTGAGGAGTCAGAGTGATGGGAGTTCAAATCCCTCTCTGCCCCATGCCAACCATTAAGTTTCTTAACCTCTCCAACCATAACAGTAATGGTAATAGTAACTGCTTCTATAGCTGCCATTTATTGAGCACTTATTAAATGCCAGACACTGGACTATGCTAAGCAGGTTACAGATGTTCATTCATTTAAGCCTCGAACAGTCCTATGAGGAAAGTGGTATTAGCACCCCTACTTTACCAATGAGGAAACTGAGATACAGGGACGCTAAAACCAGCCAGAGGCCACCCCGACCAGTTAAGTGGCAGAGTCATGATCTGAATGCAGGCCTGTGGGACACCAACACCCATGCACCTAACCACGGAGTTATACTGTCCCCTCATCTTGGTTTCCTTCTCAGTGGAATGAGGGCAATAATTCCCATGGCTGGAGGCTGGGAAGGGGGTTGTCACATTGCAGCCCACCCCTTGGCCTGGCCCAGAGCATGCGTGGGGTCAGTAGAGGGCTCCTCCCTGCTCTCCTTCAAGGTGGCCCTGAACCGTGGCCCTCACCCCTACTGTCATTGACTGCTCATGGGCCACTCTGAAGCCCTGGATCCTGGCCCGTCACCTTCCTGATGGCTTAGACTTGGAGCCCACGTACCCAGCTCCCGCCCAGCCGCGGAAGTGATCAACACATGGCCCAGGGTGTTCATCCACCCACCCCCTTACCACCCGTTTGTCCCGATCATCTTCGAGCAGCAAATCCCAGGCCTGACAGCGTTTCATCTCTACGTATTACAGGATGCATCTCTAAACAACAAGGACTTTAAAAAGAAAACATAATCTCAGTACCATTGTTATGCTTTAAAAAGTTAACAATGATTCCTGAGATTGCCAGACACCCAGCAGGTCCGTGACCCCCTGACAGTCTCCCTCCCACTTTGTTAACGGTGTGCTCACTTGAATTGAGATCCGCACAAGGCCTGTGCGTTGGGATTGGTTGATATGTCTCTGAAACTTCTTGTAATCTCTAGTTGCCTTCCATCTTTTTCTCTTTTTTTCTTATAAATTTATATCTGTTGAAGAAACCAAGTGGATTTTGCTGGTTGCATCTAAACTGGTTCCTCAGTCCCCTGTATTTCTGGTAAATTGTTAATTAGATCTAGAGTCCTGATCAGATTGGGGTTTGAGCATCGGGGCAAGATGACCACGTGGATGCTGTGTGTGTGCTTCAGGACGTGTGTACTGTCCGGTTTTCAAGCTCTTGGTGATGATGGCGGCCAGTTCTCCTCCGTGCCTAAGTCCATTAATTCATTAGAGACTGCAAAATGGTAACACTGTAGTCGTATCATTCCTGTTTTCATTTATTTGCTGAAATTACTGCAGTAAAGAGAAGATTTTCCTCAATTATTTGGTTACTCTGCAGTACAATTCAAACAGGAAAGGAGACTTTGCTCCTTCAATTTTCAAAATAACAAACCGTTTCTCTAGCATCTTCTAAAACATTTGTCTGTTTGTTTTTGAGTATTATTATAAACGTATGAGTTTAAACTTGCAGCACTGTGTTTGAAGGGTTTTAATCCTTACTGATGCTCACATGGCCCCCTCTGGGACACTGGGAGCTCCTGAGTCCTTTTAGCAGAGTCCTCTCTAACAACTCTCTCGCCTTTTGATGTGACAGGATGTTCCAGGCTCGTCTTGTGTATTTCTTGTCCCAGACCTGGAATCAGCCATTTCTCCAAGAAGCCCTGATTCCTTTTAGTGGGAAATGGTATTTAGAGACCATAGTCTGGCCACTAGGGATGCACATTGCTTCTGGGTTGGTCACTGTTTCCAGGGTTTTTTATGGACAGGGCTAGGAATTCCTGTAGATATTCCTGAGGGTGTCTGCAGGGCCCTCCTTTCACTGTCAGCTATAAATTCTTCAGCAATTCTCTCTGCTCGGGGGGTTGGGCAGCAGTTTTGCTATGGAGGCAGCTCCATTTCTAGGACAGAAAGGTAATTGCTTTTGGAAAGAAATAAAAGGTTCTCTAGTGGTAGTCCTCAGTCAGCTTAGTTCCATAAACATCCCAGTGTCGAATTGCTGAATTTCTTCAGTTTTAAGATGCCAGCAATTGTAAGACACATCATCCATCAATTTAATAACAGCCTTTTAGAGAAGAAAGAAACATTACCTCCTTGGATGAACACTTAGATTTATTCTAAATCCAAAACTTTAAAATGTAAAAAGAAAAAAGTTTATTTGAAAATCTAGGCGGTATGGCAGCAGGCTGAGTTTCTCCCAGTGCAGCAGCCTCGAGGTACCAGGAATCCAGCGGTGGGGAGGAGAGGAAGCTCAGGAAAGTGAGGGGGAGAGGGCAGGGGTTGCTCAAGAGGCTGACAGCTGGGCCCCTTTCTCCGGGGCCAGGCCTCTGAGTGGCAGTGCCGGACACGTGGCCAGAGCCGTGAGGACAAGGTCTGGGGTCTGTGCTAAGGCGTGCTGGGCAGTCCCGGGCAGCCAGAAGTGGTGTGGTCCTTGGGACAAACACAGGTAGACTTGAGACAGAGGCAGGATGTCCCAACCAGAGGAACCAGAAATTGGCAAGGACGGGAGTACATTGGGGCTGAGGTGACAGGCTTGGGACAATAGCTGGGAAGAGCACGAGGGTGCCGGGGGTGCCCTCCCAGTGGTTAGGAGCCTCCCTGGGATCCCCAGGCTGTGTGGTTACACAGAGTCACCTGCTCTGCTTGTACTTGTCCCAAGCTAAGAGCTGCCAAGTTCACCCTGGAGCATCTCCCCTCACGCAGCACAAGGAGGAAGGGCCATGCTTCCTTCCAAATACGCCATAAAGTAAACACAGCAACTGCACAGGAAGTTCGGAAAATTGAGAAAAATATTCGCCTCCATACCTCTGACCCAAATACGTTTTTCACTCTTGTACAATCCCCCCTGGTCCTTGTCCTCGTTTTATAGCGTTGTAATCAGTGTCCCTGCCAGCCCGTGGCCAGCCTCTTCCATGTCCCTGCAGTGTCCTCATGAGTGTCGTGTTAACCACTAGACAATTTACTTTATCCCAGGTCAGGTTGGTTTTTAAAAAGAAAAAAAAAGAAAAGAAAAAAAATATTTAGTGATTTCCCTATTTTGAGATCCTTTAGGTTATCTTTATTTTTGCCAGCATAATTAACACTGTAATGAATATCTTTGTGCAGATAGCCTTTCCAACACACTGAATAAATTTTCATTAGGGGGAAAAAAAAATCCTAGAAATAGGATCACTGAGTTAAAGAATTCTGAAAAGTGACACGTTTTCCCTTTTTTCAAAAACCCTGGGGATTGCTTCACCACTCCTTTTACAGCATAGGCTGGTTTGGTTTTTTTTCCTTTTTTAAAAATTCTGTCGAATTTCATAGATGAGAGATGACTCCTCACTGTGGCTCTAATTAGTCACACCTCCCCTCAAGGGGCCTGATGCCCCCAGGCCCGTGCCAGGCATGGGGGTGCACTGGGCAGGCGGCGGGGGACGTCCCACTCCGCCCTGGCCCAGCCTGCCGCTCCGCCCCCACTGCGTGCAGGTTAATCGATGGCACCAACATCACCATGGAGGACGAGCACATGTGGCTGGTCCCCTTCTCGCCGGGGCTGGACCACGTGGTCACCGTCCGCTTCGACAGAGCCGAGAGCATCGCGGGCCTGCGTTTCTGGAACTACAATAAATCTCCCGAGGACACCTATCGAGGGGTAAGCCGGGGGACAGCGGCCGCGCTCAATCCACTGTCAGGGAAACGGCACCTTGATGAATGGCTGGCATGGCTGCCGGAGAGGAACATAAATCCTCTAGAACTTTCCAAAGGAAGCTGGGGGCGTAACATCTAGGGAGGGTGCGAGCTGCTGTTTCCTTCTGCAAACAGCAAACGCAGAGCCTTGTTTCTTCTGGTGCCGGGGGGCCCTCAGCAGGCCCAGACCCCAGCTTGTCTCGGTCGGGTACGGCTCTGATACCCACTGAGCACCTCGCTGGCCAGGCCTGTGCTGGGCACTCACGTGCCTTTGTCGTTGCACTGACCCTCGTCCCGCCTCTGGAGCCAGGGGTTACTGCCTCGGTCTCGCAGGGTAGTAAACTGACGCTCAGGAAGTTTCAGTCACTCGCCCAGGGTCACACAGCTAGAGTGTCCGTGCAGGTCCACCAGGCCTGGAGCCCACACTCTGTGATTTCCACGTGGTGGTCTTCTCTTGCTGGGCGTGAAGAAGCGGGGGGCTTCTAAGACACAGCTGGGCGGGAAGGAGGAAGAGAGCGCTGGAACAGCCCCTTTGCACGGGCCTTTCTGACCTCAGGTGACTACGGGCCTTTCTGACCTCAGGTGACTACAGTGATGCACGTTTGGTCCCGCCCATCATGTAAGGCCACCTAAAAGGCCCCGATGCAGTTAGGGCCCTGATGTCAGGAGGACCAGAGTCCGATCTCAGCTCCCTTACCAGCTGTGTGACACTTGGCAAAGGGCCGGCTTTCCCTGGGCTGTGTCCTCGTCTGTAAAACGAGGAGGGGGCGACACCTGCCTCAGGAGGGTTGGCATCACCTTTGCCACATAAAAGTCAACAAAGCCAGGACTCGGTCTTGGGGGATCCCATGCCGGGGAATCTCTTCTGTGAGACCTGCAGGGCCTCGAGGACTCTGTCACAGTTACCACAATGGGGTGGGCAGCCGCGCAGCCCTCGTGGCGTGGTGGGAGCCGAGCCAGCGTGTGTCTGGGGCTCCTGTGGGCGGGCAGTTCACGTGCCCTCCCGCGGCTGCCGTGTCTCCGTAAGTGCTCTCTCAGGCTCGGCACGTTGGAAATGTCAGCTGTATTGGCACTAAAAAACCATCTTCTGCTTCAAGTTGTGCCTTGGGGCCTTCACAGTCCCTTGAGCAAATCACCGTCTGACTAGCTGAGCTTCTGTGACTGAGTTCCTGCTTCACAGGCCTGGGCCCCACCAGCCTCAGGGCGGGTGGTGAGGGAGATGGGACAGCACATGGCCTGAGGGGCAGGCCCCCACGTGCAGTGTGTAGACACTGTGACCGAGATGCCCACCGCCCAGTGGCCCTCCCGAGCACCCTGCTCCTGGCCCCGGCATGCGCTTGGTACCAGGGCCTTGGGGCACATTGCTCAGCCTCTCTGAACTCTGGTGTCCTTAGATGAAGCTGATAATAGAAGCCGCCTCCCTGGGAATGAACAGAGGACAGGTGACCAGCTGTGCCTGGGGAAATCACAGCTGCTTCCCGGAGGAGGTGTTGGCCCCAGGGGGTGGATAGGGCTTCCTGGGCCTCTGCTTTGCTCTGTGACCCTGGCAACTCCAGGCTACATCCCGCTGGCTCCAAGCCCAGCAGGCACCCCTTTGAGGCAAGTAGCAAAAGTCTGGGACACGAGGAGTCAGCCTTGAGGGAGGAGGGTGGACAGGTGCAGAGAGACAGAGACCAGGTCCACATGGCAGCCGTGCCTGCAGCCAGTGAGCCCACACTTCTCAGGTTTACGTGTCCTGTGAGGGGCTGACATAGAGGGGCTCCCCCCATGCTGAGGGAGCGAAAGGCTCCAGGGGCGCATGAGACCCAGGGCAGGCAGCCGTGCCCACGCTGCTGGCCATGAAGGTGGAGTAAGGTGTCGAGGAGAAGCTGGCTCTGGAATCTGTAGTGAGAAAGAGGGTGCCGGCTACCACCCCTCTCCTGCCCAGAGACTCTGAGGCTTACTGGTACATCTGGCCATCTGGCCAGAGAGCTCTGGCTAGAATGTGGGGGCAGGTTGGCCCAAATCATCATGAATTCACTAAGCTCTTAGTAAGCACCTGCTGTGTTCCGGGCCCTGAGACAGATACAGAGATGGTCCGGCTGGGGTCTCTGCTATGAGAGAGACCCAGAAACCACTGAAGACACTGCGAGGTAGTACATGCTGCGCCTCCCCCCACCAAAAAAAACTGAGCTAAGCGCTATAAGAAAGATCAGGAAGTAGCTGATTGTGCCCTAAGGGAAAGTTGTGGGAGAGGTGTTGATGTGTGAGCCGGGATTTGAAAAAGGAATGAATGATAACACGCATGGAGTGCACATTTTGTACCAGGCACTGTTTTGGGCACTTTACTAAATTAACTCATTATCGTGCCCATTTAATAGATGAGGAAATCAAGGCATAGGGAAGTTAAGTAACATCCATAGCCACTGGTCTTGGATGTTGGAGCACCTGAGTCCCTGCCCTTGGTCACCATGTCATACCGCCCCAGGCTGCTGTAGGTGGGTGGGGCCTTGGCCAAGTCAAGTGCCACCCCTGGAACTGGTGACCAGAGAATGCATGTACATGTCCACTGCGGCAGGGGCCTTGCCTCTCTTGTCCTCTGCTCTCTGCCCAGCACCTGGCACAGCACCTGGCACTGGGAAGCGGACCCTGGCCAGGGGGCTCTGGCTCAGGAGAAAGGCGAGACCAGGCCGTGTCTCAAGCCTGGGGCTCTCCGTGTCGAGAGCCAGCTGCCCCAGCCCCGGCCACATCGGTCTCGCAGCCCACCCTGCACTGGCTTCTTCCCTTCAGGTGTGCTATTTCTTCTGTTTGCTAGGCCAAAATCGTGCACGTCTCGCTGGACGGCTTGTGCGTCTCCCCTCCGGAGGGCTTCCTCATCAGGAAGGGGCCAGGCAACTGTCATTTTGATTTTGCTCAAGAAATCCTCTTCGGGGACTACCTGCAGGCTCGACTGCTGCCCCAGCCGGCCAGGAGGTGAGGGGGACTGGGCGCCGGGCACAGGTCCTCCCCGCGCCTGGGCCCGCATGCTCCGACTTTCTCTGAAGTGTGTACTGAAAGGGTTTTGAAACAATGATCAAACGCTTTGCATTTCAACTTGGCCATTTTCTAAAGCTCAGCCAAGCCTCCCTGGAAGCCCGTGGGATGTACCGGCCTTGTCTGGGGATGTTTGGGTTTTTCACAGTCTGGAGTGCTTAAGATTTTAAATACTTCGTGGCACAGCCCACTGGGAAAAAGAGGCTACAGCCTGCCTGCATTCCAGAAATGCCAGAAATGCCCGCTGGCCAGTTCGGGGAGGGCCTTGCTTCCCTTGTTTCTGTGTTCCTGATTTAGAGAGATTCAGAGAGAAAAATAGCGCCTCATATCTCATGGATTCGCTGGGATTTCTTGGCCCCAGTCTCAGCTGCATTAAGTTCATAACGATTTGTAAATGTCACGTTAAGTTTACTCATTTAAACCCCCTGATGTCCAAACACCAGAGGCCAAGCTCTCGAAACAAAATGAGTTTCCCTCCGCCGTAGTGGGGACGGCTTATTGGGACGGTCACTGGGAACGGTCAATTAATTGTAACATTGCCCTTGAAGTTGAAGAGAACCAGGCTAGGGCTGGAGGGCCTTGAGCATGGACCAGGGAGCGGAGCACGGTGAGGAGGCTGGCAGAGGAGTCGCTCTCTCTGGAGGGCCTGCTGAGCACCGCGTGCTTTGTATCTGTCCTTTGGAGAATCCCTCCCACCGCCCTTTGAAGTAGGGAGTGTTATGCCCATTTTGCAGATGTAGGAACTGAGGCCCTGGCTGGTGGAGACAGGTGCGTGGGATCGTGAAGCCAAAGCCTTCAGGGCCCTCCCCATCTTCCAGCCTCCTCTCGCTCCCCTCTCCCCATCCTGCCCCGACTGCAGCCCTCTGGAGCACCCAGCTCCTTCCCACCTCGGGGACTTTGCTCTGCTGCCTCTCTGCGTGGTGGAAGGCTCAGCTCTGACGTTCCCAGGACTGCCCCCTCCAAGAAGCCTTCCCGGGCCACCCCCTGAGGTACCCTGCCCCACCCGGGCCCTCTGCCCCGTCACCCCGGCATGGGTCTCTCGTGGCTCTCAGCGCAGCGTGGACTCTCCCTGTTCGTGGAGGCAGCAGAGTGGGGGTGGATGAGAGAGTGGGCAGTGGTACAGACAGTCTCAGGCCACATGCCAGTTCTGCCAGCTACCAGCTCCATGGCCTTGAGCAAGTGACTTCATTTCTCATTGTTCCAATTTCCTCATCCACAACCCAGGGACATCAAAGTGCCCACCCCCTAGGGTGGTGCTGAGGAATAAAAGAGGCCATTTCAGGAAAGCCCGAGCGCCGGGGCTCCTGGCGCAGCCGCCTGCCAGCGTGGCGATGACTGTCGTCTGGAACGGCAAGCCCAGGGAGCAGGGCCCTCGTCTGTCTTTGCACTGCTACGTCCCCGGGAACGCTCAGTGCCGTATTTCTTCAGTCCGTTGCCTGGGGAATAACGGACCAGGGATTCTGGACCGTCATGATCTTCTTCATGTGCTGTTTTGTGTTTTTTCAGGCTCAACAGGAACAGCCTGGAGCGGGCGAGCATGGACTATGAGGCACCACTGATGCCGTGCGGCTGTATCCTCCTCGTCCCATCCCGCAGCGCAGCCCGGGCCCCAGGGCAGGCTCTGGGCCTCAGCTGCCTGGCCAGGGTTTCAGGCAGCCACAGCTAAGGCAGCTGAAGTGCCATGCAGGGAAACTGAGGCAGAGGATGGGAGGACTCCCGGGTTCCCCAGCCCACTGGGTGTTGCTGGGACTGGGACAGCCATGTGACTTCCAGATCCCACCTCCTGGCAGGCAGAGGCAGCAGAAGGCAGTACCCAGGACTCCAGCTGGGGGGTCGGGGATGGAGAAGCTGAAACTGGGCCCAGGAACTGGACCGGGGCTGTCCTGGAGCCGGGCAGAGGTGAAGACAGAAGTGGCCTAGCACTGTTCTCAGTGCCTCGCCTATCTTCATGCAGTCCTCACATCAGCCCTATAGAGTGGTACTGCTAGCAACCCCATTTCACCGCTAGGAAAACTGAGGCAGGAGAGGCTCAGTCACTTGCTCAGGGCTACCCAGCTGGGAAGGTGTAGGACCAGGTTAGCGATCCCAGGCAGCCTGGCTCTGAGGCCCGCTGCCTAGCTAGCCGGTTCTCCTAGAAGCACTGCCTCTGGCTATGACATCGCCTGGGAGCCACCTCACCCTTCTAGGGTCTCCTGCCCTGCGGGCTCCTGGGAGCAGGAGACGGGGCCTGGGAAGGGCTTGATGCCTGGTTGTACACGTGGGTCACCCTGCCACGGCCCACACCCCCGACGCTGTAAGGCTCATGTGTCCTCCCTTTTAGCCCCTACACACCTGAAAAGGGTGGAGGAGGGAACAGGTACTCTGTTCTTGTCATTCTACAGCCAGGGAAACTGAGGCATGAGACAGGGAAGCAATTTGTTCAACACCATCCAATGAGTTTGTGACACAAATGTTTCCCCATCCTGCCTGCTCCCTGGAGAGCACCCTCCACTTGTTCTGTCTCCTGAGGCCTGGAGACAGGTTTTGAGTTCTTCACACACACACACACACACACACACACACACACATACACACACACACACTCCTACACACATGTACGCACGCGTATGCCGTTTCAATTAAAGAAACTTTGATGCCACCTATATTTTGATAGGCTTTAGTCTCAGAGAGAGAAAACGTTTTCTCTTTTTTATCAATATAATCCAAAAAACCCTTGTTATCTTTGTCATTGTTTTACTTTGTTCTCCAAAAATTTAAGCCTTATTTCCTTAATAGTGTCCCCAGTCATTTTCCAGTTTCAGCTCCTGACCAGCTGGGGCGACCCCTATTACATCGGTCTCACGGGCTTGGAGCTGTATGATGAGCGGGGGGAAAAAATCCCCTTGTCGGAGAACAGTATCCTTTCCAGGACGGGAAGGGGCTCCGTCCAGACTGGAGGGAGCATGGGAGCGTCTGGACAGGGGTAGAATCCTCGAATGCAGAGGGAAGGGTCCCTCTGGGGACCAGAGCCCCACTGGCCCTGGGATGGGGTTGTGGCAAAGCAGAGAGCAGCACCCTGCCAGGCCATCGAGAGCAGGAATTCCGCAAACCGGAGTCCCACGGTCAGGCACATTGGGAGCGGCTACCAACTGCAGCCCCCTCGCAGAGAACCATGGATGGATATTTTGGAGTTCTGAAGGCTCTGACCTGTTGCGCTGTGTGCAACTCAGTGTGTCCTGAATTTATTAACCACGGAGCCCTTTGCTTATGGTATACCCACGCCAGAATTTGCAAACTCTAAGCCCAGTGCATTTTAAAATATTTTAAATTACTTGCTAGTATATTTAAAAATCAGGAGGTTTCACATGAAAACCCTGCTGTCCAGCTTCTCTGTGAGAAATTGGCAACACGAGGCCCGCGGTCATGTCTAGCGATGACGGCTGCACCTGAGTATCCACGGCCTTTTCTCCCCCGCCACATCCATCCAAGTCCCCACCCCTCCCATTGTTGTCTGCCAGGCCCCCAAGACATATTGTTAATATTTACTAAGGGCTCACTCTGTGCCAGGTACTGTGTCAGGGCTTGTCACTTGGTGCCTCGTTTGCCCTCACAATGATCTTGTAAAGTAGGTGCGGTTGTTATCCCATTTTACAGATGTGGGGCCTGAGACACAGAGAGGTTGAGTAACTTGGCTAAGGTCACACAGCCCCAGTGAGGCTGTCTCCAGATGCCGGCTTTTAACCACCAAGCTATCCTACCTCTCTCTTATGTAATGTGTCCTGACCCTTCTAGGCTTTTGAGTCAATAATCTCAACCCACCACAGTTAGGGAAATGCCAGAGCAGGTTATAAAGTCTGCCTTGCATCTGCTTGGGGTCCCTGGGCTCCAGCTGGATCCTTTTCTGCCTTCTCCTACTGCCACCACCCTCCTCAGCTGGGACTAATGATTCTTGATGGTTTTGATCATCATTAGTGATTGCCAGGATGTATGAGGCGCCACTGGTTTTACTAAGAGGGCTCACATCCAGTGTCCTCTGAGAGCCTCACACCAGTTCCGGGACATAGATGTTTTTATACCCATTTTACAGATGAGGAAACAGGCCCGGGGGGTCACATGGCTTGCGCAAGCTCTCACGGTCATGATGGCAGAGCCAGCGCTGGAACCTGGGCTCTGCAGATCCACAGTAATGCCCATCGGTTGAGTGGCAATAGCTGGGTCAGGCTGCCGCAGTCCCGCCACGTGGCCAGGGAGACAGTCTTGGCTTGGTCCTCACATTCGGCCGTCACCCGTCCCCGTCCAAAGGAAACTTCCACAGAGTCGGCCCTTCGCTCTCCAAAGCAGCAACAGCATTTTTTGTCCCCACCTCTGGCAGTTCCCTGCAAGTCCCTTTCTCAGCCAGCCCTCTGTGCGGTTTCCGCCCCTTTGTGCTTGAAGCTGGCCAGCCCTCCACACACGCGCCCGCTCCCCTCGGCCTCCACGTGCCCAGCTTCCCGGGAACACGTCTAATTTAGCTGTCAGTTCTCGGCTGCCCAGAGCAGCAGGCCCACCAGCCCAGCGTCCCCCCGAGCCGCGCCGTCACCCTGGCGGAGGCCGCAGCCCCGAGAGTGGCAGGCTGTGCCTAGCGCGCGGCCTTTTGGTTATGGCAGCTTAGACACCTCCTCAGATATCGCCGCCTTCCCCGACAGCGTGAACTCCCTGGAGGGCGTCAACGGGGACGTCCGCACCCCGGACAAGCTCATCGACCAAGTGAACGACACCAGCGACGGCAGGCACATGTGGCTGGCCCCCATCCTGCCAGGCCTGGTGGGTTCCCAGCGGCGGCGGCGGCCACGGCAGCTCCTGGCCCTGGGGCGGGCAGGGGACACTGTGGTCTCAGTGACACATCTTTCTTCCAAGGTCAAGTTAATCTCAGACAAGTCAAGATGCTTGAGAGGGAGCCGTCGGAAAGGCTTAGGTCTTTGCTGACGCGCCTGATGGGCTCAGATCTTCTGGGCCAGCAGTTCTTTCTCTTTGCTCTGGGGGAGGTTAGTATAAGGGGACCCCAGGAGCTAAAGGGGCCACAGGGGAATCTGAAGCCAGGAACCCCCATGCAGCAGCCTGAGGGCTTGGGGTCCCTGTGGACACCCCTCTCTGGTTCTCTGTTTTGCCTCCCTTTTCTCTGCAGACAGCTCTGCCCTCTTCCTCCCCACCCGCCTCCCTGCGCTCTCGCTGCCTCTGCTCCTTCCTGTGTCACCGCAGACTGGACCCCAACCTGGCCGCCCTGCCCCTCTCTGGCCCCAAATCTGCCTGATCAGCTATTCTGACCAACTGACTCCGTTTCCTGGGTCTCAAGCCCTGCCCTTGGCCCTGCTTATCTTTATGTCGCTCTGGAAGCTGGACCCAGCTGGGCAGCAGGCATTGTTGCCACGGGACAGGGGAGGCCCCACCCCGCCTCGGGCCAGGGCCTGGGCAAGACTGAGGCTGCAGCTTGTGGCCAACGGGGAATGCTTATTTCTCTATTAGACCTTGCAAGGAGCCCCTGATATTTGAGAGTCTTTGTTGGGGGTGGGGAGAGGGCTGTTGGGTCCGACTTTGCCAGCTGACTCTGCCGCTGAGCTGGGCCGGCCCCTGCACACGCCCCCAGCAGAGGTTCAAGGACACATGCTGGAAACACCCCAGCGGTGCCTTTGCTCTGCTCCTCATTTATGACTCAAGGAAAGGACAAGCAGGGGTCGGGCGAGTGGCCTGCCTGTGGCTAGTGCTCCACTTGAGTTGGGGACTGTCCCTTTGGCCTGTGGGGGCCCCAGACTTTTTCTGGGCCTGAACCGGGGGAAGGCCGAGGATGTTCCCAGTTCTCTGCTGGCATTTAAATGAGGGCCACACCAGCCCCAAGAGCACAGGCCCTCCAAGAGCCAGCTCAGCAGTTTGTTGCAAACGCAGCCACACGTGACCTGACTCAAGATGAAGGGGGCGGCGCTCTGGCTGGCGGACTCGGGCAGGCGCTGCCTCGGCCCCAGCTCGCCCCCGGCCCAGCCGAGCGCCTCTGTTTCCAAACATGCCTGTTTTAATTAGTTCTGCTCTCTGACAGGTAAACCGGGTTTATGTCATTTTCGATCTGCCCACCACCGTGTCAATGATCAAACTGTGGAATTACGCGAAAACACCCCATCGAGGGGTGAAGGAGTTTGGCGTAAGTACTTATTAGCTGGATCTTTTGAGATAATTGTGCTCGTTGGTAATTAGGCCGCCGGCAATTTTCATTTGTCGCAGTTCGATTTACTTCTCTCTGTTGCAACCTTAGACACAAATGCCTGGTCCTCAGATGCAGGGAACGTGCCGTCCAACCATGAATTCAAAACCTCCTCGCAGGGAACAGAAAGGGGCTTTTCTTTCATCTTTTCCTCCGGAATCCCGCTGGTCTGGGGAGGCGACTCTGACATGGGGAGAGCAGGGACCCCGGGGGCCAGAGACCCGAGTCTGCCTCCCGGCGTGGCCACTTGTGCCCGCAGTATTTAAGCCTCCGAGCCTCAGCTTCCTCATCTGCGACACGGGCTGACAGCACATGCAGATCTGAAAGCTTAAGGCAGGTGGGCACACAGTAGGCACCGTCGCCGACACCCGTCTTCTGGGGGAGAAAGCCTCGGCTCAGAGCAGTCACCTGCTTTGCCCAAGGTCCATGTGGGAGGGAGGGGGACCCGTCAGCCCCGCCTCTGTCCGTGCAGCTGCTGGTGGACGACCTGCTCGTGTACAACGGGATCCTGGCCATGGTGAGCCACCTGGTAGGGGGCATCCTGCCCACGTGCGAGCCCATGGTGCCCTACCACACCATCCTCTTCACCGAGGACGCGCACATCTGTCACCAGGAGAAACACACCGCCATCAGGTGCGGCCCTGGCCGGACCCACGGCCTCCCCGCCAGCCCTAATGAGGACAGGGGGCCGGACACGCGGCCGGGAGCCTGACTGCATCTTGTGTCTCCTCCCTCCCCACAGCAGCCAGGTCGAGGATCAGGACGTCCAGATGATGAACGAGAACCAGATCATCACCAACTCGAAAAGGAAGCAGAGTGCCGCCGACCCAGGTCAGTGGCGTGTCCTCGTCCAGAGCATCCCGCTTCCGCGGTCCGGTCCAACCACAGAAGGAGCCGGGGCCTGGCACTTCTGCCCTCGCCCTGCCTGCCTTCAGACCCCCACCCGGGAGCCTGCCCAGGGGGCTGGGAAGGGGCTGATGGGGACAGAACCTCGGGAGTAACGTGTCACCTGCTTCCTGCAGGCACCTGTCACATGGTGCGGCTCCCCGTAGCCAAGAGCTGCAAGTACAGAAGCGACAGGCAGTCAGGGCAACGGTGTGCCCTGTGCCGTGGGAAACCGGGAGAGGCTGCCCAAGGCTTCCCAGGGGGGTGACATTTGAGCTGGGTGCTGGAGGATGTGAGGTGTGCCCGGCGGCTGGGCAAAGGCCTGAGGGCTGGCGTGGCGCAGCCCACTCCAGGCAGCGGGAAGGGCCAGCGTGCCAAGTGCCCAGCGTGCGGGGCTGTTCTCCAAGGGCCTAGAATGGAAACCCCAGCAGTTCAACTTTACCCTAAGGGCATAGGCACCCCTCAAGGATTTGAGGTTCAGTAACTCGGTCCCTCTGTGCTCTGCCTTGACAGCCTTACGTCCCAAAACCTGCATAAGCGAGAAGGAGACGGCGAGAAGATGGCGGTGCTGACTGGCGCAGGAGGGAGAGCTGGTCCGGCCAGGCTGGGGCTCTGCCACCGGCCTCACTCAGCACCCGTGTCCCCCGCCCTCAGTCCCAGGGGCTGGCAGAGACCTGCAGCATGGAGGGGAGCCCGCTGGGGAGAGGGGACTCGGGGGTGACAGCCCTGGAAACTAGAGGAGTGACCGACAATGAGTGCGGGGCTGCAGGGCGTGGCGTGGCCTTGGGCCCTCCCCTGCGGCTCTGGGCTGGCTGCAGGGAGCCTGGACACATTTCTTGGTGCCTCTCCAAGATCCAGCAAAGCAGGGCCCGTGGCCACTCAGGCCTGGGCTGACGCCAGGACGGTGTGGTGGGCTGGGGGGTCTGCCTCCGGCCTCCTCAGGGCTCAGCAGGGCAGCAGGGAGACCAGGCCCCACACCCCAACCCCTGCACGTGGGGCAGACCCGCGGAGGTGGCCAACACCCCCCTGCCTCATCTGGCTGAGAGGCTGGGGTGGTTTCCTGGCCCCCAGCATGTGTCTGGTCCGGTTGAGAGGGAGGAGGTGGCTCTGCAGGGGCCTCTCTCCTCTTATCAAGGGACTGGCCAAGGGTACGTGTCCTGCTGAGGAAAGAAGTGAGCTGGGCCCACCCGCTGTGCACTCCAGCATGAGCTGGGCCACTCTGGCACGCCAGGGCACCTTCTCTGTGCTGCTGCCAGGCCCAGAAAGGCTCCAGGCTGGCGACTCCAGACCCAGACGGCCAGAAGAACCCCCCAAATGCCCTCTGGATGCAGACGTTGGTGGGGAGGCTGAGGACACACACCCTACCCCCTTTTACACTTGAACTTAGCGTGGAGGAAGGCTGCCCTCACCGCACACCCCTGCCAAGTCCCTCCTGATCCGATCGCCGGCCCCACTTGCTGGCTTCCCTCCCTTTGTCCGTGCCCCGCACCCCTGGAGTCAGGCAGGGAGGCTCTCGTTGCCTCTTGTTGCCCAGGCCCCCCCCACCCTTCTCCCTCTGCATCCATCCGCTTCCCAGCCAGTTGGAAACGTGCCTTGCACCCCCAGCCGAGTGAGGCCCAGGACGCATCTATTTCCATCGATGTAACAAGCTCAGATCAGGGACCTAATTGGTTTCCCAGTGGTGGGTAATTTCTCGTTCCAAATATTAATCCGTTGTTTTCCTGGCGCCCAGCCCGGCCCCGCCGCAGTACTGTACTCGAAGTACGTTCCTATGCAACCGAGAGCCCCAGCAAATACTTTATGAGCTTTGCAGCCTCGGCTGGAGCAGCTATGCAAATGCGCTTTTCATTTGGAGCACGGGGCTGATGTGCAGATAAGAATTGTTTCTCTCCGAGAAGATCCATCATTTCGGTAGCTTCCAAGCCCCCGGCACCTCTGCTCAGCTCCCAGATGTGGTGAGCACCTCCCGCCTGGGGGAGTCAGGGGCTGATCACACCAGCTCTCGTGACCAAAACCAGTGCCATTGCTTTAAAGGGAGCCCCATCTACCCCTCCCTGCCTGAGGCGTGGGTACAGGTCAGACTCGTCAGGGAGGTGGCACGCACACTACACACGCCCGCTCCTGGAATCTCGGTTGATGTTTATAATTGCATGTACCGCGCAATCTAGGAGGGGAAAAAGAAGCTGTACAGGCATTAACTCTAAAATAAATTTCTATTTTTTTCTCTTGCAAAATCAATGAAAGATGTTACTAAGAATATAGTCTGACCCACTGGATTTGGGGGCAGACGGCGGGAGCCCATGCTGCCTCCAAGAGCAAAGTCAGAGCCCACTGGAGGCTGGCTGGGCAACACGCACAAGGGAAGTGCCTCTCTGAGCGTCCCTTTCCCCGCTGCCAAGGGCGTTGTGGTCCTGGTCCTGCCTGCTCACTGGGATTGTCATGCCGTATGAACAGATGATAGTGGCCCACACACATACACTGCTTATTACATGCTTGGCACTATCTTGTTCTGTCCACCTAACAACCCTATGGGGCAGGCACTATTATTATCCTCACTTTACAGATAAGCGAGCTGAAGCTCCCAGAGAGGTTGTGTAACTTTCCAAGGATACACAGCTTTGGAAGCTGTTAGTCAATGCAAAATCCCTGCTGAGGCGGGGGTGATAACCTTTTTGGGTTAACACCAGCCCCCAGACACCTGATTCCTGGGCCTCCTCCCACCATTCTCCATGCCCCTGCTCCCTTCAGGGGTGAGCGTTGGCTGCTGTTAGCTTCTGGATAGTGGGAGGAGGCTCAGCGGGGCAGGTCCAAACTGCAGCTCAGGTGCCAGCAACAGCAGGTCCTTTAGAAACTGCGCTTCCCTCCACTGTCCGGCCCTAAGCGTGGAGGGAAAGGGCTGGGGCCCCGCTCTGCCCAGCCCCCCTGGTGCAGACGAGAGACCCCCTCACTCTTCCCATGGAGGGATCTCTGGGCTGCCCTGGAGACCCCGGCGGGTAGGGAAGCCCTTCACCATCCCTCTGAGGGGATGGCGGCTGGCGGGGGCGTCCCAGCCCCTCAGCTATCCGGGGGCCAGGCAGGCGACGTCAGGGAGCAACGCTGGCCTGCAGGGACGGCAACGGGGTAGCACAGGCCCTCCCAAGGGCTCAGCTGCAGCTCAGCTCTGAGGGTCCAGCAATGCCAGATATCCAGGCATTTTGTTAATATTTATCTTTAATGTGAAATCTAACTTTTAAATGTTGGCTCAACTTAAACAAGCAAACACACGCTGAGTGGGCCAAAGCAAACCTGGGTGCAGGCTGGCTGTGGTCAGCACACAAGTCCTGCGTGGCCAGCCCTGCATCCCAGTGTGGCCGTGGGCCTGCCTCCTTCCTGTCCCCGGCCCTGGGAACGCCCAGGGCTGGATCCTGCCGACCCTCCTCCCCTCTCCTCCCTGGCCTGTCAGCCCCGATGCGGGCAGGAAGACAGGGCTTCATCGGTGAGCCTTTGCGCAGGGAAATGGGTGAGCCCAGCTGTCGTGGGTAAACAGAGGCCCTCCCCTCCCTTCACGTCCTGCTGCTTCCCTCTGTGCACCCCCCGCCGTACACACACGGGGCAAAAAAGACCCCAGGGCTGCAGCTGTCAGAGGCTCGGGCCTTGTTGGCACCCTGGCATAGGTTACTGGAAAAGGGTCTTGGCCGCAGCTGACAAGAGGGTTGGGAAGAGCAGGCTCGGGCTCCCAGAGGATGCTCTCCTCAAGCAGCCAGCCCCTGGGGACCCCCTTTCTCTGTCCAGCTGCAGGAAGGACCTGCTTCCCTTTATTGGGAGTCGGTTTGGTTCCAACACTGGCACCTGGCGCCACCTCAGAAGGCCCCGAAGGCCCCCAGGGCTGCTGAGGCGGGTTCTGCAGCCAGTCAGATGGCGGCTGTGCCACACCCGGGCTTGTGTGCTGGGACGAGGCCTCACCTCCCTCCTCACCCAGAGCCAGGACGGTCCCTTTCCCAGCCCTCCAGGCCCCGCCTGGCCTCTTCCCAGACCTCAGTCTGGTGGCTCAGCCTGCTGGGTTTGGCCACCTAGACAATGTTTAATTTTTTGAAATTATTTGCCTTCCTTTACTGTCAGCTTTCACATTAAAATTCAGATTCCCTGCTTCTCTGGAAAGACGGGGGATCTGGCAAGTCTCGTGCCACATTCCTGGCTGGCTCTCCAGGTCACCCCTGTCTCTACCCTTGGTCTGCCACCGTCACTGGCATGACCATCACACACGCCCCTGCCAGCATGCGGATTTGCAACCCCTGAGATAGAGGCAGGCGAGGACAGTGGAGAAGCAGAAGGGGACACGGGGACAGTGCTGTGGGGTCCAGCAGGCGCGGGGCTGGCAACGAGGCCCCGGCTTCCCGGGCATGCAGAGCGCTCTCCCGGGCCTGGGACTCAAGCCTCTGGCATCCAGGCAGCAGGGCCACCCAGGGGCTGGGAAAGGCAAGTGGCCTCTGTGCACTGTGTCGTGTGTGTCCCCGAGTGCCTCAGGGGTGTCTGTCCGCCCGCTGTGCGGGTCTGTGTCTGTGCGGGCGTGTCTGGGATCTCCGTGCGCCCTGCGCGTTCAGGCCTCCCATCCACTCCGGGACACCCACAGCCCCTGCAGAAGGGGCGGCCTGTAGCAGCCGTCTGCTGAGGTGACAAAACAGCCAGTACTGCTAAGCCTCCACCCTACGTGAATGCTCTGCGGACTCCTCATCAAGGCAGGTCCGGGTGACAGCACTGAGACCTCAGCTCCCCAGCGGGTTGGTGGTGACCCACGGGCAATGGGCTGGAGTCCCGGCTGCACCATTTCCTGGCTGTGTGACCTTGGCGAGTGACCTTATGCCCTCGAGGCTGGGCTTCCTTACCCAGGCTGCAGGGTCACCTGCGGTACCTGTGTCGTGGAGCTATGAGGGCATCAGTGACCCCTGGCCCTTAGAGCTCAGCCCTCCTGGGAGGGAAGACGCCTGTACTACGTTTCACGGTCACCCTTATCTTACGGGTGTGCAACCTGAGGCGGGGTAAGAGCGGCCTTGGGGCCTTGACATGACTCCCGAGCCTGGGCTCTTCACAGAAGCAGGCGCCACCTCCCGGCCCCAGCCGATTGGTCCACAAACGGCACTGGCCTTAGAGCAGCCGGCCCATTGGCTGGGCCGAGACTATGTCCCGCCCCTCCGCTGCCGCCTCTTTCCCCGCTCTGGTCCACCCCTTCCCTTGGTGGTTGAGTTTCCTCCCGTGTTCTTCATCTCTGCCTCCTCTCCCTCACCCACTCTGCCTGCACCTCCCACCCCGACATGCACACCCCTGCAGTCCCCAGGAAGGAAGGGGCAGGGTGGGTGCACCAGGCTCAGGTGTGCGCCCTCTGGCGGCCACGGCCTCCCACCACAGAGCTGCGCCCTCGCAGAGGCCCCGACGCTGCCCCTGGAGCCCGGGGCCCCTCACTGCCCAGTCCCGGCCTGCCCTGGCTGCCCACGGCCCTGCCAGGCTGCAGCCATCAGCCCTGCCACTAACACCCCCCCAACCAAGGCAGAGGCTCGGACAGTATCGGTCCAGGATGAGATGTGGCCCGAGAAGCAATTACCAGGGTAACATGAACTGGGCCGTGCGGGGACAGGGCCCGGGTCCTGCACGGTGATTTCCTGTCTGTCCATGCAGTAAATCCTCACGCAGAGGAGATTGGTTTTTCCTCATGACTGATGGTCCTGGGCTGGGCTGAGTTTGTCCTCAGCCCCACAGACAGCCCAGGCCCGGGGCAGGTGCAATTGGTCACGGCCCTATGGCCCCACAGACCCGGGTTGACACCCAACTCCAGCCCCTCTGAGCTGCGTGCTCTGGGGCCACATATTCTGTGTTTAGGGACAGGCAGGGGCACCCTCCATCCACTCAGAAGGCACTTTTTCCTGATCTCCACCGAGGTCTCATATGGCTGCAGCATCCCCACCGCACAGCATCAAAGCCCCAAACAGGAGCCTGGGCAGAGCCAGGCACCCCCACCCCATCACTCATCTCCAAGCCCCATAGGTGCCACCGCCCAGACACCCACTTCCCTCCATCCCCAGTGCCAGTGCAGCCCAAGCCACCACCACCTCCCACAAGGAGCCTGCTGCGGCCCCCTCTGGTCACCTTGCCTCTCTTTTGCACCCCATCTCCCAGGCCTGCCCCACACATGGCCAGAAGGAAGTTCCCCAAATGCAGAGCTGATCTGCCTTTTAAAACCCTCTGATCAGTGGCTCCCACGGCCTTCAAGGTGAAGGCCAAACTCCTTGCCACACCCCCCGGGGCCCCACACCTCTGAGTCCAGAAGACTGGCTAGCAGCAGACCTCACTCCAAGCACTTTGTCCTGTCCTAGTGTTGCACACAGCCACACGGTGCTCCCCCAACCCCAGGGCCTTTGCACGTGCTGTCCCTCTGCCCACACTTTACTCGCTGCCTCCTTCCTCCTCCAGTCGGCGCTGCAATGGCCTTTCCTTTGCGGGGCCTCCCCCACCCTCTGGTCTAAATCAGATCTTTCCTTGGGTCACCTACATAACACTTCTCACCCTTCGAAGTGATCTTTTTATTGTTTAGGATTATTTGCATAATCTCTGTCTCACCCACTAGAGGGCACCCTCTGGGGAGGGTGAAGATGGTGTCTCTCTTGTTTGTTGTGGCAGCTCCAGGGCACGGCTCAGTTCCTGGCGCAGTAACTAGTGCTGGGGGGATCGAGGCCCACAGCAGGGCCGAGCCCAGGCCTGCCCATCTCCGTCCGCACTTCCTCCCACGCGAGGGGCTGGCACCTGGCAGCAGCGGCTCTTCCCTGGGACGAGTCTCCCCCAGAGAGCCTGGTGCTCAGGCCTGGCTGCCGCAGATGAGTGCCCATGAATCAAGCTGACATTTCCATTACCCGAGGGAGACGAGTGTGTGGCCGGGACTCTGGCTTGGGCGGGGGTGGCGGGGATGACGGCTCATCTCAGCCACCAGCCAGGGAGGGAAGTCAGCCCCCTTACTCACGGAGGCCTGGGCCTGCCCATCGACCCCTGGCCGGGGGAACGACTGTGACCCCGAGGCAGAGAGCGGGTGACATGGGCAAGCGAGAGAAGCGCCAGCATGTGCAGACACAGACGTGTGCACAGGGCCGTGCGTGAGCCCCAGCACCCGTGTGGCACTTTGTCCAGGGCCAGCGCACGCACACATGGCCGAGCACACAGGATCAGCAGGAGAACACGACGTGGATGAGCACGGCGTACACACAGTTAGCACGTAGGCACAAAGGCTGACTCCTGCTTGTGCAGCGTCAGCGTGTGTGTGTGTGTGTGTGTGTGTGTGCGCGCACGCGCAGGGTCAACACCTTTGGCCAAGGCCAGCCTCAGATGTTCAGGTGTATGTGCAACTGGGCCACTGTGCACACCAGCCCAGGGCATGTGGATACAGAGACACTGGGTGCAGGCGCAGAGCCTTGGGCTGTGGGTCACCCAGTGCGCAGGTGTCAAGATCAAAGGCACACACCGAAACCCGACAGCCAGCCGTTCCCTCAGAACACGTCTGCTCAGCGCCGGGGAGCGTTAGCTGGGAACGCTGTTTGCAGGAGTGGAAGGAGGGGGCCATTGCTTCCCTGGGTGCTCACCCAGTCGCCCTCTTTCTTCAAACCAGCTGGCTCCTCCCTCCTCCCAGACTGGGGCAGACAGTAGCATTTGCTCCCTATACGAAGACAACTCTCACCGTACCTCTCAGTGACCCGCTGGATTACTCACCCTTCCTGCCTGGAAGTGCCTCCTTTTATTTAACTAGCAGCCTTCTTGCTGCAGGCTCCGTGAGACCGAAAGACAGGTTGTTCTCAGCCCCTGCCCAAGAGGTGCCCAAAACGATGCAGGAGGACTTGACGCCTAAGTGGCCCTGCGATCCTCTTTCCCTTCCCTTGTGACAATGGCCCTCATTCGAGCCATCCACATATCATAATCACATAGCACTTGCACGATTATTTATTTAATATTTTTCTTTAAACCGATTCTTTTTCTTTTACTTAAATGCCTATTTTGGTTTCATCCTAAGCAATGATGTCTTTGAAATCATAGCACTGATGTGCCCATTATACAGTTTTTTCTAGTACACATTTACATAAACACAACTATTAAAATAGATTAAAATTTTGCCCATGTGTCAACTAAAATCATCTTCTGGACCTCCTGTGGTCCACTCGCCACCTTCAGAAGGACCCTGGGTGAGAATAAGAGGTCCAAGGCGCCTGGTGGCCTGGGCCAGATTCCAGCCCCAAATCACAGTGCTTCCCTCTTGCACGAGGCCAGAGCCTGAACTCCTTGTCCCGACGTTTCAAGGCCTTAGTCGCTGGGCCCCAATCTTTCTCCCAGGACTGTCTCCAGCCCCACACAGGAGGTCCTCAATATTTACTGAATGAATGAAAGGTGCGTTAGCATGTCACTCACTTGATTAGTCAATGCATGAATGAATGAATGAATGGGCGCACACCTCCACCCGGGCGTCCCCTGGGCCCCTGCGACTCAAGACATCTGGACCATGAAGCCTCCATGTTTCCCGTCCCCGTACCCGAACCCCCAAACCCGACAGTCAGCACCGACTTCCCCTCCTCCCACATCAGTCCACCCCACGTCCATTGATTTTCCCTCCTAACTAGCTCCCGAACCTGCGCCCATGGTCCGCTCCCCAGGGCCACGTTCCTAAGCCAGACCACTGTGTCCTCTCACTTGGGTGTAGCGAGGGTGACGTGTCTCCCACACCTATCCTCTGCCCTTAGCTGCGGTGAGCGTTCTGGAATGCACACCTGGGCGCATCCCGCTCCGCTGAAAGCATCCCGCCGCCCTCTGCCCCCAGGACAAACTCTACGTCTCCTAGCAAGGCATCCAGTACCCCTGGCTCCACTGACCCGATTTCCCACCATGCCCTCCTGACCCCCTTCTCTCCACGCCTGCCCTCCGGACTATCTTAAAGCCCTGTAGTGTGCTTGCTTTCCCCTCTGTCCTCTTGGCCACCTGACAGCCAGACGACCTTCGTGTCTTGTCTTAAATGTCGCTTTCCCAAAGGAGCCTGCCCCCCCCACCACGCCCCCCGCCGGTCCCCAGCAGGAGCTGCCTCGGCTCCCACGGCCCGGCCTCCCTCGCCGTTGCAAGAGGAAGCCCTGATTCCGCGTTGGCCGTGTGCCAGGCTCCATTCTGAACATGCTTCGCCTGCGTTAGCTCGTTTAATCCCCACAGCAGCTTTAAGAGGTAGGTATAATGATTACCCCCACTTAATAGGTGAGGAAACTGAGGCACAGAGTGGTCGAGTAACTTGCCCAAGGTCACAAGGAGGAGGTGGAATCTGAACCCAGGCAGTGGCCCCAGAGCAGGCAGCAGGGCATTCAGTGACCGTAGATGCCCTCTCTGGATGCTTCAGTGCCCCACCTCGGGTGCCTGCCGCAGGGCTTGGCACATAGTAGGGCACAATGAATTCTATCACTGCGGATGATGTATGCACGGGTGCACGGCTGATGGGTGCGTGGAAGGATGACGAATGGATGTCTGATACAGGAAGGATGACAAGTAACGGATGGATGCGGACGGATGACAGATGATGGCTGACGGAGGGATGAATGGATGACGGAGGGTTGGAGGGATGATGGGGGGATGGAGGGATGATGGAGGGTTGGAGGGATGATGGGGGGATGGAGGGATGATGGAGGGTTGGAGGGATGATGGGGGGATGGAGGGATGATGGAGGGTTGGAGGGATGGAGGGTTGGAGGGATGAGGGAGGGTTGGAGAAATGGAGGGTTGGATGATGGAAGGATGGAGGGATGATGGGATGGAGGGATGATGGAGGGTTGGAGGGATGGAGGGTTGGAGGGATGATGGAGGGATGATGTAGGGATGGAGGGATGATGGGATGGAGGGATGAATGGATGATGGAGGGGTGGAGGGATGATGGAGGGATGAATGGATGATGGAGGGATGCTGGATAGATGGAATGAATGATGGAGGGATGGAGGGATGATGGAGGGATGGAGGGATGATGGAGGGTTGGAGGGATGGAGGGTTGGAGGGATGATGGAGGGATGATGGGATGGAGGGATGAATGGATGATGGAGGGATGAATGGATGATGGAGGGATGACAGAGGGTTTGAGGGATGAGGGAGGGATGATGGAGGGATGAATGGATGATGGAGGGTTGGAGGGATGATGTAGGGATGGAGGGATGATGGAGGGTTGGAGGGGTGAGGGAGGGATGAGGAGGGATGGAGGGATGACGGAGGGATGAATGACGGAGGGGTGGAGGGATGATGGAGGGATGCTGGATAGATGGAATGAACGATGGAGGGATGGAGTAAAAGGTGTTCTACTTGGGGAAAAGCTCTAGAAATCTTTCCAGAAAGGGATGAGGCCTCCTGGGAGATGCTGAACTTGGAGTCAGGGGTCCCAGTTCACCCCCAGCTCTGCCATTCACTAGCTCTATAATCTTGGGCAAGTTACTTCATCTCTGCAACCCTAAGTTCCCTCATCTTTACAATAGGAATCTGTTTCCCAGGCATCTAAGCCCTGGGATTTGATGTAAAGTGGCCCTAGACACGGAGTGAAGGGTCCCAACAGGGGTCAGGGTGGTGTGCCGTTGCTAAGCTCTCAGGAGCGACGTGGCTTCTCCCCCCTCCCAGCTTAGGGCCTGAGTGTGCAGGCCCATCTCTCGCCCACCCCGCGTTTCCTGCTTGCCTGGCCCCTGCCCTGCGCACCCCCTGGAATCCGTGGCAGCCCCTCCAGCCTGTGTCCCTCCTGCCCGTCCTTCCCCAGTCTTGGCTCCCATGGCTGGCCCTGGCCCCAGCACGATCCAGGGTGTCACCGTGAGGCTCCAGGGCAGCAGTGGGGTGGGGCAATGAGGGGGCAGCACGGCCCAGACAGCAACCGGCCTCCACACACCGCAAGGAGACAGGTTCAGCAAGCATTTATTGAGCCCCTGCTGTGTGCCTGCTGCGTGACCCCTGCAGTGCCAGCGCCGCTGCCCCCTCCTTCAGGAAGCCCACTCCCTGTCTCCCACAGATTCCGCCCCTCTGGCCACCTCCGTAGGGTCCTGGCTGGCTTGTGGGCGCCAGGCGTTCCGTGGTCAGTGTCCGTGTATTTCCTGGCGTTGCAGCCGCAGCCGGCAGGGCTCCGCAAGTGATGGCGCAGGGATCAGTGGCTGCTGTCCTAGAGTCACTCTGTGCAGCCCCGTGCCTTCCCTCAGGCCCACCCGGCCCCCTTTCCAGGGCCCTGGGACCCAGGCAGCAGTGGGCAGGACGGGCCTGGTGTCTCCCACGCAGGCTGGCTGAGTTCACAGCCCACAGGCCAGGGTTCCAGGGGCACCAGACTGGTGGTCTTGCGGCAGGGGACGGTGCCAGCGATGGCCTGAGGTCCAGGGACAGGGCTGGGATCTTGGTCACACCCAGTGCCCTAGCACCCAGCACTGGCGGTTCAGCTCTGGTGCCTCCTGTGCCGAGCTCCGGGGCCAGGAGTCCCCCATGTGCGGCTGGTGTCCTGCCAAGAGACAAGGTGGTCAGTGCTGAAAGCCACCTTCCTCCACCCGCCCTCCAACTGCCCCCAGCCCCATCCCGCCTGCACATCCCTCACCCAGCCCCATGCACCACGCCGGCCACCTGTCTTCCCGTCTGTCAACCCACCCGCCGGCACGGCCTGCCCTCCTCCCCTCCCACCCCCTGCCCACCCAGCCTCCCATCCGTTCCCCAGCACAGCTGGATGACTCCTGCCTCTGCCAACGTCTGCTGCCACCCACCCTCCACCGCCAATGTGGACACCACTCTGCTCACACCTCCCACAGCACACCGACCGCCAGCCCATCCATCCCGTCCCACCGGTAACAGTCCCACCAGCCCCCTCTCCCCGAACGTCCCCATACCCAGCACCGCACCCACACTCCGACCTCCCGACCCCAGCTCACCCTCGCACCCACCCACAGCCCACCACAACCCCCCGCCACCATGCGCCCACCCACTTTCCCCCGCCCAGTCCCTTCTGCCACCCACCCCTTGGCTAAGCCCCAGCCGCATCCTGTAACCACCCCCCACCCGGCAGGCCTCCGACGTGCGCTGTGTGCCCGCCCGTGTTCAGGGGGCCGCGGTGGGCGCAGGAGGAGAACGAGAGCAGAGGCCTTACGGACCCTGGAGCGGTGAGCGTGGCGCGTGCCCACAGCTGACCCGGAGCAACTCCTCGTGAGCCGGGGCGGTGCGCTCCGCGTCCCCCCACTGCCTGCCGCTCGTGGGGCGCCTGGGCACAGGAGAGCTGGGGAGGCGCCTCCCCTCCGCTGCTCCCACCCTCTCGTGGTTTCCCGATTCGGAAGCCCGCTCCCGTCCTCCCTTGCCCGTCTCTGCAGAGTCTTTCTGGCACGTGCCAGCGCCAGTCCCATGGCACGCCTGGCCTGCCTACGATGTCCAGTACCTGCTGCTGAAGGAAACCCTCGAGGCCCAGCTCGAGGTCCGCCTGCTCCAGGACGCCCCCCACGCCCACTCCCTGGCCCTCGGGAATCTCCTCATCTCAGAGCCCCGAGTGGCTCACCCGCCAGCTTTGCCTCCGTGGGACCCCGGGCCCAGGACGGCAGGACTGACCGCAGGGTGGGTGCTCCGCGGTGGATCGGCGCGGTGGAGGAGAGAGGGGAAAGCTGAGGGAGACGTGGCTGGTGGGTGGGGGCTGAAGGGCAGGAGGAAGGAAACCAGGTTACTGAGCACGCGCAGCGCCACGCCCGCTGGAGTCCACCCCCGCAGCCAGCCCGCGAGGCGGGTGCTGCCCATTTTACAGACCGGGGAGCTGCGGCTCCGCAAGGATAAGCAGCTGCCTTAGAATTCACAGCCACGGTGGGGCTGGATGGAAGCCTTTTCTTCCTGACTCCAAACTTCAGCATCAAAAGAATTTGTGCGGGGCATGGTGGCGCACACCTGTAGTTCCAGCTACTCTGGAGGCTGAGGCAGGAGGATCGCTTGAGCCCAGGAGTTCCAGGCTGCAGTGAGCTAGGATGACGCCGCTGCACTCTAGCCCAGGTGACAGAGCGAGACTCTGTCTCAAAAAATTAAAAATTAAAAAAAGAGAGAAATTGGTTCCATGTCGTGTTGTCTTCCTACTCTGAGCTCTAATGGATGCTCAGACACACTTGGTTGGGGTCACATTCGTTCTTTGTAGAAAACCCACTGGGGTGGGAATTTCCAGGAAAGCCAAGCTCCTGCTTGCACACCCCTAATGATGAAGCGCTCACTCTTTGCTCTTTCTCCATCTCCCAAGCAGCTGTGACTGCTGGGAGATTCTTCCTAATAACCAGGTTGGCAGGAAAGCAGCAAAGAAGAAGATGGTTGTGCCAGTGCTGGGAGGGGATTTTTTTTTTTTTTTTTTTGCTTTTCTTCTCCCTATGTTTTTAATATTCTTTGATGTTTGTGCTTTGCAAATTTTACTATATTTGTTAAAGCGGCGGGAAATATTTTGCAAACATTCTGGAATAATTTGGCCTCAGGAAAAAAACATTTGTTTTGGCCTCAGTCTAGGAAACAGTCACATTGTTTTGGAAGTGTTTGCTGCCAACATAAAGGTGTTTGAGATTTTTTTTTTTTAATCTAGAAGTAAATATTTGGCACATAGAAAGGTTTGATTGTTTTTCTAAGTGAGCATTTAGAAGCGATTGTAGCTGCTCTTACAGTGGCCAACAGGCAGAACCACGGAGAATGGAAAGTAAATCATGCATTTTTTAAGGACAAAGAAAGGCCACCATCCCTGTTCTTCCTCTAGTTAAAAACAGCTTCTCTGTCCCCTGGATCTGGAGGGCCAGTCTCTGAGGACTTGGTCCCTTGTCCCCTTCTGTGGTTTCCCGGCAGGGGCTTGAGGCCTGGAAGCATTTACACAGTATGTGGGAAGGGCCTCCTCGCCATGCCTGAGGAGTGCCCCCCGGCCCACTAGGACCCTCCACTCACTTTCTCTCTCCAGGGCCCTTTACTTTGGGGCCAGTCACAGCCAGAGAAAAAGGTTTTGTGCGGTAGATTGGGAATCCCAACCCAAAATGTCCCATGGGTCCAGCGGAGGATGCCGACAGGTGGGGTGGGCCAGAGCCAGCGGTCCCTGAGCTCCCACAGTTGATACCCCGGGGAATGTGGGCTTGGAGCTTCCAAATGTTCCGAGGAACCGAAAATCTGGATTTCAAAATAAAACCTCCTGCCATTTAAATTAGACAATCAAGGTTTTTAAAATATTTTAAACAGTCTATGGGCCACGTAGTATCCCTCAGGGTGGTCTCAGCCCACGGGAGGTCATTTCGTGACCTCTGCATGTTTCCTAATCTGCGTCTTTGTTCCAGGACTCTGTTCCACGGCTTTGCACATGCTGGTCCCTGGGCTGGGAGTGCCCTTTCCTGCCCTTCTCGACTCTTCTTTCAAATGCTCCCTCTCCTGGGAAGCAGAACACGGCCCTACAGGTAGGGCCTCCTCTGTGCCCTTCAGCTGCCGCACAAACCCTCTCCCTGTGCTTGTTGCTGTGCTGTCATAGCCAGCTCAGTGTGGCTCTGCCCAGCTAACCTGGGGATGGAGGACATCTATGCAAATGGGGACCGGGTCTGCTTCATCCCGGAGCCCTCAGCCCCCAGGCCCGGCACAGAGCAAGCCCTGAGCTGACTTTTTTTTATTTTTTAAACAAATGAAGAAGCTATGGAAGAGGAGGAGGGATTCCTGAGCTTGGGACATGAGCCCCACCTGCCCTCCCTGCTCTGAGACTCTGCGCATTATAAAGAAGCTCTTCACCCAGCCTCTCCTCCTCTGGGTGCAGGTTCGTGGCGGAAACCTATGCTTGGGTCTAACAGCCAAAGGTTCAAATCCAGGTTCCACCGCTTATAAGCTGTGCAGATTTTGTTTAAGCTGTGTGGCTTTTGGCAAGCAACTTCACCTTTCTGAGCCTACAAATGGATGTAAGATACAAAGGAGTCAGCGGGCCCAGCAGGGCCCCTGCATAGAAGCCCCTCGTTATCTGATCTCAGGTACTGATGGATGTGAAAATACAAGGTGCCAGGAGGGGGTTGGGTTCAACAGCCTCTCTTCACAGACGGGGAAACTGGGGCCCATGGGTGGGGAGAAGTTTGTCCAGAGCCCCACTCAGAGGGTTAGTAGCAGATACTGTGTTTTAAATTCACTGGAAACCCCTCAGGGTTAGCAGAGTATTTGACCTATGTCCTTGCAAGATGTGATTTCTTTTCCCTTTTGAATCCAGATATCAAAACATGAACCCATTTAACATCTGATCCCCTCCAGTCCCAACTTCCCAGTCCTTCAGAGGGAAATCACTCTCTTGAACCCTCTCTAAGCCACCAACATCCCAGGGATCAGCTCCCAGTTCTGCTGGATTGAATTAAATCACATCCAGTCTTCCAAAATGGATTCATTGGGTGGGAAGGGCCCTTCGAGACCAAGAATGTCAATGCCACCACAATGCCGCCAAGAATGTCAATGCCGCCACAAAAGATGGAGAAACCGAGGCACTTAGAGGAAAACTGACTTGGCCAAGGTCGCTGTGAAGCTGGTGGGGTGAGGGTGGGCAGGCCTTGAGGGCGGGCAGGTTGGGGGGGATTGGCGTTCCTAACCACGTCTCAAGGAAGAGCTGAGTCCCTTTACAGGGAAGTTCCTTCCAGGAACTGGCCCACCTGCTGTCCAGGGTGCTGAAAGCCTCTCTTTCGGCCTGGCAGGCTCAGAGCCCACTGTCTGGCTGCCCAACCTTGACTTCTGCCCTCTAGAAAGAGATGAGATGTGGACAGTGATGGAGAATGAATCAAGGCTGGCACCGAGGTATCTGGCTTTGGAGACCTGTCAGCTAGTGACACCATCATCCCTCTTCTGTTGCCCAAAATGTCACCACCTCAGCGAGGGCACCCTAATTGCCTCTAGAGGTCCACGCTGCCCTATAAATCTCTACCGTGGGGGGGCTTCAGAGGCACCACTGTACTTGGGGGTATGTGTCTCCCTGCCAGGCTGTATGTCACAGGAGGACAACGGCCGGCTCTGCTATTATGCATGGCTGCTTCCCCAGCACCCAGCACAGTCCTAGGCGTTTGTAGTCCCTGTCTATTGAATGGACAAATAGTGGAGGATTCTGGAGGAAGAGCAGGTCTGCTGGGGACCCACATAGATGGGAAGGTTGGGTTTTCCGGTCTATCTCGGCACAGGTCGTCTTAGGAGACTGAAGGGGCCCCCATCCTTCTCTTCACTGGACTCATCTTTGGGGGGCGCCATGTTTCTGGGTCATAGCATTCTCTTTGTCTCTTTCTCGTACTTGGGATCAGGTAGCATCCACTTAGCCTGCCACCCTTCCCCAGAGCCACTGGTTCCTTGGCTCCTTTATTAAACATGCGTTGGGCATGTGCTGTGTGTCAGCCTCCATGCTGGCTGCTGGGTCTATAGAAATGAGCCTGGCCCCGGGTTGCTCGCAGTCTGGTGAGGGAGACAGGCACAGTAAGAAGAGACGACAAGAGCAAACGCCTCCGGCTCTCACGGTGTTCCAGGAGCGTCTGACATGCTTCATGTACCACGGCTCACTTAGTTCTCAAAAATACGAGTTAGGTACCATTACTATCCCATCTTACAGACGAGGAAACTGAGGCTCAGATAATTTAAGCCATTTGTCCAGGGTCTCACCACTGGGATTTGAGTCCAGGCAGCCTCATTGCAAAGACTGAGCTTGTAATCACCATAACGTTCTGCCTGGTGAGCGCCCGGACAGTGGGATGCAGAGAGGAAGGCGTCACCTCTGCCAGGGGCTGGAGAGAAGGCCGGGTGCCATTCCCAGACATGTGAGCGACACTGTGGAAGCACTTGTGAAAGTGCCCAGTTCCACCGGTATGGTTTGTTTCTCCCCCAGTGGAGCAAGGGTGCAGGTCACGTCGGGCAGAAGGAGCAGGGTGTGAAGTAGGTTCCTGGCGGGCGAGCGAGGGTCTTCAGGAGGTGAGACGATCCTGGCAGGCAAGCAACAGAGTGGCTAGAAAACAGGGCCCATGGGGCCGGAAGGGAAGCAGTGGAGGGTTGCAGGCACCAAAGTTGCTGGGTACGAGGTGGAGAAGGCCCAGAGCCCCCTGAACTCCTGTACCTCAGGGGTTTCCAACTATCGCCAGGCTGTGTGACACAGACTCCGGGCCTGCCCCAAACTGAGGAATTGGGCTCTGCAGGGAAATCTGCGTTTTAACACCTGCCCCAGCAGCCGGGCGCGGTGGCTCACGTCTGTAATCCTAGCACTCTGGGAGGCCGAGGCGGGAGGATCGCTTGAACTCAGGAGTTCGAGACCAGCCCGAGCAAGAGTGAGACCCCGTCTCTACTGAAAATAGAAAAATTAGCCAGGCATGGTGGCGTGTACCTGTAGTCCCAGCTACTCAGGAGGCTGAGGCAGGAGGATCACTTGAGACCAGGAGTTTGAGGCTGCAGTGAGCTATGATGATGCCTCTGCACTCTATCCAGGGTGACAGAGTGACACTCTGTCTCAAAAAAAAACAAATACCTGTGCAAGTGATTCTTAGGGTCAGGCATGGTCAGGGTTCCCCCACTGTGGAAAAAAAATGGGCTCATAGAAAAAGAACCGTGGCATAGCTTTGTGAACCAGGACAAAGGACTTCATTTCTCAGAACCTCGTATCCTGCCCTGAAAAATGGAACTACTACTCGAGGACTGAGTGAGCTAAATCATTCGCCAGAAATGAACCGGGGACCTCCTATGTGCTGGGCACGCGGGCTGCCACAGGGGATGCAGCAACAGGCCCTGTCCTTGGCACATTTCCGGTCTAGCGGGCAGAGACTGGAAATAAACAAATCAGCAAAGCAAAGAAGGGCTCAGAGAGGTCAGAGTCACTGAAGGAAAATGATGGGGGGGATGGGGAGACGCTTCCATGGGAACACGGGAGAGGGGCTGGCACAGCGCCCACGCCCACCAGGGCTGCCATCACAGGAGGCTTTGGGGCTGGGAAGGGCCCTGGAAGACACAGTCAAGTTTACGTCTCAGGAAGACGGATTGGAGGGGGACTGGCCCCAGAAGCAGCAATCTAGAAGTTGCTGAATAGCCCAAGCAGGTGACAAAATGCAGACTCGCCCCTGGCAGCAGCTTTACAGGGACAAGTACTGGCCAAAGGCTGAAGGCTGCTTCCAGCAACCCTGGGAACTTGCTAGAAATGCAGGATCGTGGGGCCCACTGCAGAGCTCCTGAGCCAGAAACTCTGAGGATGGGGCCCGTATGGGTATTTATTTCAGAAATATTGTCTGTTTCCATTTTAATAAAAGAAGCAACTCAAGCAGTACTATATTGGATTTGATTTTGATCTAATAAAAATACCAAGTTGCTCTGGGCCCAGAAAAAGTCTTCCTTGAAATTCCCTCTGCTATTTTGGGGACAGCATCGGCAGAGACCCATCTAGACAGAGCTCCCAGAAGCCACCTCTGTGCCCAGCGAGTGACAGCCTCTCGCTGAGCCCAGAGCCTTCCAGACACACCTGGCGAAATCAAAAGCTCGTCTTGGGCATTGAACTTGACAGCTGCAATCAGCTGCAAACCTCAGTCGCCCCCGAAAGGAAGATGCAGACACCTGGACCATATGGCAGCGTCGCCTCCATCAAATGTCACATCTGATGTGCTCCCAAGCTAGCTGGTGGCACCGCAAAGCCCCAAAGGCAGGTTTTAAAAGCAAACTCTTTCCTCAGGAAAAAAAATTGTGACAGAATCCATAACATAGTAGCCCCCCAAAAATAGCAACCTCGGGGACAATGAGGACAACCAAAAGTTTATGTAACTGATTATACAAAAGTGGTTTCTCAGATGGGAGGTCGGGGGAGAAACTTGGAGGTTTAGAGCCAGCAATTGAGCACCTACTATGTGCACACACTATTTCAGGCTCTTGGGATATAGACCTGAACAAAACAGACAGGTGCCTGTTCTCACGGCACCTAGCGGAGAGAGACAACAAAACAAAAACCAAGCACATCAACATAAAAGATCATTTCAGAGAGGGAAGAATGCTGTGAAGAAGAGAGAACGTGGAGATATGAGGATGACTGGGACGCTGGTGCAGATCAGGGAAAGCTTCTCGGAGGAGGTTGCCTTTCTGCTGAGGCTTCAAGATGAGACAGCCAGCCATGCACAGATTTGGAGGGAGAGCAGTCAGGCAGAGAGAATAGCAAGTGCAAAAGCCCTGCAAAGGGAATGAGTTTTGCATTTTCAAGAAAGAGGAAGCCGAGCTGGCTGAGGCAGCTTGGGAGAGGGGAGAATGGGAGGGGTGAGGTCGGGGGCCGGGGGGGACCTGAGCAGGAGCAGCCTCGTCCCCTGGTAAGGAGAAAGATCCCAACGCCAAGCTGAGTTTGATCGCCACGTGGACCAGAGATCTCAGCCAGGTGGATTTGCCTTTCAGTGCCTTAGTGTCTCCATCTGCACGAGAGGAGGAAAAACCCCTCTTCCTCAGGGCTGGGTCGGCCATCGAGGGAAAAGGCGGCAAGTGCTTAGCACAGACCTGCGCACAGTCAGCGTTCCATCATGCGGGCTCCCTGACACCCTCCTCCCCCGGTCCTCCTGCCAGCGAGTCAGCCCATGGCAGGATCTGAGCAGCTGCTCCCTGCAGAAATATCGCAAAACTCGTCCAGGCATTTCCAAAACATTTTCTTGGCTGAAAACCCACTAGCAGCTAAGAGGCCGAATTCTGGAGACAGCACCCTCTCCACAGTCGGTCTGATCGGCTAGACCACGAGCTCTATGATGACGGGGCCCCACACGCGTCCTCAGTACCCTGCCCAGGCCCAGCGCGTGCAGCCACTGACTGACAGTGGGCCATGGAGTCACATTGGCCGGTTCAAACCCCAGCTCTGCCACTTCCTGGCTGTGCGATGCTGGGTAAGCCACGGTTTCAACCTCCTGGGCCTCGGTTTCCCCTTCTGTAAAATGGGGCTGTATTTAGGATTACATGAGTAAGTGTAAAGTCCTCGGAACATATACAAGAGTGAGATAGTATGATCGGATCCGGGGGGACTGAGTTCTTGTTGGCTATTGTCATAATCGAGACGAGGTATCATCACTGTAGCTGTAGAGGTCCTACAAAGTTGGGGCACCCCTGGCTCAGTCCCCCTCCCCTCTCTCACTCCGTCTCCTGCCCCCCACCACCCCCCCGAGCTGGATGGGGAGCCTCTGCTTCCTTGGGGCCTGCTTGGCCCCCGGCAGCACAACGCGGTAATGGCTCGGGTCTGTCTCGCCCTGGGACCAGGAACTCGCCAGGGTCCAGTAAGATTCCTGTCGGTCTCCACGTTCCCGGGCCCCAGAGAAGCCTCTTCGATAACAATTAGTGGAATAAATAAAGCAGCCGTTGAAGAGAAGTGAAGTGACCGTCCCTCTCACGCCAGCAGCAGTCCACATTCCGCAGACAACAGAGGGGGTCTTTCCTTCCACCTTGTTTGACGTGGGTGTGTCCAGCACCCCTGCGGCCCCCGGGAAAGACGGCCACCCCTGCTGATGCTCCACTCCCTGATAAAGGCCACACCCAGCGCAGGGGCTGTGGGATCTGAGGGTCTTTTCTTCCCAGAGAAGCCAGGATTTGGAAAACCTCCGGGGCAGCCAACAGCTTTCCGCAGCCCCTTCCCCGCCAGCCTGGGGGCTAGGACCTCGGCTTCGCTGCCTCTCCCCACCCCACACACGCTCCCCAGACGATCTCAGCGGTCCCTCGGCTCCAGCCATCCGGTACTGCCGCCCTTTTAAGCTCGCTCCATCTAGCCAGCTGCCTCCCGGAAGCCCCCACAAGCCCCTCAAACTCTACACACACAAAGCATCACTGCGCCTCCCAGACTGCCCCTCCCCTGACCCTTCCAGTCGGCGACCCCACGCCCTTGACTGTTCCAGCAGAAATTCCATGCACATCCCAGCTTCCTCCCCTCCCCTGTCTCCTGCCCCCCCAACCCCAGTGCTGGTGCACACTGGTGGCCCCCACTGCATGAGGAGGGCTTTCCCCACCCGGCCCCAAGCCCTCTGCCCACGTCCTGAGCTGGAAGTGCCAGAGAATTCATGCATCCCCCCCCAACCCCACCCTCGGCAGCCCTCAAACAGCGACCCGAGAGAGTCGCCGTCCTGCCTGGGGGGGCGACTCAGATGCGCATGCCCCGCATTGGCTGCCCGAGGCCCGCAGCGGCTGGGCCCTGTGCCTTCTCCTGGCCACCTTCCTCTGCTTCGTCGTCTCCCTTCTCTACTCCTGCCTGGATTTTCTGCGATCCCCTAAATAAAGTACTTGCTGTCGCGTCCTTGTCTCAGGGGTCTCCTTCCCAAACTAGGACACTCTGGAAATTCTGCCAGCAGAGAGTGCTTGAATCCACCCACTCTGATCTCCACCTCCACAAGGGAGGCCCCCACGGCCTTTCCCAGGGATGACGGCAACAGCAAATGCTTCGTGCACATCCCGGGCGCTAAGCTGGTCTAGCGGCCACTAGTCTGGTTCCCTCCAATCCCTGCCCCACACTGCAGAGATACGTGCGCAGAGAGACAGAGAAATGGAGAGAGAGAGAGATGAGAGATACCTGATGGAGAGAGATGACAGAGAGATGATGAGATAATAGAGATAGAGAGATGATAGAGAGAGAGGCAGATAATAAAGACAAATAATAAATAGAGATAATAAATACTGGGGGGAGAGAAAGAGGGTGTGGGAGAGAAATATGACTTGGGCATGTCTCCTACCTGCTCCTACCCGGGCACCCCCTGCAGAGCTGACCCTTCTCCCCATGGCACAGTGAGCTGCGTTCCTCCCGGCTCTGGGCCTTTGTGTCTGCGGGTTCCTCTGCTGGGAAGGCTCTTTAATTGGCTGACTCCTTCTCACCCTGCAGGTCCCAGCCCAGCGGCCCCTCAGAGAGGTGACTCTAAAGGACAGCCCCTCTCCCGTTTCCTTGTTACCATCACACGTCCCTCCCTGGGCACTTGTCTGTACGGGACACGGTCGTGCGTGTTATGAGTTCACTCATCGGATGACTCCCTCTCCCCCGGCCTGGTCTCCTGCCGTCTCTCCAGCACCTGGCACGGCCTGGCACGCGGTAGGTGCCCAACAAGCACTTGCCGGGGCAGTGGCAGCTGGTTACCCACAGCCTGCTGGCCTGGCGAACGCACTGGTGGCTCCTTCACGAGCAAACGCTGCTCAGGAGATGAGCTGGGTGCCAGGGCGGGGGTGAGGGCCGTGGGAGCTGGGTTTTGTGGGCGTGTGGGGGTCTCCTGCAGTTTCCCTGGCCCTGGGCGCGCTCACTCTCGATCCCAGGGCATGCTTTAGGGCCACAGTGTCCCCCTGACTCTTGTATTCCCAGGCCTCAGGGCTTTGGCCTTCCCTCCACCCGGCTCCCCAAATGCCCCCAAGACGAGCCCCACAGCCTCTTCCCACCCGGGGTTTCCTGCCGCTCTATGGGGAGCTCCGGAGGCTCAGGCCAAGCAGGATGAGGAGGCAGACAGTCCTGCGTTTAAACCTCTTCTGGCTCCGTTTGGATTCCCCAGGAGCAAACTCTGAGATAAGAACTTGAGTGTGGGTGATGAGTAAGGAGGTGCGGAGAAGTGGGCAGAGAGGAAAGGTGGCACAGGGAAGGGAAGGGGGCTACCACTCTGATGACCACTGACTGTCCGTGCTGCAGGGAAAGTGCAGAACACAGGCCCAGGGATCCCACTCCAGGGTGAGGGAGCTGGGGTGTCTATACGGCGACACTTCCAGCCTTCTGGGGGTGGAGGTGGGGAAGCCTTCAGGCACTGAGATGCAGACACAGATGGAAGTCACTGGAGCTTCCTAAAAGACCTGAGAGATGCGACTGAGGCATTGACAGTGTCTGCTGTAACTCCTCTGCCACTGACTAAGCTGTGTGACCTTGGGCAAGTTACTCCACCTCTCTGAGCCTTAGTTTTCTCATCTGCAAAATGTGGGCAGCAATGCCAGCCGAAGAGGTTGGGGGTCAGCAAGAACATGAGATCAGGCATGAAAAGCGCTTAGGACGGGGTGGGGTGGGCAGGGAGACACATGGGGGTCCTTCAGCAGACTCAGCTGAGATTTGACCATTTTAACTCTAATCTTACGCTGGTTCTTTCCTTTTCTCTCTTGAGCAAGGCGCTTTCTCTCCTTTTACATCCCCTTGGCCTTCTGGTCCTGACATTTGTTTTTCTAATGTACACCCTAGATTCCGTCTTACAGTGAGGTGTGTGAAGTTAACGCATTCTGAGCTACCAAGAGCATCCGCAGCTCAAACGTCTCTTGTCCAGTGTCACCTCCCCGACTCAGCGAATTCTACCTAGAACCGTTCTCCCTCAGGCCAGTGGTTGACCCCTGCGCTGTGGTTTTCCTGCCCGCCTGCCTTTGAGGCACCGCAGTCCCGCCTCCTCTGGTAGCAGCCCACCCCTGCTGGAAGGGCTATGGCTGCTGCTTGCGGGGACTTGCCACGCTGAGATGCCAGCCTCAGTTTCCACATGTGTGGCAGGTGTCTGCGGGAGAACGCAGGGACGCAGCGGGGCTGGCCTAGCTCATCCTGGCCTTTCTTTCTCCTCCGACAGCCCACGAACCTGCAGCAGCAGGCTCCTGCAGACGGGGCCACTTACGGGTGGGGTATCTCTCGTGGCGGCAGTCCAAGCGAAAGTCCTCCTCCTCGCTTCCATCCCCCTTCTCGATCCTGCAGAGAAAAAAACAAAAACAAAAGCTCTTGTAAGAAAGAGCGGGCTGAGCCGGGCAGCGGCCCAGGACCTGAAAACAGGCAGTCCCTGCGCTTGGGAGAACATCTTGCAAAGTACCTTTCCTCCTGCTGCCCCGTGGGCTCTGGCAGGGACCACAGCCCTGTGAGCTGAGCATCGTTATTTCCATTCTATTAATGGAGAAACTGAGGCATCTGGAGTTGATATGACCGACCAGTGCCACGCAGCTAATAAATCTGGCAGAATAGGGACGCAAACCCATTGCTCTTGCAAAAAGATAAGCATCAATTATGTGCAAATAGTATATTACAAAAGATGTGTACAGTTTGATTTGTTTTAAAAGTTATGCATTGATATGCACGAACATTATTTGGCAGAATATACACCAAAAGGTTAGCGGTGATTATCTCCACGTACTGAAAATACGGGGGATTAAATCTGGAGCCTTCCTTCTGCTTAACTCTATTTTCCGATTTGAGAGGCAATGGTCTTTTCTGAGCCGCATAACATTTCTTAGCTAAATCAAAACGCTTCCTAAGGATAATTCCGCACGCGAACCCAGCCGGTCTTCCAGCTTCCGGCACGGTACTCCTTCCCGCCAACTGCCGTAAGAGCTTCTTGGGTGTGGTTTCCCTCCTCTCTGGCATCTCGAGATTGCTGTGGTCCCAGAGGGAGCAGCCCCTGCGGGGTGGCAGATGTAGCATGGAGCAGAGGGTGACAGGGACCTGGACAGAGGCCTCCACAGACTCTCTGACGCAGTTCCGAACCTAGACCCTCGCCCACACCCCACCAACGGCTGGGCCGGAGAATGTGTGGGGCCGTGCTCCCTCGCTGCACACGTCACTCAGCTGTAACCCCATAAATTCCAGAGCTCCACACAGCCCAGTCCCAAAGGGCAGCACGTGCACAGGGACGGAATCCAGTCCCTTGAAGTAAAAGCAACTGCGGTCGTTTTTGCATCTCCTAAAGACCCTGGAAGCGCCTCCAGGTCCCACACCTTGGCATCTTTTCTCCGCTGCTCTCTCTGCCTTTCGCTTGCCTTGCACCTGCCCGGAAACCTCTCACTCTCGACGCTCCCCGCAAACGGTCTCCAGGGCCCTCCCTGTCTTCTCACCGCTGTCCTCCTTCCTCTCATGCAAGGATGTCGCAGTCCTTTCTAGAGCAAATGCCCCATCTCTGTTCTCTGATTCTTCCTGACACCTCGTATTCCTAGCTGCACGTCCAGGGGCCTGGGCTGGAGCAGAGACATGGGGAAGGTGGCAAGCAATGCCGCAGTGTCCTCAGCAGAAGGGAGACAGCTACTCACACATGGGTAATCTTGGTCCCCTAAGGTCGTTCATTCATCCGTTCGCTTGTCCACCCGGAACGTCCCGTGGACTTACTCTGTGGTTGGCACCAGGTGCCGTGTGGAGGACGGAAATGTCTGCTTCATAGTCTCTGCCCTGAGAGAGCTTCCAGCATAGCAGGGGAGGCACGCTTGCACAGGGTTAGAAAAAGGCAGGCTCTGAGCCACGCCACACGGGGACTGTCCACGCCATCTGTACCGGGGGCCAGGCCCGTGCTTCCCAGGGAGCAAAACCTGAACACAGTTTCTGTTCACAAATATCTTCTGTGGCCTGGGTGGCCCGATGGCAAAACAAAGGCATGTGTGTTGATGCTGTAGGAAAGGCAAATTTTAGTTCAATATAAGGGAGAATGTTTTGTTTTCTTTGTCTTTTAATAGAAACATCTTGTTTATTTTCCTAATAACACAAGCTTGTTCCAAAAACAAACAAAAGAAATTCCAGTGCCATAGAGAGAGCAGAAGGTCCCCCTATAATCACATCTCTGTGTAGTGGGATCGCCACTGGTAGCAGTCTGGTGTTTATATTTTCAGAATTGATACTTTCTACCATAAATAGACTCAAATGAATACTGTTTTATAACCTGCTTTTTTTTTTTTACTTACCCAGAAATTTTCCCATATTAGTACACCTAGATCTCAGGTATCTTTTTTTCTTATAGTTATATGAAGGAATAATTAATATTGAATGTTCTATTTTTATTTTATTTTATTTTATTTTTTGTAGATAGGGTCTTGCTCTGTTGTCCAGTGTAGAGTGCACTGGCATTGTTGTAGCTCACTGCAATCCTCACACTTCTAGGCTCAGCCTCCTGAGTAGCTGGGACTACAGATGCATACCACCACACCCAGCTAATTTTTGAAAATTTTTTGGTAGAGATAGGGTCTTGCTATGTTGCTCAGGCTGGCCTTGAACTCCTGGCCTCAAGAGATCCTCCCACCTCAGCCTCTCAAAATGCTGGGATTACAGGTGTGAGCCACCATGCCTGGCCTCAATACTCTATTGATAGACATTAAAGTGTTGACTCATTTTTTCACTCTTCCAAATAATGGTGCATGTGGTGAGTTCCCCATCACCAGAGGCACTCAAGACTGGAGGATCACCAGTCATTAAGTGGTAACTGGATTCAAACATTGAATGGGCGGCCAGGCCAGGGAACTGAGCCCATCCTGAGCACCACCAGCCTGGCCACATCCAGCACCTCTGGGTCAACAGATGCCAGTCCTGCCAGGTTAGGGCGGCTTCCCACAGCCTCAACTTGGAGCCAATTCTTCGATCCACCCCCGGCTCCCAATTCTCCTGGTTCCTTGAGATTCGCCTTCCTCCGGGCCTCAAGCTGGGCACCTCCTTGGCCTCTGCTGGGAGCCTCAGCCCTGGGAAGTGGGGCCCAGGGAGTAAAACAGCTGATGTCTAAGGAGAGAACCAGCCCGGCCTGGCACGATACCTTCCCTCCCTGCTCACCCAAACGTTGCTGCCCAGACCCCAGTGCAACAGCTAGATATCAAGTAACACCTGCGGCTAGTGAGCACCTGTGTGCTCTAGGCCTTGTGCTGGGCCTGGGGGCCGCAGGGACGACCCAGAGACGCCCCCGCCCCAGGAGCTCCTGCTTGTTTTACACAAATTATCACGGGTCACATGCTAAGTTTCAGGCTGGAAGAATGTTAAGAAGGTTGGCAAGACGAATAACTGTCTAGTCCAGGGGTTGGCGAACTTCTGTAAAGGTCCGTATGGTAAATATTTGAGGCTTTGCGAGTCATATGGTCTCTCTCGC
>NW_012147523.1:16506-32255 GCF_000956105.1 Propithecus coquereli | reverse complement strand
TAGGGTCTTGCTCTGTTGTCCAGTGTAGAGTGCACTGGCATTGTTGTAGCTCACTGCAATCCTCACACTTCTGGGCTCAGCCTCCTGAGTAGCTGGGACTACAGGTGCATACCACCACACCCAGGTAATTTTTGAAAATTTTTTGGTAGAGATAGTGTCTTGCTATGTTGCTCAGGCTGGTCTTGAACTCCTGGCCTCAAGAGATCCTCCCACCTCAGCCTCTCAAAGTGCTGGGATTACAGGTGTGAGCCACCATGCCTGGCCTCAATACTCTATTGATAGACATTTAGGTGTTTACTCATTTTTTCACTCTTCCAAATAATGCATGTGGTGAGTTCCCCATCACCAGAGGCACTCAAGACTGGAGGATCACCGGTCATTAAGTGGTAACTGGATTCAAACATTGGATGGGCAGCCAGGCCAGGGAACTGAGCCCATCCTGAGCACCACCAGCCTGGCCACATCCAGCACCTCTGGGTCAACAGATGCCAGTCCTGCCAGGTTACGGGCGGCTTCCCACAGCCTCAACTTGGAGCCAATTCTTCGATCCACCCCCGGCTCCCAATTCTCCTGGTTCCTTGAGATTCGCCTTCCTCCAGGCCTCAAGCTGGGCACCTCCTTGGCCTCTGCTGGGAGCCTCAGCCCTGGGAAGTGGGGCCCAGGGAGCAAAACAGCTGGTGTCTAAGGAGAGAACCAGCCCGGCCTGGCACGATACCTTCCCTCCCTGCTCACCTAAACGTTGCTGCCCAGACCCCAGTGCAACAGCTAGATACCAAGTAACACCTGCGGCTAGTGAGCACCTGTGTGCTCCAGGCCTTGTGCTGGGCCTGGGGGCCGCAGGGATGACCCAGAGACGCCCCTGCCCCAGGAGCTCCTGCTTGTTTTACACAAATTATCATGGGTCACATGCTAAGTCTCAGGCTGGAAGAATGTTAAGGAGGTTGGCGAGACGAATAACTGTCTAGTCCAGGGGTTGGCGAACTTCTGTAAAGGTCCGTATGGTAAATATTTGAGGCTTTGCGAGTCATATGGTCTCTCTCGCAACTACTCAACCCTGCCCTGTCGTGTGAAAGCAGCCGCAGACGAGATGTAAACAGATGGCCGTCGTGTGTGTAGACATTCGTTTACAACAGCAGGTGGTGGGCACGATTCAGCTTGCGGAGGTGGCGTGGCCAAGCCCGGTGGTTCTCAACTCTGCTGCCCATCGATGTCGCTGGGGAGTTTTTAATTACCAGGGGATTGCAATGTGCAGCCAGGGCTGAGAACCACCGGTGTAGGTTCCAGCAGAGGCTTCCTCGGGGAGATGATGCCTGGGCCACCTCCCCAAGACCACGCAACACCTGCTTACTTCTCAGAGAGGGAGTGAGCTCCAAGCCTGGGTCTGCCTTTCTAGGAGGCTGTGTTGCCATTGTGGAAAGAGCTGGTTTCCTTGCACAAACAGCCCTCTCCACCAGATTCACCAGGGACAGCGCCGGATTGGCGGAATCTGCAGCATCTTGGCCGCCACGTGGGCACGGCTAACCCTGGGCAGTCATTCTGGGCAAGGGCTGACGACCCTTCCGCAGCTTCCTCAAGGGCCGAGTGCCCCCGGCAGCTGGGCTTCCCGGCAGGAAACACACAAAGGATAAGGGAGGCTTCAGGCACCAAGAGACCTCGGGCCCTGGAGTGGGGAGAAACCGGGTTGAGCTCAGCTCTGCTAGTAGCAGGCAGCACAGCCCTGTGCAACTCATCTGGCCACTCTGGGTCTCAGTTTTCTTGTGTGTGCAATGGGCGTAACAGTGGCGGCCACAGTCATGACAGTAACAGCCGCCACCAACGCCTCCTTGGTTGGAAGGACTAGAGCCCAGGACCTGGCACAGAGGAAGGGCTCAGGGCATGCTAACTACCACTATTTCTAAACTTGTTTACTAGTCCGTCTTCCCTAATACAGATTCAATTCAGAGAGGAGGATGGAGTTTATCTCATTCTCTGCTTGTAGCCTCAGGGTCCAGCACAGTGCTTAGTACAAAGTATCTCAAAAAATATAAGGAAGAAGGAAGGAAAGGAGCGAGGGACGGACACGAGGTAAAACAGTCTGAAGCTAAGAGCAGCCCAGGGCCAGCAGGGACGCTGAGCTCTGTGTTAAGAAAGGAACAACCGCAAATGACACTAGACGCAATTCCCTTTGATTTGAATGGTAATTTCCTGCAGGAAATATTATGTGTTTTCTAAAGACAGATTTGCTTCTGCTAAGAAAATGGTGGTGTATGATATTACCCACAAATCTAAGTAAGTGCCTTGAAGGGTTAACGGGGATGCTTGGAGTGAAACAGCGCTCAGAGCTGGCAGCAGATGGGACCCGGGCGCCCTGGGTGAATCACGTCCCCCTAGGGGGTGGGATGGTGGCTCCACTACTCACCAGCTATTTGTGTCTGGACAAGCCTTGATTTCCTCATCTGCTAAATGGGCACATAATGTACCTACCTCTTAAGGTTGTTATAAGGATCACATGAACTATTAAATGCAAAGCTCAGTCTATTTAGGGTCATACTTAGAACACTGTGTGGCACTTACTTTGACGATTGTCACATCATTACTGTTTCCATTGTCACCATCCTCACCTGTGGGACCCTTGTGGTCCTGTCACTCTGTGACTCCACCCTCAGCCCACCTCACAGTTCAAGAGGTGGAAGGGTACATTTAGTAACACATTACCCAGAGGCCCCTCGCCAAACACACCCCCCTTTCTTCCATCATTCAAGCTGTCGCTGTCATTGCCTCAAGAAAGGGACACTTTGAAAGGAGCAGAGTAAAGCCTTCAGAGTACCAAAAATCTCTGGGTTCGGGAGAGACAGGACCCACAGGAGGTCACAGCACCACACAGCACTTTCTGCCCCAGAAGAGACAGTCTCCCAAAGTAGGGACAAGGCGCGTCAGAGCAGAAGCTACGAGTGAGTTGATGCTGTGATGCCCAGAAAGTGAATGAGCCGCGGGGACAGGTGACAAGAACAGAGGTGCCTGCTCGGACATTAACAGCATCATCCCCATTTTACAGATGAGAAAACTGCAGCTAAGATAAAGGTATAACTTGCCCAAAGTTTAACAGCAGGCTGGTAAATGTTACCACCTGGCTCTCTGGCAGGAAAAAAAGCCCCGATTCAAAGTATCTGTGCAGCTCTGTGGGGCAGATACTCCCACATGGCTGATCTGAAGCTGCCCCATGACATCGCGAAGCCGGGAAAAGACCTGCACAAGGGGCTGTCATGAGCCGACCCGGGGGGCTCCACCCCCGCAGTTGGCTTGTGGCAGGGCTGGGATTCGAGCTCAGGTTTGTGGGTCCCTGGAGCACGACTGTGTTTCCACCGCACCCTGTGGACTCCCTGGCAAGCTGGGCTCTCGGTCAGACCCACCCTGGACAGGCCTACAATGTGCAGTCCTCGTGGAAAGCACGGCTGGGGACCACCCCTCGCTGGCTCTCCCAGAACTGCAGCAGAGGTGCCAACAGCTGTCTGGGGGTGACTGCACCATCCCACAGCCACTGTCCCAATAACCCACAACAGTCTGGAATATGACCAAGGCCAGGTGTTTGCTCTTTCTGAGACAAGAGAAGGATGCAGGCAGGTGACGGAGCTGGGAGGCTCTGAGGACACTGAGGGAAGGTTTTAGGGACTAGAACAGCCCGGCCTAATTCCAGGCTGGAATGTGGCCACGGCAGCCCGGGCATTGGCAGGGGCCTACCAGGCCTCATCTCTGCTGTGCTGGGGTGGCGTCAGGTGCCGGTGCCAGGTGCCCTGGGGCCTGCCCAGCCTCCCTGCCTCTGCTTCCCGCTCCCAGCATGTCCTCCACCCCTCATGGCCCAATCTGTGCCACCCTCAAAGCCAGCACTCTCTCCCTGCCCCCAGCTGGCTCTGTTTCCCAAACTCCAGCCACTGCCTGAATCGACAGCCTACATGCTGTGCTTCTCAAACCACCTGCAAAAAGGACTAGGTTTTCTTCCCCGCTTCATTTTCAATCTACCATGGACCAATTCTTTCATAGTCAATAAAAGCGAAACGGAAAAAGGCCAATGTGGATGTCTCAGCAATGTCGACTTGCTATGTGAGTTCCCATTCCACTCAGCCTCTGTCCTCATATTGCGAAGGATGTTTGCACATGGGCACTGGTCCAGGGACCACACTTTGAGTAGCACTGGTCTGCGGAACCCTTCTTTCTCCTCTGGCCTGTGCTGGTCACATCTCCCTCCCAACCCCACCACAGGGGCTGCACCTGCTCTGTCCCGCAGCCCCGCACTCCCCAAACTATAAGGTGCTCAGAGATCACCTGAGGAGACTGCGATTTAGCAGGTCTGGGGTGGGGCCTGGGGTTCTGCATTTCTAACACGCTCCCAGGGGAGCCCGCCTTTGGGCGTGTGAGGGGCTCTGCTCAGCCTGGTCTCCTGTCCCCTCCCCACAGTCCTGGTTATAAGTGGGCAAGATTAAGAGCCAGCTGTGGTGACAGTGGGCAAAAGAGCCTCTCGATGTCCCTCCGGCTGGCGACCTTGAGGAGAAAACGTGGGAGTTCAGGGAGTGGCCATTTCTTCCAGACGTTCCTCCCAGATGTTCCTCCCACCGTCTTTCAATTATTTTCCACTTCAAGGACCACCCCGTGCTTCTCCCCTCCCTCGTACCCTGGCGTTGGCAGTGATCTCGTCGTGTGAGCCACGCGAGGGCCCCACAATCTCTGCGGTGCCATCTCTGACTTCTGGGCACCGCGCTCCTCTCAGGAACAAACAGCAATCTCGAAGGCCACCCCCAACACAGAGTGGTGAAGCGCAAGGTGTTACAGAGAAGTATTCAAGCAGGGACGACAGATGGATAAAACGGAGCTGTGATCGATCACGTCTCAGAGGTTAAATATCCAGGAAACAGTCGCAGAGGACGAAAAACACATTGATTTTTAAACGAGCAATTTACAACGGAATGAAAAATGGAATTAAAAAGGAATTTTGGCAAATAAATGACCACAGACAGTAAATTAAGATTCCATAACATCATATCAAAAAGGCCATTCCAAGATAGATGAGAAATAAATGGGCTTTTTAAAAAAGATTCTTTTTTTTTTTCCTTTCCCATTTTTTGAGTAACATCATCGTGATACAAAACATTTGGAAAATAACAGAAGATAAAGCGATCCACAGTGCGATGCCTTAGCCCGATCCCTGTGTGCAGCTCACAGTCCGTTTCCCGTTTCTCCAATGCTGGGTTTTAAAAAGAGACCTCTAGGTATTGACACCTTGGGATGATTTTTACAATCACGTGGGTGGGAAATTATTACTTGGAAATATAAATAATCACCGGCATTAGTGGCGCCCCTGCCCCAAAGCCCCACGGCCACTTTCACCAGCCCCTAGGGGGTTCCTCCAGCCGCCAGGGCCCCACCCGCAGTGTAAACCCTCTAGGCGGGATGTGTCTAGCTCCTTCCACAGCCCAGGCTGGACACCAGGAGAGGGAACAGGTGAGCCAAGTCCCAGAGGTGGGGATACCTGAGGCCAGGAGGGGGAAGTTTTGGGGAGTCTCCAGAACAGAGAAGAGGAGGTCAGAGCTACGGAGGCAGGAGAATGGCCGGGCTGGGGAACTGCAGGGCTGAGGGGGTGCTGCATTCATGGGGAGGGGGCTGGGGGGTGCTGCGTGCACGGGGTACACCGTGAGGCTTAGAAGTTATGGCGAGGAATTGGGTCTTTGTCCTGGCGGCCGTGGGAAGCCACTCCAGTGTTTCAGGCAGAAAGTTGGGGTGGCGTTACCCTGACCGCATCGCCGTATTGAAGAGGCACTCCAGCCGCCACGGGAGACCAGCTTAGAGGGGGCAAAAGTGGGTGTGCAAAGACCAGCCAGGAGGCGGCTAGATTCGCCCCGGTGAGCCCTGTGCAGCTTTGCACGGACGTGGAGAATGCACTGGGCTTGTGGTGACAGGAGGGCCCTGGGGGTGGTGAAGACGGGGCGTCTGTCGGGACGTGCAGGTGTCCGGCTTGCACGAGCAGAGCCGCTCGCAGAGAGAGACCCGTAAGCTGAGCTGGGGTCAGGGGCGAGTGTCATGAAGGAGACTTGGACGTGTTGACATGAGGGGCCTTTGACAATCCGAAGTGGAACTGCCAAGGAGGCGACTGGGTGTGGCACTGGGCCGTGTGGTGGGGGGACTCTCAGAATGTCAGCGTCGTCGGCCACGTGGGCACGGAGGACGATGATTCCATGATCAACGTGGAGCAGAAGGGAGGCGGGGACGGTCGCCCTGTGAGCGGGAGGAGTGGCTCGTGGGGCGAGGAAAGAGCAAGCCTCGAGGTGGGCGTGCGCAGCGCCAGGCTGCTGGGGGCGGCTCCGTGGAGTGAGGGGGAGGAAGCCAGATAGGCGTGGGCTGCGGGGCGAATGGGGGTGACGAAGTGGAGACGAGCCCTTCAGAAAGACAGGAGAGAGGGAACACAGCCGGTGGGGCACGGGGTCGCCGCACCCATCCCCGCCGGAGCCGATCCTGAGATGTGTGCGGGGCCGGAGTGAGGTCTCCCCTCCCCCGTGTGGAGTGACTTATGTCCACGCTGTCCCCCCAGGCCCGGGGTCTGGTTGCTGTGGGTCAGCTCGGAGCCCGGTGAGGGCTGGCATCACGGACTGTGGCTGTGGGACGGTTTCTACTCCATCTCTTCTCTCTCAGGAGGTAAAATTATCCCAGGAATAGCCGAATAGCTGCCACCCCCAGCCCCCAACCTCAAGCACTGTGGGAGGATAGGAGAAATCTGAGACTCAGTCTCAGCTCCCGCTCGCACCTGACTCTCACATCACACCACAACACCCAGATCTTCCTAAATACACTTAGTTTCCTGGCCACTCCTGGCCCCTGCCTGTGCCTGAAACACCCTTCCTCACCCACCGCCAGTCTGCCCGGTGAATGCTTCATGGGTCTTGAAAAACTTGGCTCGAGGGTCTCTTCTGTGAAGGTTTTTCTATCCGATACCTCCCACCAGGGTGGGACTGACCCCTCCCGCCTGGAGCCACTTCCAGGAGTCTCTACCACAGTACCCACAGTGCTTTGCTGAGGGCACTAGATTGTGAGCAGGGGGCTGCAAACTCAAACGCCTCAGGCCATTGTCGCCTGCATGAACACAGGCCAGTGTGGCCAGATCTTTTTCATGAGAAGCCAAAAACCTCGATTTTTAATGTAAAATCTCCTGGTTTTTGTAACTCAGTCAAAATTTAAGAATTTTGAAACCACCATGGGGTCAAACGATGTATATCTTCAGACAGCATTCCCCAAGGGCTGCCAGTTTGCCGTGAGCTATATGCCCCCTTTTCAGGCAGGGAGTGTGTCTTATTTGCCCCGTACAGAGGGAAGGAGGTCTCTGAGGGGGGTGTAGGGAGAAGGAACCCCCCGCTTTGTGCCAGAAACTTCATTGCAGCATCTCACGTAACCCTCACAACAAAGCTTCGAGGTGGGCATTCATCTATTTTCCAGCCAGGAAACTGAAGCTCTGGGAGGTGAGTGACCTGCCCGGGGACTCGCAGCTAGTCAGTTGCAGAGTTGATTCCCACCCTGGTCTATTTCTTCATGCACGACACAAAGGCTAAATGCATGGCTACGGGCCAGGCTCTCAAACCGTGCCTGCAACAGAAATCGCTGCATAACTTTCTACTACACTTAACAATATGATTATTATTAATTAATGCCATAGTTTATTGAGCCCCTGTGGTTCTAGGTGCTAGGGACAGAGAAAGCCAAGCGCTCTGCTCTCGTGGAGTGCAGTGCACGTAGGAAGGGTACGGACATAAACAAGTAATTTCAGAGAGTCCCAGTGCCACAGAGACAGGTGTAGGGGCCCAGGGACGAGGCTGTCCCCAGAGCTGGGGCTGCCCTCAGGGAGCTCCAGGGCCTTGTCAACCACAGGCTGCCACTTCCTGAGTGGGGCGGGACGTTTGCTCAGGGCGGCCGAATTCCCTCTGGAGTCTAATGCAACAGGTCTCATTTTCTTGCACACACTGTTAAACCAGATCTGAACGTTAAGCATTCAAGAAAGCCCAATCTGCAAATATTTACCTTTCGTTCGGCAGCTTCCGACCCTCCCTTTGGGAGGCCCAATTAAGACACCCTCCTTGGGGACGGCGGGCAGGGTGATGCTGATCCGGGATGTTCCTCAGAGCTGGGACAGGCGAGGCTGCTCTCAGGCAAGGGGGGTACAGGCTTTTCCTGCCCCCTGAAACTGACATAGGTGCATACTGGCCCTGCCACGTGAGCACATGCACACACGCGTGCACACACACCTTTCTTCCACACACCACTGTATTTGAAAGGCCCTAAAAACCATTCAGAATCTGCCCAACTGGTCCTTAGACCTGTGATCGTCTCTTGCAGAGAACTATCTACGAGGAGCTGGGTCGGGGTGGGGGTGGGAAAGGGACAGTCCAAGCCTTGTCTGGCCATCAGCCCCCACAGGGCACCACCTTGACCCCAGTCCCCAGGAGGACAGCGTGAAAGGCCAGGATGAAGTGGGCTCTACAAAGGCCTCTCCTGCAGAGAGGAACGGCAGGGCATCAGGGAGACTGCGCACCCCGTCCCAGGGTGTGCGTTACCCCAGACCCCCACTCTGCACCTTGCCTGCCCCTCACAAGGTGAGCTCTTCCTCTGTGGGACTCCCCTCCCCTATGTGCCAGGTCCCACTTCAGTGCCCAGCACAGCTGCCGATCAGGCCTGAGAAGATGCACAGCACGGGGATTGACTGTGTGGCCTGGGTTCAAATCCTAGCTCCAGCACTCACCAGCTGTGTGACCTTGGGCAAGTCACTTTCCCTCTCTGTGCCTCGATTTTGTGTCTATAAAATGGGGATGACAATAACACCTACACCTCATAGAGGTGTTGGGGACATTAACTGAGTCACATCTAAGTCATTTAGAGGAGGGCCTGATTCAGGTCAAGCTATAATTATTAGCAGTACCTCTTGGTCACTGCCAAGCTCATGCTTCACTCTGAGGTCCAGCATTAGGAGCAGAAGGGACAGGAACTGTCACACACACAAAGCCCTCCACGTGCCAGGCACTGTGCCCAGCATGTCACATAGGTGATCAAATTTCAGCCTTCCCTAGACATGGAGAACTTTGGACGTTCCCATCATGGGTCAGAAGAAACAAGCCCAGAGGGGCTCACTGCCTTGCCCCAAGTCACACAGCAGCAAAAGGACAGAAACTGGAAAACTCACTCCAAACCCCTGCTCTTCCCACCGCACCCTCTGTCCCCCAAGGAGGAGGACACATTGGCAGGTGGGGCCATGGATCTCCTTCTCTTGTGTCCCTGGCTGTGGTTTCAGGGACGCCAGCCACTGCGGGATTTCAGCCCCGCTTTGGACCCCCTGCTCAACCCCCGGCAAATCTGTGCAGAGATCTGCGTGCTCTGAGCTCCTTGTAGGGAGGCACAAAAAGAAAAAAAAAAAGCAAAAGAAATAGAACAGCGCAGCTAAGCTGCAATGCTCTCCTCAGAGGGAAAGGGAAACAACGTCCGATGAACCTCCACACAACGTTCAGGTCATGAATGTGTCAAGCGGTATTCTCCACACATGCCGCCGAGCATCCATCCTGGGCCTGAGCTGCTGGGGACCATTGGAACCGGGGCATCAGCGAACAGCAGCTTCCTGCTGATGGCGTTCGGAGAGGTCCTGTCCTCTGCCTCAGCAGAACGAGGTGCGTTTTACCCTCCGATGCCCCAGGAGGCCGATCTCCCCTCACCGAGATGATGACTGACTGCAGCGTTAATGGGGCAGTTTCAGCCATCAGGCTGTTTATGTGCCTGCTCTGAACGCTTACCGAGTGCCTGCTCTGGGCCCCGTGCCACGCTGGGCACTGCACCTTCCACAGCCCGGGGCGAGTCGAGGCGTGCACCAGGTTAGCCTGACCTCCCTGGCCACCGCTGCCCGGCCTGGCGCTGAACACCTGACTTACGCCGGGCAGTCACATCCTCTCTCCCGGGGCTCTGGCGTGGAGGTGCTGGCACTCGGCATCCGCGAGATGGCGGTGGGGCTGGCACTGAAAGGGCATGAGGGAGCCAGGGCTGAGGCCTCCAAAGGGAGGGAAGAATCCAGCTGGTCACCAGAAAACCCTGTATGGGCACTTATAAATGTCCAGCCCAATGCTGGGGGCTCAGGAAACGGCAGGGGACAAAACAGCAAAGACCTTCGACCACAGAGCTCACAGCCTGCAAACCAGCAAGCAGAGAAGCAAGAAAACACTGGCGGGGGGTGTCAGGTGCTACCAAAAATAGCAGCAGGATAAAGCGTGACCAGGCCAGGGTATATGGGGTGTGCACGTTTAGATGAGGTGACCAGGGAAGGCCTCACGGGAGCATTCCAGGCAGGGGCACAACACGGACAGATGCCCTGTGGTGGGGCTGAGCACGGAGTGTCAAGGGATGGAAAAGAGGTTCATGTGGCAGAGGAAAGAGAGGGCTCTGTGACAGAGAGGGTGCCGTGTGGCCCCGCCATGGCCCCCATGCTCCTCCTCTGCTGTCACCGGCCCCAAGGTCCTTTCAATTCCATGCCACGGAAAGGCATCACTGCATGTCTCATTCGGCTCCCCCAGAAATAGACCCAGTGACAAGGATTTGGGGACAGGTAGTTTACTGGGGAGGAGGAGCCAGGACACACGGGGAGTGGAGAGGGGAAGGGAGGAGCCAGTACAGGGTGTGTTGACAGGCAGGTCCCTGCTGAGGGTACCTGGGACCCAGTCCCGCTGGGGACCTCTGAGAGGCGCTGCAGAGCACACCCCAGCGCTGTCTCACCTAGGGGCGGGAAGCTGGGGTCTTTGTCCACCAACACCCACCAGCTCCCTCTTGCGGAAGACAAAGCACACGGGGCAGAGAGAGCAGGAGGAGGCCCCCAGTCTGCACACGAACCACCAGCACTGAGCACATCTGTCCAGGGCACCACAGCACCTGCTTGGACTCCGGGCGGCTGCCTGGGTGTGATCCCAGCTCTGCTTCTTCTGTCTGGGTGGCCTGATCCCTGGGGACACTGCCAGCTCTGTTTTCAGTCTTGGAGACAGCCACACAGACCTAGGGCCCGACTCCACCTCCATCACTGTGCAAGCTTCAGTAAGTGGCTTAATTTCTCTGAGCCTCAGTTTTCCTCATCTGTAAATGGGGCTAACATACTAATTGCATAGGGGGGTCCTGAGGATGAAATTAAATGCCTGGGGCTCAGGGCCTGGCACACAACTCGTGCTCCATAAATAGCAGTTGTGATGGTTGACTCTGGCCTAGGGCTGCTGTTGTCTCTCCTCTCTCAAGAGGAAATTGTCATTGATCATTCTTGGGCCCTACAGGTACAGGGGACCAGGTAGGATGGGCTAGGGTGTGGCCAAGATGTGAATCAGAACAGCCCGGGCCCCATGTCTGCTACCACCAACTGCGGCAGGCCCGGGAGGCAGATGCAGGTCAGAGAGTGGCACGGCTGTGGTTATGTGGGGTCTGCTGCACCCACGGCACAGGGATGCAGGATGGACGAAGGGGGACCACGCCCCTCACAGCCCAGAAGAGACTGGAGCTGCTACCAGGGGGTAGGTTGGTGCTAGACCAGGGAGCGGCTCTGGGTGGAGCTGGGAGAAGAGCAGGGGGAGGCGAGGTGGATACAGCGGGAACACTGAGCTCACTCTCTGCAGGGAGGGCTCAGAAACCCCAGATTTCAGGGCACTGAGGCTTCGAGTGGCTTTATCAGAAGAAGAGGTCTGGGAGGAGTTCTGCCTAAGGATAACTCCAGCTTCCAAAATCCATCCAGTCAGCCATCTGCCTATCTGCCTTTCTACTCATCTTCCTTTCCCTTCCTCCCTCCTTTCCTCCATCCATTAATCTATCCACCTAATTATCAACCCACCCAACCATCCATCCATCCATCCACCTACCTATCCACTCACCTATCCATCCATCCACCATTTATTGCCACCTGTTCCCAGCTGGACTCTGAAGACTCATGTGACCACATGTAGTCCCCGCCCCTGAGGAGCCACCTCCTCTAGCAGCCATCACCAATCCCGCAGTGGGTCCTCTTTTTGCTCAGTGCCGTGACACAGCCCCAGAAGGAAACCTCACTTCAGCCTTTTTATCGTGATTCTGAGAAGCACGAGGCCTAATGGCAAACACTCAAACCTTCTGAGTTTCTCATGCTCTGATCACGTAAGCCCAAGGCAACCTCATGCCCCAGAAAACATTAAAATGTCCCAGAAATTCCAACCCGGTGGGGTCCAAACTCTGCCTCGCTCGGCCTGTCCCTCCTGCCCCACAGCCTCCCAGAACACCTCTGTCAGACCACTCATTCCACTTCTAGACTAGGGGCCCTGTGGCCACTGAGGCCAGGCCCTGCACTTCGGATTGCCAGTGGTGGCAAGAGGTGACCCCGTGTGCACTGACCTCTCCCGGAAGTACTTGATGGCCTCAGGGTCTATGAAGGTCGGCTCCTCTCGGTAGCCCTGCTCAAAGACCTTGCGCTTGTGCCGGAACTCAATGACCGTCTTGGTGTAGGAGTTGAGCGTGGTGACAGAGGCTGCCATGCAGCAGGTAAAGGAGCCCCACGCCAGGCTGCCGAGAGATCAGGAGAGAGATGCCACGGTGAGGGTGGGCCAGGGACAGGGAATACCCCCATCCACCAAACATTCATGCATCCCTGCCCGGCTGCCTCCTCTGGGCAAGACACGAGCAGGTGCTGCCGTAGAGAACAGACGTGGTCCCCGCCCCACTCACAGGCTGGTCTGGGGACAGAATGGTCTGTACATTGCGACAGTGATAAGACAGAGGTCATGACGGGGTGGCACAAGGACAGCACATCATGCCGTCCAAGGGGGCTGGCGACAGGGAAGGTTACCCAGAGCACAGCAGTGCTCGTGCTGAGTCTGGTAGGATCGCTGGGAGCTGGCCCGGGGACAGGGCCTTCCAGGAGAGGGGACCAGTGTGTGCCAAGGCACAGAGCCGTGTGACAGCAGGGAGCCTTCCACAGACTGTCGGAGGCTTGGGGTACTGGAGTGAGGATGCCTGAGATTAGTCGGAGTTGATGACGGAGAAGAAGATGAGGACTTCTTTTCCATGAGCGCTAGATCACCTTTCTTCACACGTGCCCTGGGCAAGATGCTTACTTGGCCTCACGTTGCTCATGTCCACTTTAATGGACATACCAGTAGCATGACCCCAAGGGTTGTTTCAAGGGTTAAAGACGATCCATTGACATCTTAGCAGTGTCCGGCACGTGGCAGGCACTCAAGAAACGCGCGCCGTCATTACTACCGTTCCTAGCAACGTTCTTCCCATCTGTTTCTACAGGGCTTGGTTTGCAAGCTCTCCCTGTGACAGGTGACGTCATAACGACCTGCCTGGCTCTCTCCTCCGCACCTTTCTGTCTCCACAGCCGGGGCTTGGCTGCCCTCACCTGGTGTGTGCTGAGCCCAGCCTGGTGCTGGAGAATGCAGCCTAGCCACATCTGGAAAGACGGGAAAGGTGGGCGTGGATCGAGTGGTTCCAGTTCCAGGAATGGCCTCTGGCCCCATTCCCCTGACCGAGACCGCGCAGACCGCGCATTCACACTTAGTCCCAGGAGTGGGGTGCCTTCCTGGCTCTGGTGACACCTGGCCTGTTTTCTGGGTCCCAGTTTTCCATCTCTGCCCTGGTGACTGGTTTCCCCCAAATCAAGGACTCAATTTTGCTGTTCCAACCCTGCCCTGTCTGAGCACTCCGGGCCTCCCCTGCTCCTGGCTCATGCAGCTGGTCTCTGAACATCACCCCCGCCTCGCATCCCCCATGGTCAGTGCAGCCCACCGCTCTTCCCCTTGTCAGCCTCCGAGCACCCCAGGGGAAGCAAGGGAAAATCCGAGGATTCAGCCTTTCCCAAAGGGATCCACGATAATCACGTATTTCCCTTAACACCTAACCCATTAATAGATTCTCCTGATATTTTCGTGATGAGGAGCTAATTTAGATCTTCCAGAAGCCCTGAGTGTCTGCAATGGACAGTTTTGGGGTGTCAGCCTGGCCCCTCCGAGAACTTCTCCGTTCACCAAAGGGTCCAGTAGGTGACCCACTCCCTGTTCAAAGACGACTGGACATGGGCTGAACATCTGGCCAGAGCTGGTCCCATCAGGTACTCTCCGGAGCAGGGAAGCTGGAGATTCTAGTTCAATCTGGGATGTCTCTTTGAACCAGCAGGGTGGAAACTCAGAACTTGAGGATGGAGAAAGCAGAAGCAGGCTTTCCCCGGCATTCTGCGAGTACGTTGGTTTTGCCCGGCCCGCATCCATTCTTCCTTCCGGGGACAGCACCCTGATTCTGCTAAGGAATCACCCACCCTTCCTCGCAGACCATGTGGGCTGGCCCCGCCCCACCCTCTCCTGGTGAGCACATGACCTCGGCCTGGCCAACGAGAGTGCTGCTTCCCTCCGGCCACAGTAATTGGTTCAGGCACAGGCATGTGACCCAAGTCAGACCCGTGACACTCCCTCCCCAGGACTTTGGCTGAAGCTATTGGGAAGCAGAGCTCCTCTTTCTTCTGGGGTGCTAAGCCAGTGGGATCTGAGCCAGCAGTTGATGGGGACCCTCTTGCCACCACCCGGCCTGAGGATGAAGCTGACCCAGAAGAAAGCAGAGCCTTGAAAAGGAGCCAGATCCCCGAGCTAAAGCCATTATCCTTGGACTCTTCAATCACGGGAGCCCAAATTCCTTTTATTAAAAAAAACTGTTTTCCCCTTAAGTCAATTTGGATTGGGTTTCTGTCATTGGCAGCAAAAGTTCTTATACAATTACTTTTTATACATTATCTTCTTTTGCATAAGTTAGTTGAAGTGAATTTCTTCTAGTCTACACAGCCAGAGATTTTAACCATGGCCAAGGTTGACTCTCCACCCCGATGGCCCAGGCAGGGCATGTCACCCCCTCCTCCATGGGCGGTCCCTGTCCACCATCTCTGAGAAGCCCCCTCCCCATCACTCTGTCACCTGTCCTTGTTGAATTTCATCACAGCCTTCATCTGATCGCACCCTGTAATTCTCCTGTATCTTTTCTCCCCTTTCATTTATGTACCCTTTGTTTTGAAATTAAAATTTTCATATTGAGATAATTATAGATTCACAGTGTAGCTGTGAGAAGTAATACAGAGAAAGATCCTGTGGACACTTTAGCCGGTCGTCCCCAGTGATAACATCTTGCAAAACTAGTGTCGTAAAGTAACACAGTATCACAAGGATACTGACATGGGCACAGTCAACACACAGACCGCTGTGTTTTGCCCGGTGGCCACTTTATAGCCACACCCACTTCCCTCCCGACCTCCCCCAACTCCTGGCAACCACGAATCTTTTCTTCATTTCTATAATCTTACCACTTCAAGAATTTTATATAAATAAAATCATACAGTATGTATGTTTGGGATTGGCTTTTTCCTCTCAGTATAATTCTGTAGAGAATCATCAAAGTTGTGTGTATAGACAGTTTGCTCCTTTATACTGAACAGTACTCCTGCCAGCAATGTACAAGCGTCACCAGCTTTCGATGTTGTCGCTTTTTTTTTTATTTTAGCTATTCTGATAAAGGTGTAGTAGTATCTCATTGCAGCCCTACTCTGCATCTCCCTAACAGTTACTGGAGTTGAACAAGCTTGTGTTTGTTTCTTTGCTATCTGCATATCCTCTTGTGCAAAATGTCTGTGGGTGTTTTTTGCCCACTTTCTAACCGGATTGTTTTCCTGTTGTTTACTGTTGAGTTTTGAGAGCTCCTTATGTACCCTAGAGATTAGC
>NW_012147523.1:8112-8461 GCF_000956105.1 Propithecus coquereli | reverse complement strand
CTAGGATTACAGGTGTGAGCTACCACTCCCAGCAGAACCAGTCTTCATCCTTGGAAAAAACCCCACTTATCATGGTGTACAATTCTTTTTATATATTGCTGATTCCTGTGTGCTATTATTTTGTTAAGAATTTTTGCATCGCCAGGCATGGTGGTGTGTGCAGGAGGCCAAGGCAGGAGGATCACTTGAGGCCAGAGTTTGAGATCAGCCTGGGCAACATAACAAGACCCTGTCTCTTAGAAGAAAAAAAAAAATTTGCATCTGTATTTATGAGGGCTGTTAACCTGTGGTTCTCTTTTTTGCACTGTCTTTGGTTTTAATAACAGAGTAATACTAGCTTCATAAAATG
>NW_012147523.1:0-2060 GCF_000956105.1 Propithecus coquereli | reverse complement strand
AGGCAGGAGGATCACTTGAGGCCAGAGTTTGAGATCAGCCTGGGCAACATAACAAGACCCTGTCTCTTAGAAGAAAAAAAAAAATTTGCATCTGTATTTATGAGGGCTGTTAACCTGTGGTTCTCTTTTTTGCACTGTCTTTGGTTTTAATAACAGAGTAATACTAGCTTCATAAAATGAGTTGGAAAGTGTTCCCTCCTCTTCTATTTTCTGAAAGAAAATGTGTTAATTTTTATTTAAATATTTGATGGAATGTTGCAGTAAAACCATCTGAGTCTGGAGATTTCTTTTTAAAAAGTTTTAAAATTATGAACTCAATTTCCTTTGTAGTTATAGGCATATTCAAATTATTTATTTCCCATTGGATGAGTTGTGGCAGTTTGTGCTTTTAGAAGAATTGATCCATTTCGTCTAAGTTGACAAATTTGTGTGTGTAGAGTTGTCTGTCGTGTGCCCTTTCTATACTTTTGATGTCCTCAGGGTCTGTAGCAACATCCTCTATTTCATTCCTGACACTGGCGTTTGGCATTTTGTGTGTTTTCTCTCTCTCTCTCTCTCTCACTAGAGGTTTGTCAGTTTTATTTATCTTTTCAAAGGACCAGTGTTTTTGATTTTATTGGTTTTCTCTATTAATTATTTTTTGTGTTCAATTTTATTGATTTCCCCTCTTTTTTTGCTTCCTTTGGGTTTATTTTGCTCTTCTTTTTCTAGGCTCGTGGGCTGGGAGCTTAATCTGATTTGAAATATTTTCTCTTTTCTAAAGTAAGCATTCAGTGCTATACATTGCCCTCTCAGCATTGCATTAGCTGCACTTCCCAAGTTGTACTTTCATGTTCATAAGTTCAGTGTATTAATACTTTAGACTTACTCTCTGACCTATGGAATATTTAGAAGTATGTTATTTTGTTTCCAAGTGTTTGGAGATTTTCCTGTCATCTTGGTTTGATTGCATTGTGGCCAGAGAACATACTCTATATGAGTATGTTAAAATTTTTTAAAATGTGTTGAAGTTTGTTTTATGGTCCAGGATATGGTCTATCTTGGTATATGTTATGTGAGCATTTAATGAGAATGTGTATTCTGCTGTTGTTGGATGGAGTGTTCTATAAGTGTCAAAAGATCCTTTTGGTGTCTGGTTTTGTTGAGTTCTTATGTATCTTTTCTGATTTTCTGTTTAGCTGTTCTGTTAAATTATTGAGAGAGGTATGTTAAATCTCTAAGTATAATTGTGAATTTTCCTATTTTACCTTTCAGTTATATCAGTTTTTTCCTTCACAGATTTTGCAGCTCTGTTGCTTGATGCATACACATTTAGGATTGCTATGTCTTCTTGGTGGATTGACCCTTTTATAGTTATTTAATGTCCATCTCTGGTAATTTTCTTTGCTTCAAATCTACTTCATCTAATATTAATATAGCTAGTCCTGCTTTCTTCTGCTTGATGTTTACATGGTATATGTTCTCTATCCTTTTACTTTCGATTTATCTATCATTATATTTGCAGTGAGTTTCTTGTAGACAGGCGTATAGTTTTGGATCATGTTTTTAAAATCCACTCTTCCAATCTCTGACTTTTAATTTGCGTATTTAGATCATTCACATTTAATGTGATTGTTGATATATTGTAACTTAAGCTGCCAACTTATTTTGTTGTTGTTTTTGGTTTGTTCTCTGTTTTTTGTTTCTCTTTTCCTCTTTCTTGCTTTCCTATGGGTTACTAGAACATTTCTTAGAGTTTCATTTTGATTTATCTATAGTGATTTTGAGTGTATCTCCATATATATATTTTTTAGTGGTTGCTCTAGGTTTTACGTTATATACGAATAACTAATCACTGTCTACTGGTATTGACATTTTCATCAATTTGAGTGAAGCATAGAAATCTTGGCTCTCTTTGTGTCTCTCTACCTTCCCCCACTTACAATGTAATTGTCTCAAATATGTCCTTGGTATACATTTAGAACCACACCAGACCATATTATGATTTTTGCTTTAACCATCAAACATAATTTAGAAAATGCAAGAGGAGAAGTAAAATTTCTCTTTCCATTTTCATTCTT
>NW_012147522.1:0-1121 GCF_000956105.1 Propithecus coquereli | reverse complement strand
GAGGAGCTGTGCGGGCGGAGCGCGGAGTGCAGCATCCACCTGGAGGTGATCGTGGACAGGCCGCTGCAGGTTTTCCACGTGGAGGTGGAGGTGAAAGATATTAACGATAACCCACCCACGTTCTCCGTGAAAGAACAAAAGCTGTCAATACCTGAATCTAGACTGCTTGACTCTCGATTTCCGCTAGAAGGCGCGTCTGATGCAGATGTTGGCGAGAACGCAATGCTTACTTACAAACTCAGTCCAAATGAGTTTTTCATTCTTGATATTATTAAAAAAAAGGATAAAGACAAATTCCCAGTGCTTGTTCTGCGAAAACTACTAGATCGTGAAGAAAATCCACAGCTTAAGTTGTTACTGACAGCAACTGATGGAGGCAAACCCGAATTTACCGGATCTGTTTCTCTGCTGATCCTGGTGTTAGATGCCAATGATAATGCCCCTGTATTTGACAGACCCGTTTATGAAGTTAAGATGTATGAAAATCAGGCGAACCAAACGTTAGTAATATGGCTTAACGCTTCTGACGCGGATGAAGGAATAAACAAGGAAATGATGTATTCATTCAGCTCCTTGGTTCCACCCATGATAAGAAGGAAATTTCAAATAAATGAAAGGACTGGAGAAATAAAAGTAAATGATGCTCTTAACTATGAGGATAGTAACACTTATGAAATTCACGTAGATGTTACAGACAAAGGAAACCCACCTATGGTTGGTCACTGCACCGTCCTAGTGGAACTGCTGGATGAAAATGATAATTCGCCTGAGGTGGTTGTCACTTCTTTGTCTCTCCCAGTGAAAGAAGATGCTCCGGTGGGCACTGTCATCGCCCTGATAAGCGTATCTGACCAAGACTCTGGCGCCAACGGACAGGTCGCTTGCTCCCTGACGCCCCACGTCCCCTTCAAGCTGGTGTCCACCTATAAGAATTATTATTCTCTGGTGCTGGACAGTGTTCTGGACCGCGAGAGCGTATCTGGCTTTGAGTTGGTAGTGACAGCGCGGGACGGGGGCTCGCCTTCTCTGTGGGCCACAGCCAGCGTGTCCGTGGAGGTGGCCGACGTGAACGACAACGCGCCGGCGTTCCCACAGCCCGAGTACACGGTGTTCGTGAAGGA
>NW_012147521.1:0-1353 GCF_000956105.1 Propithecus coquereli | reverse complement strand
GAGAAAAGTTTCATGTGAGTCATTACTGGGACTCTCCCTCCTTCTTCCAGTAGGATGATGGGAAGTTCTCAGATGTTTGTTTTCGGCAGAAGGAATTCTCCGGTAGGGGCCAATTAGCTTCCTCCTCTCTCCTTTCCCCACCTTCCCATAGGGGCTCTGAACATACAGACATCCTTTTTTACCACTTGGAGATAACCAATATAACATAACATAACTTTTCTCAAATGCCAGGTCAGGAGGTCCTCCTTCAGCAATTTCTATTCTGAAGCCACAGAGTACAGAATCTCCTCTAAATGGGTAGGGAAATATAATGAACAGAACACACAGGCAGAAGTATCTCTTCTCTGCTCTTCTCCCTCCCCTTTCCTTTTTTCCCTTCCCCTCTCCTTCCCTCCCAGTCCCAGCCTCTCTTCCCTTCCTTCTCCTCCTCCTCTCCTCTCCTCCCCTTCTGCTCTCCTTTCTCCCCCAGTCCCCTCCCCTGCCTTCCCTCCCTCCTTTTCCCTTTTCTCTTTTCTTTCTTTTTCTTTCCCCTGCCTCCCCTTTTTATCTCCTCCCTTTGCCTCCAGGCTCCTCCCTCCCCTCTTCTCTCCTCTCTCCTCCGTCTCCCTCACTTCTATAACTGGGAAAGCAAAAATACTAATATGCTCATAAATCACTAGGCTATGTTTAGGAAATCCGTTCTCTCTTTTCTGTGAGGTAGATAGTCTGATTATTAGAAAAACTTCCCAGTAATGGGTGGGGACTTTCCTATTCTCTATATGTAGTGTTCTCAGTTTTTCGGAGGAAAATACAAGGGCTCATTATAAGCAAATGATATTTTGCCAGTTGGTGATTAAAATTTATTTAGGGGGAAAAAAAGTAAAGAAAAATAGAAAAATAAAAAGTTTAAAGTGTGGTTAAAAAAAAGTAAAGGAAAAAATTTATTTAGAAACTAAAACTCTTATAACCCTTTTACTTTTTCCTAGATCAGAACTTCTTCCTCACTATTAAGTTCACAGAGGCGTTTAAAGCAATCCATACGCTGTGCTCTAGCAGGAGATTTTAGTTATTCTCTATAACATATGTTTGCATGTCAATTCGCCCAAATGTCTTATTGTTTACACGAGGAATTAGAATTAATAAAATAATCTACTTTCCCCCTCTCTGTATTCCAAGCTGATAAAAGAATCACAGTTGAGCTACAAAGAGTGTCCAAAATAATTTTGAAATAAGCAAATGCTACTAACATTGCTGGCACTAATTTAATGAATCATGATATCTAAATACATGTAATGTTGATTAATTAGTAAATTACCATTAAGGACTTTAAAATTTCCATTATAGAGCAAAGGTTTGTTTTCAAATAAACCATTT
>NW_012147520.1:0-1012 GCF_000956105.1 Propithecus coquereli | reverse complement strand
GTAGAGCAGCAAGAAATCTCATTCATTACTGATGAGAATGCAAAGAGATCGGTTTGGCAATTTCTTTCAAAGTTAAACATGGTCCCTTTTTTTTACAGCTTCATTGAAGTATAATTGACAAATGAAATTTGTATATATTGAGGATGTACAAAGTGATACTTTGATATACACATACATTGTGAAATGATTACCACAATCAAATTAATGAACATAACCATCACCACACATAGTTATCATCTGTGGTGGGGGGTGGGAGGTGAGGACACTTAAGATCTACTCTCTTAACAAATTTCAGGAAAACAATACAGTATCATTAACTATAGTAACTATGGTGTACCTTACATCTCTAGGACTTATTTATGTTATAATTGAAAATTTGTACCCTTTGACCAGCATGTCCCATATCCCCCATCTCCTAGCCCCTGGCAACTACTGCTCTACTCTCTGCTTCTATGAGATCAACTTTCTTAGATTACACATATAAGTGAGACCATATAATACTTATCTTTTTGTGTCTGGATTATTTCATTTAGTATAATGTCGCCCTGATGTTAGTATAACATTCATCCCTGATGTTGCAAATGGCAAGATTTCTTTCTTTATTATGGCTGAATAAGATTCCATTATATACATGTATCATATTTTTTATCCATGCATCTGTGGAGAGATATAGGTTATTTCCTTAACTTGCATATTGTGGATAATACTGTAGCGAACATGAGGGTGCAGATATCTCTTTGACATACTGATTTCATTTCCTTTGGGTATATACTCAGAAGTGGGATTACTAGATCATATGGTAGTTTTATTTTTAATTCTTTGAGGATCCTCCATACTGTTTTTCATAATGGCTGTACCAATTTAGGTTCCCACCAACAATGGTTCAACAACAGGGTAAGCTTTTCTCCACATCCTCACCAACACTTGTTTTCTTTCATATTTTTGGTAATAGCCATTCTAAAAAATGTGAAGTAATATTTCATTGTGGTTTTGATTTGCATTTTCCTAATAA
>NW_012147519.1:0-1804 GCF_000956105.1 Propithecus coquereli | reverse complement strand
GTCCCAATAAACCCATCGGAAGTTAAAAATATCCTAAATTGAAAATGCATTTAATACACTTACCCTTCCGAATATCATAGCTTAGCCTAGCCTACCTTCAACATGCTCAGAACACTTATATTAGCTTACAATTGGGCAAAATCATCGAACACAATCCCTATTTTACAATACAGTACTGAATAGCTCACGTAATTTATTGAATACTGCACTCAAAGTGAAAAACAGAATAGTTGCATGGGTATTCCAGGTATGGTTTTTACTGAATGCCTACCATTTTCACACCATCGTAAAGTCAAAAAATCGTTAAGTTAAACCACTGTAAGTGAGGGACCAACTGTATTTTGAACCAACTGGCTGAAAATGAAAATATACAGCATACCAAAACTTGGGGGAGGTAGCAAAAGTAGTACTTAGAAAAGAAATTTACAGTACTAACTGCCAGTATTAAAAAAGAAAGGAAAGTACTCAAATCAATGAGCAAACACCCTACCTTAACAAAGTAGAAAAAGAAAAGAAAATTAAACCGGAAGGAGAAGTAATAAAGACCAGAGCAGAAATCAATGATATAGGAAAAGAAAAACAATAGAACCAATAAAACCAAAAGCTGGTTCTGTGAGAAGATCAATAAAATTCATAACAATCTAGTCAGACTGACCAGGAAAAGGGAAGACACAAATTACCAATAGCAGAAATGATAGAGAGATAGATACCACTACAGACTCTATAGATATTAAAAGGATAATGAAGGAATATTATGAACAACTTCATACTATTAAAGTTGACAACTTAGATAAGATAGACAAATTCCATGAAAAATTCAAAAACTACCAAAACTCACTCAAGAAGAAACAGATAACATGAATGGCCCTATATTTATTATACAAATTGAATATGTAGTTTTAAATAAACCTTGTTACTAAGGCAACTCCAGGCTTAGATAGCTTCCCTGATAAATTCTATAGAACACTTCAGGAAGATATAATGTCAATTCTATAAATCTCTTTTAGAAAATTGAGGAGAAGGAAACAGTTCCAAATTCATTCTTTGAGCATTACATCATTATCCAAACCAGATAAAGATACTACAGGAAAATAAAACAATATATAAAAAGGATAATATATCATTGCCAACTGGGGTTTATCTCAGGAAAGCAGGATTGATTTAATGTTTGAAAACGAAATTTACCATATTAATAAACTAAAAAAGATAAAATCATTTCAATTGATGTAGAAGGAGCATTTGACAAAATCCAATATCTATTACTGATAAAAACTCACAAGAAACTAGGACTAGAAGAAAATATCCTCAACTTCATAAAGGGCATTTATAACAAACTACAGATAACATCATACTTAATGGCAAAGGACTTAATGCTTTCTCCCTAAGATCAAGAATAAGGCAGGAATGTACTCTCTCAACGCTTCTACTAGAAATTTTCCTGGACATTATAGCCATTGCCGCAAGTTAAATAGAAATAAAAGATTGCAAAGGAAGAACAAAAATTGTGTGTATTCATCGTCAACATGATTATCTACATAAAAAAATATCTGCTGGAATCTACAAAAGAAAAGCTACAAGAACCAGTAAGTGAGTTTAACAAGAGTTACAGCATAAAACATTAATACACAAAAATCAATTATTATTTCTATATACCAGCAATGAACAGTAGAAATTGAAATTTTAAAACTATCATTTATAATAGCATCAAAATGAAATATAAGTACAGATGAATATAACAAAAGATATGTAGGACCTTAACTTTGACAACTATAAAACATAGCTGAGAAATTAAAGACCTACACAA
>NW_012147518.1:0-1174 GCF_000956105.1 Propithecus coquereli | reverse complement strand
GGGCAGCAGGACCGGACACTAGATATTTCACATTAACTGGTATTTCACATTAACAGGTCACGGTTCTAGCTGGTGTCAGTGACCTTTTCTAAGCACGAGTGGAACACCGTGATATATGGATATTCATGGAGGCAGCAGGAGTTACAGTAATTGCGTAAATTATAATTACTTATTAAACGGAAACGGTTTTAATTACAGTATAATTTTTTTCTAGTTTAAGAAACAAGTGAGCAAATTTAAAATGAAGGCAAACTATTGATGCAGAATCAAAGACCCAGAAAGTCCCACCGCGACCAGGAAAGTGCAGGAAAAGAAGAAACCACAGGGGCAGGTGGCAAATGTCGCAGCTGCAATTGCTGTGACAGAGAGAAACGCTCTTTGTAGTGTTAAATTTTTTGAGATAATAATATGGATGAGATACAGAGATGTTTTTAGCAAATACATATTGAATCTGGTAAGAAGTTTCCTATCAACAGTCAAAACACTGCCATCATCATCGGCACAGAGAGACACGGGCCATGGGGCAGGCGGGTAGAATGTCACACGGTTCCTGCATCGACTGCAGATGGTGAAAGTGGGGACCACAGGGAGCTTCCACCTAGAGAGTGACCTGCAGCTGCTCCCCGAGCTGTGCTCGCTTGGAGACGCGTCCACCTTGCCCAACCTGTACGTCCAGCGTCTATTTTAGTGCACGTGCAGCGTCACGGAGCCTCAGTGGGTGAAGAACTGCATCATCTAAACTCTTCTTGGCGTCTGGGCAGCAGTTCTCGAGCTGCGGCCACCTCGGCGCTTGGCATGTGTGGCTGGAGGGCTCTGGCCAGGCCGGGCTCCAGAGGGGCCCCCCGGCCCGCCTGCGACGCCCCTTCCCTCGTGGGCAAACCTCGACCAGCCACGCCGTTTGCCTTCCCGCCGATGCATCTCCCAGATCACCTTCTTTCCTCTGGCCCTTCCTCCTTCCCTCTCTCCCACCCACGTCTTCCACGGAGCGGGGCTGGGGGTCCACAGCCACCGCCCGGCATGAGCACACTTCTGTTCCAGCCGGTGGTCCCACACGTGTGCGGAGTTTCTCAGCTGCACGTACGTTTTAGCGTTTCACTCCCAAGTGAGTCTCCCAGTGGGGAGAGGCATCACGCAAGTGCGGCTTCCGGGCAAGCAAGCTGGGGCCTGCTCGCCA
>NW_012147517.1:0-1074 GCF_000956105.1 Propithecus coquereli | reverse complement strand
TTTTTTTTTTTTTGAGACAGAGTCTGGCTTTGTCGCCATGGGTAGAGTACAGTGGCGTCATAGCAGCTCACTGCAACCTCAAACTACTGGGCTCAAGTGATCCTCCTCTTGACTCATTTGGGGCTACAGGAGTGCACCATGGTGCCCATCTAATTTTTCTATTTTTAGTAGAGACGGGCTTGAACTCCTGAGCTCAAGCAGTCCTCCCACTTCAGCCTCTGAGAGTGCTAGGATTACAGGTGTGAGCTACCGCGCCTGGCCCCGTATGATTTTTAAACTTTACGTTTATTCAGACTTGTGTTGTGTCCCAGCAAATGGTCTGTCCTGGTGGATGCACCATGTGTACTTAAAAAGAATGTTCTGTGGTGGCTGGGTGGACTGTTCTGCAGATGTCAGGACAAGACAGGTGGTGGTGTTTTCATATCTTTATGACCTTTTTATCCAGTTCTTTCAATTCTTGAGAGAAGGCTGTTAAAATCTCCAACTATGATTGGGGGATTGTCTGTTTCTCCCTTTAATTTTGCCCATTTTTGCTTAGTCTTTCAAGCTCCTGTTGTTAGGCTGCAGCCAGTTATGACCGTTGTGTCTTCCTGGTGGGTTTCCCCTTTCATCACCATGAAGTGGCTCTCTTGATCTTTGTCTCGAAGTCTGTTTGGCATTGACACAGCTGCTACAGCCTTCTCGGGCTTACTGTTTTCGTGGTGCATCTTTTTCTCTCCATTCCTACCTGTGTCTTGTGTAGACGGTCTGTAGCATTTTTACTCCTTCTGAGAGTTATCTGCCTTTTGATCAGAATGTTTAGCATATTTTTCAAATGACATATTTATTAAGCAGCTACACTATACAGTATTTTAGGGTAGAAGTTCGGCTTTCTTAGCTCATCTTGATAGAAATTTAATCTTAACAAAAACCAGCTGAGCAATATTTGTCTTTACCATACGATTACAATAAAAAGGACATTTTGTAAAGCACACATGAAACATGTATTTATGTTAGAAGCTGTCTCTTAAGTGCTATCAACCAAGGTACATTTTGACTCACCTTAAATATTTATAGGTCTCAAGTGGTTTGTTC
>NW_012147516.1:0-1435 GCF_000956105.1 Propithecus coquereli | reverse complement strand
TAGGGATATATTTAACTAAGGAGGTAAAATGATCCATAAGTCTTATTTTGCCATCTAATAGCTCTCAAATCTGTCCATGCTTGTTCGCTCACACTGAAAACCTTCTCTCTTTTCGGTTAAAATTCCACTTAGCCTTCAAGCAGCCTCAGCTGGGAATAGCTTTCTTGCCCCTCCTTGCCCTATTCCAAGCCTGGTTAGGTGCCCCGCCTACCTGCTTCCGGTTGAACCTGGGGCCTAGAACTTTCAAAGAACGTTCTGGTTTGTGCTACTGCTGTTGGATTTCCTGTCCGGCTCTCTGGATCCTGAACTCCTTGAAGACAGAAGCAGCAATACGGTAGGCACTCAGTATATGGGTTTGGAATGGATAAGTAACACTACTAGGTCTACAGTAAGGGGTGGAACTCAGGCAACTCACATATTGTATTATCCACAGTATATCCAGGACTAAATTCTGTTACGTGCTCAATTATGGCCCTGAGAATTCATTAGATAATGTTTTAACTTAAACAACAAAATGTTTCCCTAGAAAACGCATTGCCATGGGCTTCATGACTTCACATTCGATTTTCATTATCACTCTTGTCTTCGGTGGGAAAGGTCGTTCCTTCTTTTCCCCAGAGAGCGTGCAGTGAGTAACTTTATGCTGTTCTGATAAACTTACACAGTTTACAGGAAGAAGATTGTAGTTAGCAATTCAAGAAGCCCAAAACAAGAATTTTATAACCCAAATGGATAACATTTCTCAGAGATGGTGTGGTAGATTTCTGTTTTCTCATTAATTTTCTCACTCCAGAGAAAATTGTTTGCTCTGAGTGGTGACCATTTTCTGTAAAATGATTTGAGTGGAAATGGGACGGAAAATATACATAAGGAAAGCAAAGGAGACCTGAGAAACACCCCTTCCTTTCTGTATTTTAATCATTGTTCGCACATGTTTTGCTTTACAAATGAGCTTATTTTGAGTCTATGTCAGAAATTGCTCAGTTGAAGGATGTGAATATTTAATGGCAAAACGTATGCTGACGATATATAAAAACAATTTTCTGTACGTGTTCTCACTTTTAGTTTCTCTGTTTTGTAAAGTGGGCATGTGAAAAGAGGAGGGGAAATTGAGAGGAAAAAATAGAAGTATAAAGTTTGAGTCTTTGCTGTGGTTCATGGGGTGTTCTTAGTTAAAGTTTTTTCTTGATTGGGCTCAGATTTGAAACAAACTGAACTTTCCCAAACAACATAAACAAAAAACTATTTACACGTGCTTGCATTTTTATATTTCCCCCCCCATTTTTGTCTACAGGGAATAAAAGTAATGAGATTGCTAATTCATATTTTGCATACTATAAAAATATGACTTTTAACCTCAAATATAATCTAATGTGAAATTATTTTAAATCACTCTTTAGGGTTCCTTTTACCCTATCGTTGTAAGAAAACTAAC
>NW_012147515.1:0-1287 GCF_000956105.1 Propithecus coquereli | reverse complement strand
GAATGAGGGGGTCTTCCAGGGTGCAAGTGATGTTTTCTCTCAATCTCAGTGGTTACATGTTTGTGTCCACCTTGTGAAAAATTGTTGAGCTGTACGACATATGATTTGTGCATTTTTATATGTGTGTTAGACTTCAATTAAAAGTTTTTTTTAAATATTGGGCAAATAGATGCTCAGAACTACTTACTGTTCTTATAATCACTACTTACCTGTCATCTTAGAAAGTCAATGTGGGCCGGGCACGGTGGCTCACGCCTGTAATCCTAGCACTCTGGGAGGCCGAGGTGGGCGGATCGTTTGAGCTCAGGACTTCAAGACCAGCCTGAGCAAGAGCGAGACCCTGTCTCTACTAAAAATAGAAAGAAATTGGCCAAACAACTAAAAATAGAAAAAAATTAGCCGGGCATGGTGGCGCGTGTCTGTAGTCCCAGCTACCTGGGAGGCTGGAGGCAGGAGGATCTCTTGAGCCCAGGAGATTCAGGTTGCTGTGAGCTAGGCTGACGCCACGGCACTCACTCTAACCAGGGCAAGAGAGTGAGACTCTGTCTCAAAAAAAAAAAAAAAAAGAAAGTTAGTGTGTATAAATTACAAAAGTGATTTCTCATGATTTCTGTTCATTGGCTGAAGTGATTTCATGACAATCATACTCAGTTGAGCCCTTGCATTAAACATAGTTAATGCAGTTAGGAATAAAATTCAATTGAGGAGAATCAAAAAACTCAAATAAAAATGTCTCAGTCAAGATAAGGATTTGTTTTTCCCTCTCATGATGAAGAGTCTGAAGAAAGGCAAGGACACCAGGTATCCAGTCTTCTTCTAGCTTTTCTTTCCACCATCCTGAGAATGTGGCCTTCTTCCTCATGTTCACTATAGGGATGCTGTGGTCCAGCCATCATGACTATGTTCCAGGTGGAAAGAAAGGGAAGATCAAGGAGCAAAAGGGACAAGTAAGACAAATCTAATCACTTTTAAAGGGTTTTTCCTTCCTGGTTGAGGTGTGGTCACCCAGCAGCCTCCTATAGCACAGGCAGCTACTCCAGGACCCAGTTCCTGCAGCACACAGCAGCCAGTAGCACCAAGAGGCCAGCAGCTTCCCCTGGTATCCTACTTTTTGCGATTTTGTAGCAGAGTACCTCTAGGGAGACACCTCCCTGTGAATAGCTTTCCATGACACCTTGAAGGGCAGTTTTCCGGCAAGTTCCAGAGGACAGATTTCTAGCAGGTTCTACCAGCACAGACTGCAGTGACTTCCCTGCCATCCAGTGAACCACAGCTGTGCCCTCTACA
>NW_012147514.1:0-1238 GCF_000956105.1 Propithecus coquereli | reverse complement strand
AGGTCAGACACACCTGGTTATACCCCCTCCCTCGCTAACCGCCTTTAGACTTTTTTCCCTAATGGTTAAACGGAAACTGGCTCTTTCAGAAGATCAACTCCACTGCTGAAGCCGACCACCCGCCTGCAGCCTCCCCTCCCTTTCTGCAGGTCCCACACAACAGCTGAGCAGCATTCTTCCTAATAGGAGGCCGCCGACCATGGGGTGGCCCCGACCAGTTTACGGAGGCTGAGCACAGAGGACCTTCATGTCCTCCGAGTCACTTTTTGACATCAAAGTGCCGAAAACTCCCCCCCCGGGATGCTGCCCTTCGTGCACCTGGGTCCCGCGTAGAGGCATGAAGCTCGATTGCACATGTGCATTTTTCTCCTTTCATAACATTAAATCAGTATACTCGGCCTCCCTGCTCAGCATAAATTCCTGTTCCTTCACCCTCCCCGGAAGCGCTTGCTCTCCGCTCCTGCCCCAAGCCACTGCTTCTCAGCCTCCTCCTTTCCAAATTTAGGAACCTTGTGATTCTTCAGTTGACAGACCATAGAACACTTGCCCTTATATAAATTCGCGGACAAAATATTGTTAATAGCAGGAAAAGCAAGAGTGGAGATGTAGGAGGAAACAGAAAAAAAAAAAAAAACTAAACGGAAAAAATGTGATCTATGGAGTTGGGCAGATGATTCAAGGCCTGACTAGATCACAAACTAAAATTTCACTTCAAAGACAATTATGCAAACATACGGGGGTTAATTGTATGATAATTAAATATGCTAATGTGTATAAATACTGATGGTGTTCAATCAACTTTCTACCTTTTTCTCTCCCTTCTACTTTTCCTTGTTTTTGCCATATTTTGATCCAGTCAAGATTCCCACGCTGATGCTGAGGCCGAGATTGAAGGAATGCGATGTCCCCCACATCCGGATAACTCCCCTCTCTGTTCCCATGCTCCTTTGCTTCTTTCAGTAATCTCTAAATGATAAATTAGCGTTATTACCTTCCACAAGACGGGTTTCCTTCTTCGAGACCTCCCTCTGCTGAGGATCTCTCAGGCCTTCTGTCTGCGAACTCTCTCCCCAGCTCTCTAGCACATTTAATTTCTCTATTTGCTCTGACAGCTTTCTCTTGACCTTCTGACATGTGCATTTGCCCTCCAATCTAGAAAAGACAAACCGGCATTTCCCTTAATCTTGCTCTTCCTGTCCCACATTTTTCCTCCTTGTCATTTTGTCCCAAGCAAAGCA
>NW_012147513.1:0-1118 GCF_000956105.1 Propithecus coquereli | reverse complement strand
TCCTGCTCTTTGAACAAGGGGTCTCATGTTTTCATTTTGCAGTGGGCCGCCAAAACTAAGTGTTGCAAACTACCCTTACCTGAAGGGTATTTGGGATGTTTCACAGGAAGTATCAGGCTGGTAAACAAATGCAAGATTTGTTTTAAGTTTGGATTCCATAACAAAAGACCCACTTTCCACCAAATAAACTTTTAAATCCTTCCCACTTTCATAGCACGCTCAGAATTCACACAAATTATGCATACTACCTAGGATGCAACATAGGCTGCTTGCAGAGAACACAGCAGATACAAGGAAGAGTTTGCATAGACAGCATTGTCCACAAAATTATTGCAGCAGTTGATTCCCTTTAAGAATTATAAAAGTTAGTCAAGTCCTAACAGTGGAGGGTCTCCAATACTTCCAAAGAATTTCTGTAAATGGAATAAGTATCTTTAGAACCAGGGTACTTCCAAAATGTTAAAAGGTTAACTTTTCCCTAAAGCCTGAGAACAAGTGAAATGGTTGCGTTTTTGTGTGTGTGTGTGTAGGGGGGGGTTTGGTGTGTTTTGTGAAAGGGGTGTGTGTGTGTGTGTTGGAGGAGCTGTTGTGTGTGTAGTCATGGTCGTGGCCATGGCAGTGGTGGTTGTGCTGATATGAGCAACGTTGTCGGAGGGGATGACTTGCTTGGGATGATAAGAGGACGCCACAGCATGAAGGGCCTGATAGGCCATTGCCTGGGTTTGGGGTTTGATTCTATGGAATTATTAATAGATAGTTCTATAAATTCTGGAAGTACAATTTTTTCAATAATCTTTCTGCTGATAATGTGACATAGACTAAATGGTTTCTCACAGTATATTTCAACCACAGTTTAGTAAAGAGAACTGTTGATTGATGATGTGATTTTTGTGAATTGGGAGGTTTGAGGAAAATTATAGCTTCCTCACTTTGTGAAGGATTTTCGCAGGTCATTTCCCATTGGAAAAATTGGGCCATTTCTTTGTTCTAAGAAAGCTCCGCGGGTGCTTGATGGCTTATTTCACTGACTTTGATGAACTGATGAAGTGCTTTGAGCAGTTGATCAGAGTAGGGATACAATTGTAACCACAGGCCTGAGGAGTTAAGAGGAATGATTT
>NW_012147512.1:15081-15921 GCF_000956105.1 Propithecus coquereli | reverse complement strand
CCATGAACTCTATTTTTCTGCAATCAAAAGAAGTTTATCTGCTTTGTTAATTTGTCTCCAACTTTCTTCCTGTTTTCTAATCAATACATTAGTTGAGTAATGGAAATTAGAAGCTAATTGTTCCCTTAACAACCAGTATTTTTACAATTTATTTTCTAATGAACATTATTTTTAAATTATACAAACCTCAGCTTTTACCAGAAATTGATATCAATAACCATGAGAATCTCTTCTAGCACATAATCTTAAAACATTGAAACAAAACTTACAAGTTTTCTCAGTGTTCGGAAGTCGGAGAGAACTCGGAGAACAGACATGATGTTGAGGCCTCCCACCTTCTTGTCATCACCGCTTTCTGCCAGCACAGAAACCCTGTGCTTGCATGATACACAGAAAATCTTATTTGTTTTAAAGTATTTACTTACTGCTCCAAATACTTCATCTTGAGTAGTTCATTTTGGTACTTTTTGTCAGAACAGTTAATTTTCTTCCAAGCATTCCTCTCCAGGGATTCTAACTAGTTCTATTAACTAAAAACTGTTACTAACATCTGTAGATTCATCACTCTGCAAGGGAATGTCGTGACTCATTCATTAGCCTTGTGGAGTGTCATCATTGCATCTTCTAATAGTATTATTGCAGAGTAGCCCCTTTTCTTTTCTTTTCTTTTTTTTTGCTTATCTGGTCCCAAGCATGTGGTCATTTCCCAGGCAGGTTAGTAAAATGAGTGAGGCTGCAATTGTGGGAGACATTTTGGCTTTAGTTCTTAATTATATGACTTTTGAATTAGCTTTGTGAGCCCAATCTGATGTAAACTACTGTGTACAGAAGTTACAAATA
>NW_012147512.1:13569-14166 GCF_000956105.1 Propithecus coquereli | reverse complement strand
TGCAAACTAGTGCAACCTCTATGGAAAATAGTATGGAGATTCCTCAAAGAACTAAAAGTAGACCTACCATTTGATCCAGCAATCCCACTACTGGGATTCCTACTGGGTATTTACCCAAAGGAAAAAAACTAATTTTATCAAAAAGACACGTGCCCTAGAATGTTTATTGCAGCACAATCCACAATCACAAAGATGTGGAATCAACCCACATGCCCATCAGTTCATAAGTGGATTAATAATATGTGGTATATGTACACCATGGAGTACTACTGAGCCATAAAAATGAATTAATACCTTTTGCAAAAATCTGGATGGAATGGAGACCATCCTCTTAAGTATTGCAAGAATGGAAAAACAAACACCACATGTACCACTTTTAAATTTGAACTAACCAATCAGCATTCATGTGCATAGATGGAAGTAAAACTCAACAGAAATCATGCAGGTCGGCGGGGAGGAGATGGGCGAAATCATACCTAATGGGTACAATGTACACGGTCTGGGTGATGGACACACTTAGAACTTTGACTCAAGCAGTACAAAGGCAATCCATATAACCAAAACATTTGTACCCCTGTAATATTCTGAAATAAAAAA
>NW_012147512.1:8238-9946 GCF_000956105.1 Propithecus coquereli | reverse complement strand
TAGTAAACTGCTTTCTAACCTTGGAGTTGTGTAACAATAGAATGCATCTGTCTTGCGGGAGTAGTGGAGTCCCCAAAATTGAGAGTGTCAGAGGCTGGGTGACCTCCAGGACTGCTGTCATCTTATGATTCAAAGTTTCCATCTTATTTCTTTTTTTCTCCTGCGAATAGGTCGGCCAATCAATGCTTCAGACAGACAAGCAAATATGCATCCCGCCGGAGCTGCCGGAATTGCTGAAGCAGTTTACCAAAGCCGCCATCCGGACGCAGCCGCAGGACCTGATCCAGTGGGCGGCGGAGTACGTGCTCCTGTCTCACCTGCGGCCTCCTCGGAGGGCGGGGCTGGGGAGGGCGGTCAGGGAAAAGTGAGGAGGTTGTCATGGCTGCAACCAGGGAGTCGGGCCTGATTAGCATGATCTTTGTGATTTTCAGCTCTCGCATTGCTTCGATGCTTTAAAATCCACACATAAATACTACATCAAATTGGGCGAGGATGGGATGCCCTCCCCAAGCGAGTGAGCCCGAGCAGTAGGACGCCAGGGCAATAGGCCCACTGTCCTGAGACAAGCAGCAATAGTTAGATTACCACATCACACCAGCACACGCACACGCACCCCACCCCTGCGCCCCTTCCCCCCGTCCCGGTGGAGAGAAGGGCTGAGAATCTCCGGTGAACTTAGCCAACGTTTCCTAGTTCTCCTGTCTCACCACTAGATGGCAGCAGTGTACATGGGGGAGCCGAGGCAAGCCTTCGGGGGGACTGGGTGGGGGCGGTCCAGCTGGTGTCACCCCTTTAATCAGACACCTTCCTCCACTGCTGCTAAAACTCATACTTGCATCACTCTGTTTCCTGGGCTAGAGTGCAGTGGCATTGTCATAGCTCACTGCAACCTCAAACTCCTGGGCTCAAGTGATCCTCCTGCCTCAGCCTCCCGAGTAGCTGGGACTACAGGCACATGCCACCACACCCAGATAATTTTTCTAATTTTTGTAGAGATGGCGTCTCACTGTGTTCCTCAGGCTGGTCTTGAACTTTTGGACTCAAGCAATCCTCATGCCTTGGCCTCCCAAAGTGCTAAGATTACAGGCATGGGCCACTGTGCCCAGACCCTTGCTCTTTATTGTAATATTATAACATACATATGTAACTCTAAGCAATACATTGCTTTTCCACCCAGCATTGTGAGATTCCTCCATGGTGATGTCTGTAGCATACTTATTGAAAATTGAGCTATCTTTTTAATAATTGAAGCTTTTAGCATTATGTAGTGACCCTCTTTATTCTAAAAAGTGAACTTTGCCTTAAAGTCTGTGTGGTGTTAATATGTCTACATCATCTTCTTTTGGTTGTTATTTGCTTATTTATATCCTTTTGCCTTCAGTCTTTTTGTCTTTATGTCTTTTCAGATGTAGCTATACCTGTATTTTAACTGGCACATTTAAGATCATTTGTTTTTATTGTGACTACTGACATGCATGGATTATTTTCTATTGTGTTATTTGTCCACTTTTCCTATGCTTTCCCCCTCCTTTCTTGACTTCTTTTGGATTGATCAAGGTGTGTGTGTGTGTGTGTGTGTGTGTGTATTTCATTCCTTTTCTCCTTTTTACAGATTTGGCGATTGTATTATTTTTAATATAATACTTTTATAATACTTTGGAACATTGAGAAAACACAGTGAGCATGGAGAATTACTAGAGATTCTTTG
>NW_012147512.1:7684-8188 GCF_000956105.1 Propithecus coquereli | reverse complement strand
TCACATACATGCTTCCTCATACATTGCATGTACATAAAATGGCAGTGATTCTCACTTGGGGGAGTGATTTTTAGTATTATAATGATATATTAATGAGATAAAGGTAACTGGAGGTCACCTGCTCTGGTCTGCACCTGCGCTTTGCACAAGTCTGGACTTCCTCTGGCATCCTGCAGTGGCTCATGTGGCTATTTGTAGCATTTTGGCAATCTGGTGTCCTTGAGCAGCTGTGCCTCCAGATAAAGAGACTAAAGAAAAATTGTTAAGAGAAAGAAAAGAGAAGGAAAAAAGACTCTTAAAATTTTCCATTTGCTTTGTTGGGGCCGTCCTGGTGACAGGTACGGAGTTTCAGTTGGCGAAGATGAAAAAGTCCTGGAAATGGGTGATAGTGATGATTGAACGACAGTGTGAATGTACTTACTGCCACCGAACTGTACAATTATGATAGTTAAAATGGTAACTTTTCTGTAATCCTAGCACTCTGGGAGGCTGAGGTGGGAGGAT
>NW_012147512.1:5447-6486 GCF_000956105.1 Propithecus coquereli | reverse complement strand
TACTTTGTAAAAAGTCAAGAACACATAGTAAAATTTTATGCATACTTGACTTTTTATGAAGTCTAAAATTAATCATTGTTTTATCCTCCAAATAAAAGAACATAAAGTAAAAGGTAAATGGAGTACCATCAACCTCAGACCACTTTAGTTTCTTGCCTTGGGATTTCCCAGCCAGGCTGGTGTTAGTATAAATTTAAAACTTAGACCTAGCCTTTGGCTACAAACCCTTGGGGGACTATTTCTCCTCCAACAAGAAGTGGCAATGGAAACAGATTTTTTTTGTTGTTGCTTACCCCTTTCTGTAGGCAGATATTATATTTTCAGTGTCACCTTTTCACACTGAGGGTATAGTCCCTTGGAGAGCTCAAGTTTAGGCCAGAAGGGGAGTCCTTTAGTATAGCCATTTTCTTTTTGTGAGCCCAAACGCTGGTCTCATCCCTCCTTGCCTGGCCATTTATCTCAAAGTTTCAAGTTCTGGCATCTACCTTTGCCCCCAGGTCAGCCCTAATTTCTTCATTTGCTCATCACTCTGGATTCTGCTTTACTCTATTGAGCACTTGGGGATTTTTCTCACATTATTTCACGCTCAGCAAGGCAATTTGAAAGATGTGTTTACTGAAATTAGTCTGGTATCTAGGTGTTTTGAAGGAGAGCTTTTTAGTACATCTAGTCTGTCCCTTTCTCTACTAAAAGCAGATAAAATCTTTTAATCTGTTGTTTATTTACATATAGAACTATATACCATTTATGGATTTTCATGTTTCAATTTGTCCTGGAACTTTTTGTGTCAAAATGTACACGTTTTTTCCTTTACTATTAAGAGTAGATAAGAACATGCAGCTATAAAGAGAGATGTTTATTGAATGGCTGCTTAATGGTTATTTTATTTGGAAATAACCTAATGTTAGATCATAAAATAACCTAATGTTAGATCAAAAAGGATTCACAGAATAGATTTTTTTTTTTTCACAGAATAGATTCTGCTACAATTCTTACCCAGCTAATAAGAGTTGAATGACATGGAAAGATGTTCATGATA
>NW_012147512.1:0-266 GCF_000956105.1 Propithecus coquereli | reverse complement strand
TGGGTCTAACATACATAATTCAAAATGCTATGGTGTGTCTGGCACAGTGGGTTATGACTGTAATTCTAGCACTTTGGGAGCCGAAGCAGGAGGATCGTTTGAGCCCAGGAGTTTCAGACCAGCCTGAACAAGAATGAAATCCCGTACCTACAAAAAATAGAAAAATTAGTTGGGCTTGGTGACATGCACATGTAGTCCCAGCTACTCAGGAGTCTGAGGCAGGAGGATTGCTCAAACCCAGCAGTTTGAGGTTGTAGTGAGCTATG
>NW_012147511.1:0-1439 GCF_000956105.1 Propithecus coquereli | reverse complement strand
GCTCAAGGTCAGGAGTTCCATACCAGCCTGAGCAAGAGCGAGATCTCGTCTCTACTAAAAAAATAGAAAGAAATGATCTGGACAACTAAATATATATAAAAAAATTAGCCAGGCATGGTGGCACATGCCTGCAGTCCCAGGTACTCAGGAGGCTGAGGCAGGAGGCTTGGTTGAGCCCAGGAGTTTGAGGGTGCTGTGAGCTAGGCTGACGCCATGGCACTCTAGCCCAAGCAACAGAGCCAGACTCTTGTCTCAAAAAAAAAAAAAAAAAAAGTATTGGAGCACTCTCTCCCTAAAGCACGGATAACTTACGTGGTATGCATTATTTCTGGGCTCTACTTATACTCATAGGCTCCATTGATTGAGGGGAAATATCACTCTAAATTGGCTTCTCTATAGCAAACAAATACTGTAAATTAAAGTTGATTCTATGTATGTGACTATTAGCCCTTTATCATAGGTCATGTGAAACAAATTTGGGGACTGTAAGATTTTCATGCCGAAGGTACCAGAGATGGGGAAAAAAAACACCTGTGAAGGATTAATTGGGCAGAGGGAGGGGTTTAATTGTTATTTTGTTGCAATTGAGCCTTGGCTAATCCTACAGAGAGTTTTTCCCTTCAAAGTTTTCCGTAATGGAGGTGAGCGGACAAGTTTAGGTACCACCAGTCATTGAATATTGGCTCCCGTCAGGGAGAAGCATGACCTGGGTGAAGCAGCTTCCTTCCAGTGGGGGAAATTCCTCAAAAAGAATTTAGCTTTGAGTAATCAGCTGTCAGTGTTCCCAACAGCTAAAAGAACAAGTGCTTAAATCCCAAAGAGACATCTGGGCAGAGCATCCCTGTAGCAACTACTTCGTATCAAAACTTATTTCAGCAATTATTGTGATTTAAACTTATTCCTGACATTAATGATGGCCAAATTTTAATTAAAATGAGAATAAATGCTAAAGATGGTCATCCTGAAACGCTATATAGCTTGATAATGATTTCTAACACAAACGTTAAAAGAAAAAGTGTATACTGAAGAAACAATATATTCATGTTTAGCTGGATTGATTTCTGGATGTAGATTGTTAATAAGGTGGATTTCCTGATTTTTTCTTTTATTAGAATTTCTATAAATTTAGAATGAAAACTTGAGCTTTTAGAAGGCACTTGAAAAATTGAAACGTTCTCATCCTTTGGTCAATCCCATTACTATCACATAACCCCATTATTGTTCTGCACAGGAGACTTTTCTGACATAGTCAATGTCAGTAAATTGATCAGTATTTTCAAGTTAATTTTTAGTTTATTTTATTTGCCAAAATATTGGCTGAAAGTTTACCAATTAATGTGATATATTGATAATCGTTAATTATATTTATTAATGCTGTATTATTATCGTGCCCTATTTAATTAAATGCAATTTGGACTTAGGTAGAATTACTTATTTGC
>NW_012147510.1:0-1260 GCF_000956105.1 Propithecus coquereli | reverse complement strand
ACAGCTGCCATGGTGGGACAGTGTGAGCACCGCTACTGCTCACAGTTGATCATTGCCAGGGTTTCTGATGCAAATTGACCCTATAAAACTATATCCCTGGTAATTATCTTTGTGGATCTAGTATTTGGGAACTGAGCCATTTAATGACAGTATTCCTAAAAGAGAATCCAACAACACCTACCAACAGGATTTTTATGAGAATTAGAATATAGTCTAAGTGTTGTACACACTTAAAGAAATACAATGTACCCCACCACCCCACATTTGCTTCAGACGTGAACACTGATGATAGTATGCATGCATCAAGAGAGTATGAACTGTTCGTTAGCCACAGAATGATACTTTCTGGGAGAACAGAGTGGGCTCCAAAACAGGTCCAGAAAAGGACTGAGAGGTCAGGAAAAGAAGGTAGCTTATATCTTACTGTGGTGAGCAGACGGGATTAGAGTAAGAGTTTCTGTGCAAACACAGGCTGTGTCTTGTATGGTTTGAATTTTCTGACAGCAACAAAGGAGGGAACACCTGGTTTTCTTATCATGTTTCCCAAGATGTGGGGCAGAAGAAAAAGGGCAAGTGGTAGAACTTGCAAGCTCCCAGCGTGCAACAATTATGTCAGATATTTTATTAAAATTCACATCTCATGTTTGACTGAAGACTACAATTTGCATGTTTCACTTAATTGAATTTTAATTCACTTATATAAGCCATTATAGCACTCTTTGAGGCAAGCAGCTTGAGTCCACTAAAAGAGGTGAAATTCCCTTGAATGTCTAGTTCAAGAGACCAGTCTTGTGCATTTGTTCAGGTGAAATGCATGTCTTGGTCACTATCAATGATACCCAGAACTTCAAAGTAGATAAGGAATATCTTGGTGAGGCTTTGTATTGTGTCTTTAGTATATGTAGAGATGTATGTGACCTTGATTTATATTTTGGGTGATTATGAGGTAAGAAATTTCCAAGTGTTATTTATGCCAAAGGGGGAAATCTTAGATAAGTAATTGTTCTTGCCACCATTGGATAGGTCAGACCATTAGCGATGTCCCAAATGTCTAAAAATGTACAGATAGGAATGATTTTTTGGCCATGGTATCCAGTGCTAAAATAACTACTCAAATTAGTGCCAATTTTGTTTACATTTGAGTCCTGTCATCAATCAGTGATTTTTTTTTTTTTTATCTCAGCATATTATGGGGGTACAGATGTTTAGGTTACGTGTGTTGCCCTTGGTTCCCCCCTCCCCAGTCCGTGTTTCACATAT
>NW_012147509.1:0-1250 GCF_000956105.1 Propithecus coquereli | reverse complement strand
AATTATCTTGAAATATATACAATAATGGGTTTTATTTAAATAGCTTGGATTTTTTCAATACCATCTGTTATAAAAGGTTGTTTTTGTTATTTGTTTATTTTTATACAGATGACAGAAAATAATTTTGGATTGAAGAAGATAGAAATCAGTGTTTCAGAGGCAGAAAAGCGAACTGGAAGAAATGCCATGAACATGCAAGAAACATATACTGCTTACCTCATTGAAACAAGGTGGGTGATGAAAATTGTACCTAGGTTTAGATAGAAAGCTTTTTCTGATAGCTATTAATGCAAATTCTGTTATATAACAGAATTTTTTACAGGTCATTGTCTTTTTTAGGGATGGATTGATTTTGTTTCTTTACTTTTTAACAGGTAAAGTAAACAGTTGTCTTTTGCTATGGTAGTCTTGGTAGCTCTAGCTATATTTTAATGTATTTGTTTTGGGAGGAGAGGGATGGTTAGTGGAATACTTTTGGGATCTGGGATATTACTTGACACATGCTTTAGTGGAGTTCTTGGTCTTAGAATCCCTGTGCAGCTTTGCAAAAGAATACCAGGTTCCTGGGATTGTGTGAAGTAAACTTAGGTAGATGGAGATGCTTAACAGAGAATTCTAGGAGCAGAGAATGTGGCCTCCATCATCTTAGGACAATTGGGAGCTACAGAGAAATTAACAGAAAGAAAAATTGAGATCAGTGCTTTAGAACTTGGGATAAAATAGAAAAGACAAAGTAAATACGGAGTAAGAAATCAAACTCACCAGAAAAATTGTCTTTTAACCTCATAAAGAAAAAGTTAAAGGAATTAGAGTTGTTTTGCCTAGAGAGAGGCAAGGGAAGACTCAATTTATTGTTGCCAATTATAAGCAGTTTATATAAAGAATGTACTGTTTCTTTTCTGTCTGCAGAGACTGAGCAAATTGCTTTCAAATTAAAACAGATATGTAAGAATTTTTGATAGTAAAATAAAATGATAGAACTATCAAACCCAGTTGATTAAGTGTTAACCATGTTTTAATGTGAATACTCTTTCAAGAAAAAAAGTTTTTAACCCACCATTTTCATAGGCTTTACTGAAAGTCTCTGAGGTTACCTTAATGCCTAACCCTGTGACTTTTCAGGTCTTTTTCCAGGTCTGTGGTTTGACCCAAAATGAAAGATAAAATCTTGGTGAAGGTTGTCTTCAGACAATTCCGAAAACTTTTTCTTTATAAGGGAGCAGATGGTGGTAAAATCAAAATGCTTGGCT
>NW_012147508.1:0-1202 GCF_000956105.1 Propithecus coquereli | reverse complement strand
CTAGAGCTAGAATGAACTTCTCTATTTTTTTGAAAAGCAAAATGCATCTTTGAGGTAATTATTAGGATAACTTAAGGTTAAAAATAATTCACTTTAAATATCCAGAGTCAAGGCAATGATAATTTTTAGTAAACTCATATTTTTCTGATAACTGTCTTGATAAACCCAAATCACTTTATGGGGGACTGATGTAGACTAGAGGCACAATAACCTGGAATATAATTTCCAAGAAATTTGTGGATTTTCTATTTCCTTCCTTGAAGCTCCCAGGTAAATTTACCAAGAGTGAGTCTACATACAAAATTAGTATGTCCAATTAATTCAATAGAAAGTGGCTGAATTCAGTTGAGTGATTATTTATTTTGGATGTTGGGGGAGAAAGTGTGTCTTTTATTACACCAAATAACCAATTTGATCTATTTCTTTATTTTTTTTAGTGAGTTGTTTTGGCATTGTGGAGTACAGGGTGGGTTTATGTGACCTATCATTTGAGAAGAATGATTTTTCTGGACAGTAGTCAGAGCACTTCTTTATGCCACAAAATGGCTAGCTCTAGGTTTAATTTGCTTCCTAATGAGACTTTTACCTTGACAAAGTGAGAAATACCACCTTGGGTCAGCCTCAGAACTCTGCTTCAGGCAATGGAAATAAAGAATAGATTTAGGGAGAGCATAGGGAATTTTTCCCATGTTTATCCAAGACTGTTGGGTTTGAACCAAAAAATTAGTTTCATTTTATACGAATAAAGTATCAGGCCCTGATAAAGACGTAAAATGTCTGCATCAACAACAATAAAAGGAAAATAACAAGAAATTGCATTTTTCAGTTCCATTTTTTAAAAAGAAAATTGGAACCAAAATTAAATCTTCTGGATGTTTTCCCATCTTTTGGTCCTAGCTTTTGTCCTCAGGTCTTCACATTCTAGTTACCATTACCCTAAAGTAAATTAGTTTTCTAAATCAATGTCTTTGTGCTCTCTCCATTTTCCTCCTAGAATTTATTTCATGCTAATTGAGGTCTTGGCAATTTTACAGGTTCTGAGGGGGTATTAATAAAATACTAAACTAAGATATTTAAAAAGACTAGGAAGACCGAGCTATAATTCTTGTTTTTACCTACTCTATAGTTGGTGAAACTGAACAAATGAATAGTATTGGAAACGATTATTTATGAAGAACCTACTATATGCCAGATCTTTAGTT
>NW_012147507.1:0-1364 GCF_000956105.1 Propithecus coquereli | reverse complement strand
GCCCAGGAGTTTGAGGTTGCTGTGAGCTAGGCTGACGCCACGGCACTCACTCTAGCCTGGGCAACAGAGTGAGACTCTGTCTCAAAAAAAAAAAAGAAATAGAGCCAAAGCTCTCCTGGCGACGGGCTACGAGGGCCACGCTCACGCCGACCCTCCCCTCCCTCGTGGACCTCATTGTCCACGTCTCCCGTCCTTCAGCCGCATTGCGCTTCTTGCTCTCCAGGCTCAGCCGGCACATTTCTGCCTCAGTTCACTGCATTTACAGTTCCCCTGCCTGGAATGTTCTCTCCCCAGGGAGCAGATGAGCCGACTCCTTCACTGCCTGCCACCTTCTGCTCAAATGTCACATCATGAGAAAGACCTTCCTCAGCCTTTGTGTGTAGGGTACAAACCCTGGCCCCCAACCCTAGCCCGGCACTCTCTGCCTTTCTCCACTTTACGGTTTTCCGTAGCACGTTCAGCATCTGAAATGCTCAGTATTTACTGGCTCATTTGTTTATTATACGTATATGTTTCTCCACCCCCATGAGAACACAAGCTCCACAAGAGCAAGGCCTTTATTATTTCACTGAATCCCTAGCACCTACAACAGTTTCCTGGCACATGGTAGGCACTTGATCAATATCTGTTTCATGAATGAAAGGAGATCCATCTTTTTCTTTATTTATTATGCTGAGCATGGTGAATAGAAATTGCCAATAATGGGAAAGAAATGTAGGTGTTCATGGTCGACATCCATACTTTCTTTCATTTTCTGCTGTCATACTGAACTAGCCACAGCCCAAAGCAGTCAAAAACACCTTCAAATGGTATATCTTTACTGTAAAACACTTTTAAAAAATCCAATCATTGAAACGTCATACCTTAAAAAAAGTGTGCAAGATGCCTTCTTCTGCTCCATACTGAAGTCCAGCAGCAACTACGTAAGTTGCGAATTTTCTTGCCTATTATATGAAATACAGAAAAAAGGCTGAATGTAATATTATTAATCATAACGCACCAGATTATTTTGGTAGTTGAAATGAGCGCTTTAGGAGTTTCAGGAACTCTTTCAGGCTACTAAGGTTATTGTTTAGGATAGAAATAATATCCCTTAAAGGGGGAAACAATATCCCCCACACTATTTAGGAATGCTTCTGACCACTGATAAAACTTAATGGAGACTTTTAATTAAATTAAAGCAGAAGCTGTGGCTGGGCGTGGTGGCTCAAGCCTGTAATCCTAGCACTCTGGGAGGCCGAGGTGGGAGGATCACTCGAAGTCAGGAGTTCGAGACCAGCCTGAGCAAGAGCGAGATCCCGTCTCTACTAAAAATAGAAAGAAATTGGCTGGACAACTAAAAATATATATATAAAGAAATTAGC
>NW_012147506.1:0-1409 GCF_000956105.1 Propithecus coquereli | reverse complement strand
GAGACAGAGTCTCACTCTCTTGCCTGGGGCGAGTGCCGTGGCGTCAGCCTAGCTCACAGCAACCTCAAACTCCTGGGCTCAAGCAATCCTACTGTTTCAGCCTCCCGAGTAGCTGGGACCACAGGCACGTGCCACCATGCCTGGCTAATTTTTTCTACATATATTTTTAGCTGTCCAATTAATTTCTTTTTTTTTTTTTTTTGGTAGAGACGGGGTCTCGCTCTTGCTCAGGCTGGTCTCGAACTCCTGAGCTCAAATGATCCGCCTGCCTCGGCCTCGGCCTCCCAGAGTGCTAGGATTACAGGCGTGAGCCACCGCGCCCAGCCTCCCCCTTCTTTCTTAAGTTTGTCTTCTAGCATTAAATGTTTTTGTGGGAGACTCTAAATAAGCATGAATTTTTTTTTTTTTTTTTTTTTTGAGACAGTGTCTCTCTTTTGCCCTTGCTAGAGTTCAGTGGCATCATCATAGCTCACTGCAACCTCAAACTCCTGGGCTCAAGCGATCCTCCTGCCTCAGCCTCCCAAGTAGCTGGGACTACAGGCATGTGCCACCATGCCCGGCATAATTTTTTTTTTTTTTTTTTTTTTGAGACAGTGTCTCTCTTTGTTGCCCTTGCTAGAGTTCAGTGGCATCATCATAGCTCACTGCAACCTCAGACTCCTGGGCTTAGGAGATCCTCCTGCCTCAGCCTCCTAAGTAGCTGGGATGCAGGCACTCACTACCATGCCCAGCGAACTTTTCTATTTTTTGTAGAGACCGGGTCTCACTTTTGCTCAGGCTGTTCTCAAACTCTTGACCCCAAGCAGTACTCCTGACTGCCTTAGCCTTCCAGAATGCTAGGATTACAGGTGTGAGCCACCGTGCCTGGCCTGAATTTTTATCATACCTGCTTTTGTTACATCTTTCGATCTGTCCATCCTTGTATTCAAAATATATCTTGTTGTGCACCATAATATTTCAACTTTTCCTTGAGACTAGATGTGCCCTTTCAGTCTGCAGTTTCAAATCTTATGTTTGAATTAGAATTTGTATTAGAATTGTTAGAAAGTATACATTCAGTTTTGATGACTTGCACAATGTCAAATTGAAAATGCACTTTACTCACAGTCTAGCAAATCAAACTTTAAATGTCTATATTCCCTTGTATTCCCTTTTTCCGTATATCCATATTTATGATATATTGAAATTGCATATAGTTTTGTGTTCTTTTATCATTAAATTTGTTAGGTAAGCATTTTAAATATTATTTAGTGTAGTAATAAGTAGTGATGCAGCTGATGTTTTCATTTCTGTGGATGTTTTTGTTTTATTTTCCTTTTTTTTGAGACAGAGTCTCACTCTCTTGCCTGGGGCGAGTGCCGTGGCGTCAGCCTAGCTCACAGCAACCTCAAACTCCTGGGCTCAAGCAA
>NW_012147505.1:0-1255 GCF_000956105.1 Propithecus coquereli | reverse complement strand
TCAACCGAATAGTTTCACAATTCAACATAAAAAAAATCAAGTTTAATCAAAAACTAGAAATATTTATATGCTCACTAATCCTGTTTCCTCTATTGTACTCACAGAAAACTTTATTCTGTCATTCTTTTGCAGCTACGGTGGGGTCAGTTTCCTGATTTGGCCAAGGGCATCTGAACAGAATTGATCTATGGTTTTTCATGCTTGCCAAAACTTCTTGGCACAATTACCCATGGTGTGTCATTTCCTTATGTGTTAAACATGAAGGCCAAATTTTAAAGAGATTAACATCACATAATAGAAGTAGCTTGAATTCATGAGTCTGAAGGGAGCTGCCCAGTAGTGCCCTTGAGCCAGGAACATCTACATATTAACTTTGCTTAAGCAAGACTAAGTCCCCAAGATTTGGGGGTTGTTTTTTAGAGCAGCTAGTATATTTTAATATGATAATACAAGCATAAGCCAAAATCACGGTTAAGAAAACATACCAAAACATAAAATCTAAAGACTGATCTTGAGAATGACTCTAGATGCAAAGATTGTAAAAATTGGTAAACAAACTAACAGTAAATAGAATTCTCACTTTATGAAAATAATAATGTACAACAAAAAACTAAGTCATACTATTAGAATGTTAGACAATTCCATGTTAGAAAACCAATTAACATAAGGAAAAGTGGTTGACTCAGAAAAGAAAGCATACAAATACAAATGAAGACATTCAAAAAAGTCTCTATTCAGTAATTTCTTGTATATTAATGAAACAAATAAATTAGCTAAATGCCATTCAAAAATCTGACCATACTTGTTTTGGGGTATAGTATAGTGTTGTCGTATTCTTGTTCGTGATTGATGGTTATAAAAAAGGTCACAAGATTTCAACAGGGCAAAATGCACCAAAAGTTTTAAGATAGGCATCCTCTTCATTTCTGCAATGCCACATGTATGAAATTATCCTGAGGAAATAATTAAAAATTTGTGTATATTGTTCCTGAAGATATTAATTGTGGCATTATGCAATAGAAAAACATATTCAATAAGGGATGGTGAGCTAAATATTGAACTTATATTCTAAAATACTTTAACATTAAAAATAATGTAGAAAAATACTTGATATGGAAAACTATTTATAATACATATTTAGGGTAAAATAAAGCTATAATAAAATGCTTGAGAATATAACCTTTCTTTCTTTTAAGAATAAAATCTTTTTCTGTGAGACTAGGAAATGTACTTATGCCAATTTCAAAAAAAATCT
>NW_012147504.1:0-1512 GCF_000956105.1 Propithecus coquereli | reverse complement strand
ACTCCTGGGCTCAAGCGATCCTTCTGCCTCAGCCTCCCGAATAGCTGGGACTACAGGCATGCGCCACCACGCCCGGCTAATTTTTTGTTCTATATATATTTTTAGTTGTTTGGCCAATTTCTTTCTATTTTTAGTAGAGACAGGGTCTTGCTCTTGCTCAGGCTGGTCTCGACCTCCTGAGCTCAAATGATCTGCCCGCCTCGGTCTCCCAGAGTGCTAGGATTACAGGCATGAGCCACTGCGCCCCGCCAACATTAATTCTTAAAGTGCATAATTCAGTGGTGTGTAGCACATTGGAGATGTTCTGCAACCACCTCTGCTATCTATTTCCAGAGCTTTTTCATCTCCCCAGCAGGAAACCCTGTCCCCTTTGAGCAGTCACCCTTGGGTCCCCATCCCCCAAGCCCTGCATATAACCAACCACCAACGTGCTTTCTGTCTCTTTCGGTTTGATGATTGTGGACATTCCGTCCATGGAATCACACTCTGCGTGGTGTTTGGTGCCTGTCTTCTTTCACTTCATGTCGTGTTTCTGAGGTTCCTCATGTTCTAGCAGGTGCCAGACCTTCATTCCTTTCTGTGACTGAATAGGTGGTACATACAGGCCGCCATTTCTTTCATCTCTTTTCCTACCTTTGGGAGGGTGGTCGTATGTGTGCCCTGGCTGTCCAGAGACAGTCCCAGTTTACACCCGAGCCCATAACATCATCAAAAGCTCCTACCTTATACTGTCAATGTGAATGATAAATTGCATGATCGCCCCAATTCTAGGGACATGTCAATACGAAAATCACAGAGATAGGAACACTCACACACTGCTGGTGGGACTGCCAACTAGTACAACCTCTGTGGAAAGTAGTAAGGAGAAAACTCGAAGAGTTAAAGTAGAGCTACCATTTGATCCAGCAATCCCATTACTGTGCATCTACCCAAAGGAAAAAAAGACATTCTATAAAAAAGACACCTGCACTCGAATGTTTATAGCAGCACAATTCACAATTGCAAAGATGTGGAAACAACCCAAGTGCCCATCAATCCATGAGTGGATTAATAAAATGTGGTGAGTGTACCATGGAGTTCTACTCAGCCACAAAAAATGGTGAACTAGCACCTCTTGTATTATCCTGGATGGAGCTGGAGCCCATTCTTCTAAGTGAAGTATCACAAGAATGAAAGAACAAGCACCACATGGACTCACTATTAAATTGGTACTAACTGATCAACATTTATGTGCACATATGGAAATAACATTCATCGGAAATCGAGCAGGTGGGGCAGGGGAGGAGGGGACGGGTATATTCACACCTAATGGGTACAGTGCACATTATCTGGGGGATGGGCACACTTACAACTTTGATTAAAATGGTACAAAAGCAATTTATGTAACCAAAACTTTTCTACCCTCATAATATTCTGAAATTTAAAAAAATTGTATTCTGATTCTATTGAATACATTTTTAAAAGTGATCTAACACTTATATATTAATTTATGTAACATCAAGGTTTACAATA
>NW_012147503.1:0-1352 GCF_000956105.1 Propithecus coquereli | reverse complement strand
GCAAATATCAGTAGAGATAATACACATAAAGAAAAGCACTTTGGGGTCCTCAATTTTGAAAAATGTCCTGAGACTAAGAAGTTGGAAGCCACTGCAGTTGGGATGGAATGAGGCTCAGCCTGTTAGTGGACCTGCCTTCCTGAGTATGGGGTCCAGGGAGTCAAGTGGTCCCTGCTTTACAGATGAAGAAGCTAGACACAGAAAGGTTAGGGTAGCTCACCCAGCGTCACACAGTGTGAGGCAGAGCCAGGGTTACAAGCCACTTGCTCTGGCTCCAGAGCCCAGGCTCTAAACTACCACATTGTAACTATTACTTGGTAAATGCAAATTTCTTTTTCAACACAAATTTTCAGCTATGAGCTACATGGGGAACATAATTAACAAAAGGGGTTCCTTGCCATAAAATCACTAACTGAGAACGATGACTTCATTTTCCAAGCTAGGACTGGAGCCCACATCTCTCAACTCCCCAGCTGGAAAGGAAGCAGATCCAAGGAGCAGGTGGCCTGGTGCTAAGAACGTAATCTCTTCTTGGTTTTCCAGCTATGGCTGCTCAGTCCATGAGTTGGACCAGCTTTCAGCAATTCCCAGAGGCCCTCTCAGCCACCATGGCCCCATCTGTAAAATGGGGCTAACACAAGATGCTAGCCTGGGAGGTCCAGCCAAGGAACAGGTGGCTTAGTCACTTTGTGTTCTCAAAGGGGCAGGTGTGCACACACACGACCATGCACAGAATCACAGCCCCATCTTTCTTTCTCTGCATCTACTTGGGCAGCTAGAGCAGCAGATGACCTGATCCATCTGGCTGAAAAAACAGGCATAGCACCAAGAGGAGAAATGTCCCGTGTGAGAGTCCCTGTGCTCACTGTCGAGTGAGGACAGAGAACACAAACCACGGGTCTCCCGCTGCCTCCGCTCACCTCTTACCCCAAAGGAAATTCTCCTGACAGCACGTCTACCAGATTCCCAGAGCCTGGTTTTCCCATCTGCACTGACAAGGAAGCCAGCCAGGGAATGGCAGACGGGCCTTTCTTCCAGGGAGAGGTGCAACATGAGAGTGGTGGGAACGCGCTGGTGCAGGGACGCTTCCCGGGGAAACAGGCGGCAGGCTGGCGAGCAGGGCTGGGAGCCTTGGCGGCAGGGATGCCCTGCAGCCACCCAGCTTCTAGATCCTTCATCTCTTCCAACTTCCCTAAGGGGGATGGGATTTTAAAAAATCATAAATCTTATTTTTTTTCTCTGATCTCTCTTTTATAAGAGATTTTTTTTGTGTGTGGTAAAATACACATGACATAAAATTTACCATTAGTGACATTTAGTATAATACATTCACAATATCAGTAGTGACATTT
>NW_012147502.1:0-1098 GCF_000956105.1 Propithecus coquereli | reverse complement strand
GCTAGAGTGCCATCGCCTAGCTCACAGCAACCTCAAACTCCTGGGCTCAAGTGATCCTCCTGCCTCAGCCTCCCAAGTAGCTGAGACTACAGGTGTACACTACCATGCCTGACTAATTTTTCTGTTTTTAGTAGAGACAGGATCTCATTTTTGCTGAGGCTGGTCTTGAACTCCTGACCTCAAGCAATCCTCCCACCTTGGCCTCCCAGAGTGTTGGGATTACAGGCGTGAGCCACCATGCCCAGCTGATCTTCCATTTTCTAAATGTAACAGAACAGCCCTCTGTTCAGCTGGCAGTGTTTTCTTGAGTCCCTGTGGCTCTCAGATGGGATCCTGTCCCCATTGCCGCTGAGGCTGGCTTTTCTTCCAGCCCTTCAGATTGAAGGCGATTCTCTTGTCTCTCAGCTTTACTTTTGAGAATGGTGTTGTTTCTAGGTGGAGAAAGGAAAACATGAGACTTTGGGGCTGTATGTGAGCATCGGTGCCAGAAATAAGAAATGGTAGCTAATTGTGTCCTGGTCCTGGGCAGGGCTCTCTTCCCACTGGCAGACCCTTCTCCCACCAGCCTCAGACGTCGGCTGCAGGGCCCCAGCCATCCTCATCGATGCTGGTGGTACCCACCGATACTCCTGCCCGCTTCCTAACAGGACCCCACTAACGACTTCTGTGGGGACAGGGAGCCAGGAATATCCCCAAAGCCTGGAGCACTGGAAGGGAGTCCGATATTCCGTGAAAGTGTGTGGGAAACGACCTGGCCTAATAGCATCCCCGAGAAAGTCATTATCGCCCAGTGAAGGTGTGGCCCCGTCTGGGAGAACTTCCCTGACATGGCTGGGACACGTGAGGAGTTGTTTCCCGATGACAGGACAGACCCCTGCGAATTGTGCACACGGTATTCAGAACAACTTCCTACCTGGGATGCCTCCACACTTTTCCACTGTGCAGTGGTTTTCCAGCTGTTCCCAGAGGTGTGTCTGGGGCTACTATATGTGTGTAGGGTACTGGGGCCCGTCAGACTGAGGGGGCTTTGATGCCCAGACTAGTCAGAGCTATTCACCTTAAAGAGTCTGCTTTATACATTGGGCTTTAGCACAAGAC
>NW_012147501.1:10591-11046 GCF_000956105.1 Propithecus coquereli | reverse complement strand
TCTTGTGGTGCACTACATTTTTCCTGTTTTATAAGAATAATCATTAACTATACCAACAATTTAGTAGTTTTCAGAACAAAGACACCAAAAACTGTCAACAAATTGGCCATTTTAAAGATATGAAGTAAAATAATTTGAAAATAACTAGATTCATTTCCCAAGGTGATGCTGATCTTTAGTTTTGGAATATCAGGCACTATTTGAATTCAAAACACAGGTTCTAGTCATTTTAGGAAAACAAACTGTGCCATTTTTATGGTTAATAAAATTGCTGGATCAAACTTTACTTTTAATATGTAGAAGTTTATGCTATGCTGCCCATGTTTGATTGCAATGTCTATGAGAGGAAGAGGGAAAGGATGAATTTTGTATTCAAAACAGAAAACTTACTTTAAGCATTCAATTCTTATTTGTATGTAATGATGATACACAGTTAAGATCTTTAGGAAAAACAA
>NW_012147501.1:8690-8996 GCF_000956105.1 Propithecus coquereli | reverse complement strand
TCAAGTCAGCTTTGAAATCGGAATCCAAATGCAATTTTCAGTTTCAGTCATATTCAGTCTCCAACAACTTCTGGACATAATGATGTACTGGTTATCTGAAGTGGCTAATGTTTCCAAATTCTCAGCAGATTCAGTAACCATCACGGGAAAGACTAGCTTACATGGAAAACAGCTAAAATTTTACTAAGAGAACAGCAGTGTAAGTAGTAGCCCAGTCATCTCAAAAAAAGTATGCGTTCTTGTGGTGCACTACATTTTTCCTGTTTTATAAGAATAATCATTAACTATACCAACAATTTAGTAGTT
>NW_012147501.1:7424-7705 GCF_000956105.1 Propithecus coquereli | reverse complement strand
TTTCCTTATTTTAAAGAAATAGACATCAGAATACAATGTTTACCACACACACAACACAAAACGTAGTCTAAATGAATACAGATAGTTTGGAAAATCTAAGTTTCTTAGCAAAAACACTTGAGGGAAGTCTCTTTATAATGCCAGGGGACTGAACTTTTCACCACCAGGAAACCATTAAAATAAAGACTGAGAGATTATTACATACTACAATTGCAAAGGTATTTCCTAGGAAATAATCCATAAATCTTGAAATTCCACTGGAGGAAAGTATTCCACATATA
>NW_012147501.1:4632-5133 GCF_000956105.1 Propithecus coquereli | reverse complement strand
TACATGTAAGTCATTGTCCAAAGTATTTTAATTCAATACACTGCAAAGATTACCAACTTTATTCCTTTTATATAAAAAACACTCCACAACATTTTTGTGTGCCAAGTCCTAAGAACTTTACCAATATTAACTTGTTTTATCCTCATGAAATCCATCAAGAAAGGTTTTATCAGTATCCCCATTTTACAGATGCAGAAATGGAAGTACACAAAGGTCAAGAAATTAGCCCAAGGTCACAATTAGGCTAAGTGAGGTCTATGTTGTATCTCTCTAACAAAGTTTGCTTTAGATAATTTTTATTTGTTAATTTTCATAGACTGTTGACTGCTTCTCAGTTCTCTATGTCCTAATATATGTTAATGTGATTTGGAAGACTGAAAAACCTCAAATCCTTGTTGTTATTGTTTTCTATTTTACTTGAAAAAGCCTAAATCAAAAACTAATTTTAAAAATCTGCATTTCTATTTATAGCAATAACTTTGCAAGTTACTAATTCAATAT
>NW_012147501.1:2698-3197 GCF_000956105.1 Propithecus coquereli | reverse complement strand
AATTAAATTAAAATTAGTCAGTTAAAATTAGTCCCCTACTCCTACATTCCTTCAAGGTATCTCATATTGAAATTTTCCATTCTTAAAAAATTATTGAATATGACCATCAGACAAATATTAATTTCATAATGAATTCAATATAATAGTGCATTATCCCATTTGGGCAGCAAAAATACCAATGATTTAAAGCTTAATTAATAAAGGATGTTGCGCATGTCACTGAAAGTAACAGACCCATTTTACGTTACACCTGCTATATAACTTCTGGAGTAGTATGTTTATAACTGAGTAAACAAGGTTTTGAGAAGAGCATAGACAAATGAAATTGCACCCAGATAAAAGTATATCAATGTCACATTAGGAATGTTTGGGAAAACAGGAAAGTGCTAAATTGTGAGAAAGACTAAAAGACACTCAAACATATATGAAAATTAATGATATAGAAGAGTACAAATGTTTGTATATTGCTCAAAGGAATAAAACCAGGATCTAGTGTTTA
>NW_012147501.1:634-938 GCF_000956105.1 Propithecus coquereli | reverse complement strand
TACATGTATTTCCACATTAATTTTTCAAAACCCCCTAGAAGATACATGGGGCAAGTATTGTTATCTCTATTATTTTACAGAGGAATAACCTAATGCTCAAATAAGTTAATTAACTTACTGAGTACAACCAGCTAATGTGCATCAGATATACTCTAAATCTGAATCTCCCAATGCCAAGTGCATTTGCCTTTTTGGATACCTGGGTATAATATTCAATTAAATTAAAATTAGTCAGTTAAAATTAGTCCCCTACTCCTACATTCCTTCAAGGTATCTCATATTGAAATTTTCCATTCTTAAAAAA
>NW_012147501.1:0-419 GCF_000956105.1 Propithecus coquereli | reverse complement strand
ATGTAAGAAAGCAAAAATAATTATGGATACACCAAGGGAAGTTATTTTAACTTAGTCTGACTTAATATTTATTTCAAAATGGTGAGTAATTCAAGGTCATTAGCTCAATATGAGAGGAAAGGACAAAGACGTGCAAATAATGAGATAGTCTTAAAACAATACACATTTTAGGTAACTATCAACGTTCCAATGCAAAATGATCCATGATTTATTATTTTAAAAGAACAAATTTAACTCAAATTACTTTTAGTTACCATTTATTATTTCCAAAATGCCAGGTACTGTCATATGTACCTTACCTAACTTAATTTAACCATTCTATCAGGAAGGTAGGTAAATTTTACATATGTATAATCTGAAGCTTAAAGGAGTTAAGTAACCGCTGAGCAGCAGCACAAGTGATCATATTTTAAGCAGTA
>NW_012147500.1:0-3176 GCF_000956105.1 Propithecus coquereli | reverse complement strand
CATATTTCTTCTCAAGCTTTCCGTGCATCCTGTCTCCAGGAGGGTCAAGTCCCCCTTGTGTTTCAAGTCTCTGCAACTTCCCCTTCTGCTTCATCTCTCTTCTGCCTCTGGTCAGAGAAACTTCTCTGCTTTTAATCTATGCAATTACATTGGGTCCACTTGTATAAACCAGGAAACTTTCCCTATAGTACAGTCTATAATGTAAATTATATCTGTAAAGTCCCTTTTGGCAAGTAACATATTTTCACAGGTTCCAGGGATTAGGGTATGGGTATCTTTGGGGGAACATTATTCTGCCCACCATAGAAGAAAAGCCTAATCTAAGTCTTTCAGTTTAATTAGGAGCTAGCTAATTAAGGTGAAAAGTTAATTTCAGGCAGTGGGAAAAAATCAGAGAATCACAGAATTCTTTCCAGTCATTCTGCATGGTTATTGGTATATGTAGGGAGGGTGTGGGACAAGGCATAAGGCTAGAGAGGTGGGTAGAAGCCAGATGTTGAAGGGCTTTGTTCATCACGTGGAGGCATTTGGACTTCATTATGGAGTCAACCAAGAGCCATCCCAGGAGCTGGGAGCTTGTGGTAGGATTTGTGGAAAAGTGCAATCCAGGCAGGGCTGGGTTTGCTGTAAGAGCCGAGAAACTTGTACCTAGTACTGTCTGTACTTCTGTGATCCAACAAGTGAAGAAATGGAAATGGCTGATTGTGCAGAAAACTGTGTAAAGTGATCCAGATATCCTGAGACCATCCAGGTGCTGTGATTTCCTACTTCCTAGTAGGGACCATGAAAGGATCCTCAACCCCAATCATCTCAGTCAACCCTTTCTGAAGATCTTCATTTAGTTTCAATATCCAAAATTCCCCCGAATGGGGATCAGTATTAATTATTAATTAATACTGTATTAATTAATTAATAATTAATACTGTATTAATAAAATGCATCCTTTTCTAAAAAAATATGCTATCCCTCCCATCACAGTTCAGTTCATTAAATTGGTAATTCATTTAACAAAAATAGATTGAAAATCTGCCGTGTCAAGCACTAGCCTAAGTAGTGTGGAGTGGCCATTCACATTTGTGAATTAGTATCTCCACATGACCTTTTTTTGAATAATCCTTGATTTAGATAAACTCTGCCAAGAAAACCCTCAGAATTAACAATAATAAACACATTTCACAAAGCAGCAGGGAAGCTTGTCCCCAAGTGGAAGGAAGGTTAAGGAGGCAATGAGGTGTTCAGACGGGGAACTTGAAAATGCTTGGACCTGAGCCAGAACATATATGGTCACGGAAGTAACCTTACAGATCTGCTAGTCCAGGATTTGTCAAGTTGAGTTTCAATGACCAATTTTAACAGATTTTTTGTGCTAATTTAAAAATATCTAAATATGGATTTGCAGAATTCATTTTTTTAAAAAAAAATCAGCCCTTGGTATGCTTTGGAAAACCCCTGAGGTAAGCCTGTCTTAGTTTTCTTCATCTGACACGTAACAAATGTGGCTCATGAAGGTCCTTGGCCAGGATCACTGGTCCAGTGAGTGGCGGAACTGGGCTGCAGCCTTGGACTTGGGCCTCCCACTGAGTGTTCCGTTCATTAGCCCACACTACCTGTTGGACAGAACAGGAGTCAAGTTGTCAACATCAAAACCTGGTCCCATCCCAGAGGACTTCATTATTAATATTAATAGAAGCCACAAACTGAGCTGCACTAGGAACAAGGACTCAGGATTGTCCTCAAAGCATAAATCAGAGATGAAGCTGATCAAAGGAGCTAAAAAGCCAAAGTTAGAGTAGAAGACTGTATCAGAACAGATCAGAGATCTCTTCTCAGAAATCCCAAGGAAGTTGGACCAAGACTCAGCCTGGGTAGAAGTAACGTCCCCTTATGGTTAGGGAATTATGGCAGCATTGATAGGAACAGTAGTTTCCATTGCTGAGGGGTAGAACAGAAAATTGTCATGGTACACAAGAGAAAAAAATCCTCATGGAAGGAAAATAGGCCTGGCTGGAGCACAGCAAAGGAAGGTTAGGTCAGACAGAGGGTCAAAAACTCACTAAGAAGCAAGAGCAGGGCTGTCCATGTTAACCTCCAAAATTATGGAGCTCATGTTCTTACTGCTAGCATCTGCGTCACTGAATGCAAGACCAGAGATGAGGTGTAATGGGAATCCTGACCATAGTACCCTTCACCATCTGAATAGTGTTCTCAGAAGTAGGAAGAAATGTACTCTCATTGTTTTACACTCTCACTGCTGGTTCTAGATGATTTATAATCAGCTATGCAGTTATGAAACCTGCCCCATCTTGAGAAAATAGACTTGCAAACGCTTTGAGATTCCCTAGGGGAAACCTGAAATAAAGCAAAAATATCCTTTTGTTTATGTTGGTACCAATTGGTTGACTATGTCAAGTTTTAAGTTAGAGGATTCTGGATTGGAACTCCGTCTGTAACATTTCTCCATGGGAGGCTGACTGATGGTGGCGAAGTGGGCCATTCACACTCTATGGGTTGCTACTCCATGCTGATAGATTAGTATATGCACTCTCATTGATCATACAGTAATCTGATGAGGTCGGTAATAGTGCCTCCACTTCACAGGTAAGGAAACTGAGACCAGGGAGAGGAGGTAGTTTAGGCTCAGCAGTGACAGCACCAGGATTCAAAGCAAGATCTGGCACCAAATCCTGTGGATTTCCCAGGTTACTTAACCTTGATGAGGAGACTGCATTGTAAGGATGATCCATAACAACTTAGAGTGGGCTTTAAACTCTTTAATGCAGTGAAGATGATTCATTAAAGCAACTACACCACACTACCATTTTATAACTGAAAGGATGTGTTGATACTAAAAAGAGCAAATAATTTTAGGATACAGGGCCTTCCCCACCCAAGAAATGATAGCCAATCATTCTGACTGAAATATATCTTCTTCAAAGTCCTCATTTTTCTACTGTCTCCAAAGACAAATAAATGCACAGATGGTAGTAGCATTCATTGGGTGTCCAGCAGGTGAGAGGAGGGAGAAGGGGATGGGTATATTCACACCTAATGGGTGCAGCGTGCAGGGTCTGGGGGATGGATACGCTTGTAGCTCTGACTCAGGCGGGGCAAAAACAATATATGTAACCTAAACATTTGTACTCCTGTAATGTTCTGAAATAAAATATATATGTATA
>NW_012147499.1:0-1162 GCF_000956105.1 Propithecus coquereli | reverse complement strand
TCAGATGGATAATTTGCAAATATTTTCTCCCATTCTGTAGGTTCTTGCTTCATTTCGTTGGTGTTTGCTTTGCAGAAGATTTTTAGTTTGATGTAATACCTCTTTTGTCAATTTTTGCTTTTGTTTGCACATAATTTTGAGGTCTTACTCAAAAACATTTTTGCCCATACCAATATCCTGAGCATTTACCCAGTGTTCTAGTAGTTTCATGCTTCATTTCGTTGGTGTTTGCTTTGCAGAAGATTTTTAGTTTGATGTAATACCTCTTTTGTCAATTTTTGCTTTTGTTTGCACATACTTTTGAGGTCTTACTCAAAAACATTTTTGCCCATACCAATATCCTGAGCATTTACCCAGTGTTCTAGTAGTTTCATTGTTTCAGGTCTTACATTTATGTCTTTAATCCATGTTTAGTTGATTTGTATAAATACTGAGAGAGAGGCATCTAAATTTATTCTTTCGCATATGGATATCTAGTTTTTCCAGCATCACTTATTGAAGACCAATGTATATTCTTGGTGCTTTTGTCGAAAATGCATTGGCTATAAATACAGATATTTATTTCTGGGTTCTCTATTCTTTTCTATGGTCTATGTGTCTATTTTTATGCCAGTACCATGCTATTTTGGTTACTATGGCTTTGTAGTATATTTTGAAGCCAGTTAGTGCGATGCGTCCTGCTTGGTTCTTTTTGCTCAGGTTTGTTTTGCCTATTTGGGGTCTTTTGTGGTTCTGCACAAATTTTAGGATTATTTTTTCTATTTCTGTGAAGAATGCTATTGGTATTTTGATAGGAATTGCATTGAATCTGTAGATCACTTTGTTCTTTTTGCTCAGGTTTGTTTTGCCTATTTGGGGTCTTTTGTGGTTCTGCACAGATTTTAGGATTATTTTTTCTATTTCTGTGAAGAATGCTATTGGTATTTTGATAGGAATTGCATTGAATCTGTAGATCACTTTGGATAATGTGGATATTTAAGCAATGTTAATTCTTTTGATTCATAAACATGGAATATCTTTCATTTTTTCATGTCTTCTTCAATCTTTTCATCAGGGTTTTATAGTTTTCATTATAGAGATCTTTCATTTCCTAAATTAAATTTATTCCTAGGTATTCTATGTTTTGTAGCTATTATAAATGGAATAGCTTTCTTGATTTCTT
>NW_012147498.1:0-1914 GCF_000956105.1 Propithecus coquereli | reverse complement strand
CTAAATTATCAATTCTTTATAAAAAAATAAGTTTAGGACACCTTTATTTTGAGATTTGGAGGAAGTGAAAGGCATGTCTTGCAACACTGAAAGAATGTCATCCTTAAACTCACGCAGTTATCACTAAGAATGTATTTCTTATAAAGGACAATGATAAATTGCAATAATGCATTTGCAAATTCAAAAGAAATAGTATGAATTCAATCATTTATAATTTCATTATGGTGAAGTGAAATATTATATATGGAGATGGAAATGTATGAAGATACATTTTAGCTATATTCTCCCACATTTTAATAAATTTGTGAATACGGATATTTTTATAGCACATATATCATCAATTAGATTTAATTAATATGTTTCTAAAAACATGTGCTATACAAAATATTGACTTTAATACACTTAAATCATCAGATATACACATACACTTCTTTGAAAGTGTCAGAGAGTGAATTGTTATATAATTTTTGGAGGGACAGTTTTGTACTAAGTATTAACATTTAAATTGCATGCACCATTTTTTCCCAACAATTCTCAATTTTGAAAGAATATTGTTAACAAAAAAATTACCTGAAATAGAAAAATGAAGGTAATGTAATTGTTTTCATTATAGGACTGGTTATATAAATTTGTATCAATCACTTCATCAGTTATACCAACATACCTGAATAGGTCTATATGTAGAAAATGAAAGTTCTAGAGTAAAACACTCACACACTACAAAATAATTCCATTTGTTAAGTTTTTTTATTCCCATGTGCACAGATTTCTTTTCAAGTTGTAGAATGGTACCTGTGAGGTTGTTACTATGAGTGGCCCTAAAATAGACACTGGAGCTAGAGGAGAGTGAGGACAAAGTTTCATATTTTATTTCAATTCTCTTGGCATCTCATAATTTTGAAAATCATAATGAATTTTCTGTCATTTTAAAAACTGGAAAAACAAGAGTTAATAGATTTGTCCCTTACTACCTTCCATCATATAGATGAAGAATTTCAGAAAATAGGACTGGTCTATAGATCAACATTTGCATATGTATACATAATAGGAAAAATCCACCTGCAGAGGATGATAATACATTAGCAGACTGGGCATATTCCTTACTTGGTAAAATCTGAGCCACTTTAAAAAATTGAAATTTAAAAACACATATGATCCCATTTCTGATCCAGATTTAGCATTCAAACAGGACACTTGCCTTGGACTAAATTACACTGAATTGCTTTTATATCAAAATTTTCCTAATAGATTTTCATATGAAGTTCTAAAACATAGATTAGATATAAACATGCATATGAGTGTGTGTGTATATTTTATATATATACTTACACATATGTTTTTAATTAAATGGTTCATACACATGTTAAAATACTTAAATGTTATAAAGAGATATACGTTGAAAGGCCACCTCATATTTCTAATGTTGTAAGTACCTAAAAAGAAATAAAAAGTCACCCGAGATACATTGCATTAGAAATCCTCTGCTTCCTGTGAGATTTGGTGTTAAATTTATGCTATCCAGGTGGTAACTTTGCCCCTACCCGAGAAATTAAAATAAAAACACAACGTAACAGGGACTGGGGAATACCACTGGTGTCTGCAGAGGCCGGTGCTACGATCAGCTTCACGGGGACTTCTCCCGTAGGCTCTCAGTAAAACCACTCTCACAGAAGAGCATTGAGCTCCAAATTATGAATCATAGGAGAAAGTAAACCATTATAAGGTAAAGCATAGTCTAACAATCTAAAATATTTTAATTATCTTTCTTTTAAATGACAAAATTGAAATTGTATGAAAAGAACAGGACATGGTGTTAAAATTGGGGATTGTAAAAGAACCAAATAGGAGAATAAAAGTGAAAAAAGTATATTTAAATTAAGTTAACCAATTAAATAAACGTAATTATTGTCTCCA
>NW_012147497.1:0-1937 GCF_000956105.1 Propithecus coquereli | reverse complement strand
TATATTCATATTCCCATCTGGTATCATTGTCCTTCTTTCAAAATTTGATGTAGTATAAGTCTGCCACAGATGAATTCTTTCAGATTTTCTATGTCAGAATGTCTTTATTTTGCCATTATTTTAAAGATGTTTTCACTGGATATATATTTTCCTGGTTGATTATTTTCTTTCAATACACTAAAGATATTGCTCCACTATCTTCTCAATTATATAGCTGATGAAAAATATTCCATCATTCTTACTTTTCATCCTCTAAATGTAACATAGTTTTCTTCTCTGAGTGTTTTTAAGATTTATTTTTCCTATTATTGCTTTATTATTATTGCTTTTTTCTTTACAATTTTCTCTTCATCATAATATGAGTATGATGTTCCTTGATGTAGTTTTGTTTGTGTTTATTTTGCTTGAGGTCCTTTGAGTTTCTTGGGTCTGTAGGCTTATAGTTTCATCAAATTTGGAAAACAATTTGTCATTATTTCTTCAAATAGTTTTTCTACTCTCCCATGGGACTCGAATTACCAGCATATTATGCTATTCGAAATTGCCTCACAGAGCCATAATAATCTTTCCATTTTTTTCTGATTATCTTTTCTCTTTGGGTTTCATTTTAGACAGTTTCTATTGTTATATGATCAAGTTCACTAGTGGTTTCTTCTGCAACGTCTAATCCCATTCATATATTTTTCATCTCACACATTAAAATTTTCATCTCTAGAAGTCTAACTTGGATCTCTCTTATGTCTTTCTTCTCCCTACTTAAATTGTTGACTCTGAAATATATATATTCCATCTATAATAAAGGAGAATTTCATCTTTGTATCCTCAGACGTAGAGATCAAGAATTTGACAGTGTCAAGGAAGGATACCGTGTAACTAATGTCATTTACATTAATTAAAACTATTTTAATTAAATGTATTATAATAGCTCCATCATAAGTGTTCCTATTTTTCATTTCAGGTATTCCCAAGGGGCTAAGCAGGAGATGATATCTAGGAAATAGATGTGAGACTTCTCCAACAGGCTGAAACTCTTGTATTGTCAACTCAATTTCAAATGAGAAACTCAGCCTCAGAGGGATTGAGTGATTTATCTGTGTTTACACGACCTGTAAATGGCCACATCAGAACAGGAACCCGGAATCTGTGCCTTCTAATCCAGTGCAAAGCACTTTGTTAAGGGCATGCTGCCAAGAACTAGTATTCCAATCTCCTCCATGTTCTCTCTTTTCGAATGTCAGAATGCCAACCTGACTCTGCAGGGAAGAAACAGAGAGACAGCCAGACCTGCTCTGATAATGGCACCTGTGGTGTCGGCACCAGGCAAATAACAGACAGTGGCAAATGCACATGTAAATCAGGCAGAAATTAGTGGCATGATGAGGACAATAAGAGGTCTTGGATGGAATACTCGCTTCCCGGTAGGGTGTTCGAGCAGCTCCAGTTTGCTGGTGCCCAGACTATAAATGAGTTTGCACTGGAGATGTCACTGCAGCCAACACAGTAGAATTGAAGGGGGAGGAGGCAGCCACAGGCATGGAGTTTCCAAAACCAAATGAGATATGAATTGCTGTTCAGGAAAATTTACACCTTTTTAAAGCTTTACACTCAGAAAAAGAAAAAGGCAAAATCGCCCTGCAGCATGGACTCTGTCCTGACTCCTGCAAGGTGGAAGTAGTCAACTCCACTTCTCCACTTTTGTAATAGCAGCATAGGTAGGTAATACGAAAAGCCCGCTTAAGCAGCCATGGATATTGCAAACATGTTCTACTCTGTCGCTGGTACTAGCTGGCATCATTCTGGGACAGCATTTGGGCAGTCCATGATGATGTGAGCTACGATGACTGAAGGGACGGTACCTTCATGACAGCACATTCGAGGACCTCGTAAACCCCCAGCATGTCGTCCTGTGGCAGAATCAGGCATCAGATTACAAAAAG
>NW_012147496.1:0-1665 GCF_000956105.1 Propithecus coquereli | reverse complement strand
GACAGAGTCTCACTCTGTTGCCCGGGCTAGAGTGCCGTGGCATCAGCCTAGCTCACAGCAACCTCAAACTCCTGGGCTCAAGCAATCCTCCTGTCTCAGCCTCCCGAGTAGCTGGGACTACAGGCATGCGCCACCATGCCCGGCTAATTTTTCTATATATTTTTAGTTGTCCAGCTAATTTCTTCCTATTTTGAGTAGAGACGGGGTCTTGCTCTTGCTCAGGCTGGTCTCAAACTCCTGAGCTCAAACAATCCGCCTGCCTCGGCCTCCCAGAGTGCTAGGATTATAGGTGTCAGCCACCATGCCTGACCTATGGCAGAGTTTAGATTTGAATCCAGGCCTCCTGATTCCTATTATGATATTCTTTCCACTGCGTTTTGCGATTTCCTAGTGTGTCAGTGAGATGTCTGTCTCTCTCCATACTATAAATATGTCTTATTGTTTCTTTAGAGTTTACCTCTATAGGGGACTTTGCCTTTAGCATATTTTATTCAGTTGTATATGTTACTCCATAAATAGCAATTGATTATTGATTTCTAGCTTCTGCTCATGTCTCCTAAAATGGTACCATTTTACAGTCTGGCAATTTGTGAATTACAATTAATTATTGAAATTTGACTAAATTCTGTTGACCACATTGTAAACTCAGTGACACTTTGTGTTGTAGAAGTAAAGAAGAGGAAAGAGTGAAAGAATTCTCTGAGGTTTCAAGGCTTTAGTGACTGGGAGAGTGAAAGAAACAGGTGTATCTAACACTGTTGGTTTGGCAGGGAACATGTTGTTTGTGGTTAGACACCTAAAGTTTATTTTAAGTTATAACTTCATCAGTTATTCTGATTATATGACTAATGCATTCTCAATTTAAAAAATTTGAACAGTATGGCATGTTAATAAGGTGCTGCTAAGAGGTTAAGTATAAATGTCCTGCAAATAGTTCAGATTTGTAGTTTTTTGTATATTCTAGAGACCTAGTTGTTAATTTTCAGCTGGTTACATGTGTTCAGATATTTTTCTCCCAGTCAGTGGCCTATCTTTTACTTTGGTTACGGTACCTTTTGTTGAGAACAAGTTTTAAATTTTATACTAATCAAATTTATGGGTCTTTCCCTTTATTGTTTCAGACTTGTTGCTTCAAGAAATCCTTCTTTCCCCTCAAGATATTATGAATACATTTTACTTTTCTTTAAGTTTCTTAATTTTCGTATTTAGTACTTAATTTCACTTGGAATTCTTTTTCTCTTTCTTTTCTTCTTCCTTTTTTGACGAAGTAGGGATTTGTATTAGCTCAAGCTTCCATAATGAATACCATGGATTGGGTGGCTTTAAACCATGGAAATTTATTTTCTCACAGTTCTGGAGACTGGAAGTCTAAGATTAAGGTGCTGGCGGGGTTGATATCTAGTGAGGGCTCTCTCATTGGGTTGCAGACAGCCACCTTCTCCCTCTTTGCTCACAGAACAAAAGAATGAACGGTGTCTCTTCTTATGAGGGCACTAATCCTATCATGAGAGCCCTGTCGTCATGACCTCATCTAAACTGATTACCTTCCAAAGGCCCCATATCCAAATACCGTCACACTGGAGGTTCGTTGTTTTTTATGACTGAGTAGTACTCCATGGTGTATATATACCACATTTTCTTTATCCACTCATCAGTTGATGGGCA
>NW_012147495.1:0-4308 GCF_000956105.1 Propithecus coquereli | reverse complement strand
AAAAAAAAAAAAAAGAAGTGCACATGGCATGGCCTTGTTCTCTGCTCGGCGTATCACAGGGTGAAATCAGGTGTTGGCCAGGCTGCGTTTCTTTGTGGAGGCTCTGAGGAGGAATCCAATTCCAAGCTCATTCAGGTTGCTGGCAGAATCGCTCACACTCCTGGCTTCTCCAGTCGAGGCCCACAGCTGCTTGCCACGTCGGCCACCCCGTGCCCGCTCTCATGCTGGAGTCTCTCAGGAAAGGCCCAGGGTAGTTTCACAGCTCACCTGATTAGGTCTGGACCACCCAGGATAACCTCCTTATGGGAAGGTCAGTCCACAGATCGAGACCTCCATACATCTGCAAAATCTGTTTTCCCATATAATGGAACATAATCACAGGAGTGACAGCTCATCACAGTCACGGGCTCTTCTCACGCTCAACGTGCGGGGGTTATACAAGGTGGAGGGTCATTGGGGGGTCACCTTAGACTTACCCCTACCACAGTCTGCCTTCTGGCCCCCAGGCATCCACCTGTCCCACATACAGAATGCGTCCACCCCATACCGCAGTCTCCAAATTTCTCATCCTGTTCCAGCATCGGCTCAATTCCCAAAGCTCACCTAAATATCATCGTTTCAACGTCCAAACTCTCCTCATCTCAACCACGTAGATCAGGCACGGATGAGGTTCCTGGGTATGACCAGCCAGGTCCACTCCTGGGACACAGTCCGTCTCCAACTTCGGGCCGGTGACACTAAAGTGACAAGCCATCTTCCTCTAACACTCCCAAAATACGGTGATGGGAGAAGCCCAGGATAACAGGTGTGAACATTCTGGCTTAATACCAGGGGAGGGAGGATGGAAGGTAGAAAGGAGTTAGAGTTCCAAGGCAGGTTGGAAATCCGGCTGGGAGAACACCCGAATTCTTTGATAAGGTTTCAAAGCCTGGAACAATCCTCGATGCCTCTCAGTTCTGCCCCTGGGCCCTCAGTTCTTCCCTCCGACTCATCCTTCCTTTTTCATGAAAGGTAGCAGGCGTCCGCAGCTGAGTGGTGCTGTCAGCCTGCAACCCGCCAGCGGCATCTTAGGGGTCCAACAGCCTCTTTTCATTTGGTACTTTCTCTTTCCCTTTAAGTCCGAGCTGGCAGTGTTTCTGCTGCTTGACGTTTCTCAAGAAGCCTGTGGGTCTTGCGTGCATTTCACCGGCATTCACTCGGTCACACAAAAGCCCCATCCTAGATGTGTTCGAGGGAATCCCTTCTTCATTTGGGGGTCCTGCTGAGATGACTGAGGGACAGCACCCTTGAGCTTCCCCGAGGCCCGCCGGCATAGTTCAGACAATCTGTGAGAGGAGACATACCTTCAATTTCTTGAAAGGGATTTTTATGTGACTGAACACTCTGACCTTTGGGTCTTTCTGGGCTTTCAGCAAACTTTTGAACAACCTCACCCTCTGCTTTCTCTCTAGGCCGCACTTCCAGAAGCAACCTCTTAATATTAGCTCCTCTTCCCTTCCATCTACATAGGCTGAGAATTTCCTGAATCATCGAGTCCCAGTTCCTGTTGTTAAACAGTTCTTCCCACGATGTGTCTTTCTCCTCTCACCTTCTGCTATAAACAGCAAGAAGAAACCAGGCCGCTCCTTCAACATTTTGCTTGGAAGTCTCCCCAGCCACACGTCCAAGCTCAGTATTTGCGAGTTGGGCTTTGCACATACTTGGAGGATGCACCCTGATGAGCTTTCTGCCCCATAGAAGGCCGGTCCCCCTTCCTGTAGTTTCCACTAACATGGTCCTCGCTCCTTTTGGAGCCCTCACTGTCAGAAACCTCCAAGTTCACATTTGCAGCAAAAGCCGGAGATGTAACGGTACTTTGGGATCTCTCTGAGGCAATTTGGGGTTTCCCTACGATTCTCCTTATTGTATGAGAGCCCCCACCGGCGGCATCATTAGGTTCCAGACTGGTACTAACAGCCTGCTCGAGGCAAGCCAGGTTTCTTCTCTTACGCTGCCCACATTCTGCTGGCCTCCACCCACTGCCTGGCCCACGTATCCACGTTTGTTGTCTGTATTTCCGTCTCGCCACAAAACCACAGGCAGCGAGCTTGTTAGACTTTCTGCCACTACAAAGCAGGGATCCCCCTTCCTCCAGGACACAGCATCACCTTCCTCCATCCTTCGCGACCCTCACCAGCAGCGTCCTAAGAGGCCAGACTTCTCCTCACAGTCTGTACGAGGCAAGTAAGGCTTTTGCCAAGGCGATTGAGGTTGTCTCTATCAGGCAGCAGAAAATTCTTTAGCCTTCGCCTGGTTCTAAAGCCTGGTTCTAAAGCCACGCCCACAATTTTGGGGGTTTGCAGCGTGTGATGGTTCATTTTAGGTGTCACAGGCACACGTGGAGTAATGGTAAAGCATTACTTCTGGGTGTGTCTGCGAGGAGGTTTCCAGAGGAGATTGTTCTAGAGTCTGTGGATGGCGTGGGGAAGTTCTGCCCTCAGTATGGGCAGGCGCCGTCCCCCCCGCCCCGGGCTGGGGTCCTGGATAGAACAAAAGGGGGGAGAAAAGGATTTCCTCACTTTCTCCCTGGGAGTTGGGACACTGTCCTTCTCCTGCCCTTGGACATCGGAAGTCCAGGCTCTCTGCCCTTGGGACTGCAGGACTTACACCAGCGGCCCGCAGGGTTCTCAGGCCTTCGGCTTCAGAATAAGAATTACAGCATCGGCTTCCCCCACCCTGAGGCTTTTGGACTTGGACTGAGCCATGGCAACAACATCGTAGGGTCCCCGTTTGCAGACCGCCTGTTGGGGGACTTCTCAGGCTCCATCACTGGGTGAGCTAATTCCCCTAATAACATCCCCTCTCATATATCTCTATCTCCATCTCTGTCTCCATGTCTATCTACATCTACACGTATCCTGTCGGTTCTGTGGCTCTGGAGAGCCATGACTAGTACACGGCAGCAGCACGTCTCACATCCAGGAACCAAAATCTATACTGGTTTTTATCGGTGTGGGTCAAACCACTACACTTTTAGCAGCTCAAACCAACACTCATTTACTAGCTCACAGTCGTGCAGGTCAGAAGTCTGTGCACTGTGTGACTGGCTTCCCTGCTCAGGGTCTCACAGGGCGGGACGCTGCTGGACTTGCTGTGCTCCTTTCTGGAGTCTCTGGGAAGAAGCCCTTGCAGACCGCTCCATGTTGTCAGCTGAATTCAGTGCCCAGCAGCTGGAGGACTGAGGCCCCCTTTCTCTTGCTGGCTGTCAGCAGGGGACAACGATCAGCGCCTAGAGGACACCTGCAGTTCCTTGTCACCTGGGCCCCTCAAAATGCTCTCTCATGCTTCCCGTCTCTCTTTCAGCAAATACCTAGGCCCTTGTAAGTGGTCACCTGATCGGATCTGGCCCACCCTGAGTAATCTCTCTATGGTAAGGGCAACCGATCTGTGACCTTAATTTCACCTGAAAAATCCTTTTTGCCACAGAAATAATGCAATCATGGAGTGACGTCTGATCACATGCATAGGTTCCACCCCAACTCAATGGGAGGGCTTTATAAAATTCAGGGGTCAGTGGGGTTCATCATAGAATTCTGGGTATCACACAATCCAAGTCTATACAGAGTATTACACAGAAATAAAACAAGCACATATCCCTACATGCAGCAGCACAGGTGGATCTCAAAGTGAGAGTATTAAGCAAAAGAAGCCAGGTGTAAGAATGTCTACGATCTGTGATTCTGTCTGTATAATGTTTACAAACAGGCAAGAAACCTCTAGTAACATAGGTCAGAACGGTAGTTACTTTGAGGAGTGATGACTAGATAGGGGCATAATACAGCTTTCTGGGGTGCCAGAAATTTTCTATATACTGTACTGGTCTTTGTGGTGATTTCATGCAAGGGTTTGCTTCGTAAAACATCACCAATTTCTTGTTTCTTAAGATCTGTGCATCTGTATGGACCTCAGGAAAATCAGCAAGAAAAAAAATCAGACAACCCCTTAAAAAGTGGGCAAAGGACATGAACAGAAACTGTTCAAAAGAAGGCAGACTAAAGGCCAAGAAACATATCAAAAAATGCTCAACATCTCTAATCATCAGGGAAATGCAAATCAAAACCACGATGAGATATCACTTATCTCCAGTGAGAGTGGCCTTTATCAAAAAGTCCCAAAACAATAAATGTTGGCGTGGATGCGGAGAGATAGGAACACTCATACACTGCTGGTGGGACTGCAAACTAGTACAGCGTCTGTGGAAAGCGATATGGAGATACCTCAAAGAGCTACAAGTAGAACTACCATTTGATCCAGCATATTCCATTACTG
>NW_012147494.1:0-1014 GCF_000956105.1 Propithecus coquereli | reverse complement strand
ATATCTTATAGCTGGAACAAATGAATTTAAAAAGATAATGCCCAAAAACATTCTTTAAGAAATTAAACATAACGTATACCCACCTTGCCAGTGACAGGTGCCAACAAAGAAGCTCTAATGACATGCATCCTTTTTCTCCAGTGGAAATAGGAGAAAGCAGGGGAAAGGTTAGAGCAGAATTTTCTAACCAAATTTGCATCCAGGTATGGCCACTCAGCTGCTCCACTTAACCAAAGGAAATTCTCATTGTCTTCTCTCCCTGGGATAGGTGTGTGCCCACTACTTAATTGTATATACATAAGGTACTTACCTGCATCTTGAGAAATGGAGGTACTGGAAAGATGTCATTCAGGGTGACTGGGGTGCAGGGAATATTCATGCTTCCATGTGCAAGCAAGCAATGGACAAAAATTAATCCATTGCAAATTCAGTATCAGTATATTACAAATACATTGCCATCTGGCTCAATGAAAACAGAACTGCTTTTCCAAAATAACAGTAAAAAGGTTTTGGTCAAAATATTTATATATAATGCATGTAATATAACCTGATGTTTCCTTTCCTACGAATATCTTCATTGCAATAACCATCTTTCAGAATTTTCCCCATCCTTTAGGGTACACGTCAGAAGTTCCAAAATGATGGCCTGTTGGTAACATGTGGCCTCCAGATGTGATTTGTTTTGCTTCTACTGTGTTATCTCCACAGTATTTTGAAAAGATTATCTCACATAAGAATTCAGATTTCCGGCCGGGCGCAATGGCTCACGCCTGTAATCCTAGCTCTCTGGGAGGCCCAGGCGGGCAGATTGTTTGAACTCAGGAGTTCGAAACCAGCCTGAGCAAGAGCGAGACCCCATCTCTACTAAAATTAGAAAGAAATTAATTGGACAACTAAAAATATATAGAAAAATTAGCCAGGCATGGTGGTGCGTGCCTGTGGTCCCAGCTACTCGGGAGGCTGAGACCGTAGGATTGCTTGAGCCCAGGAGTTTGAGGTTGCTGTGAGCTAGGC
>NW_012147493.1:0-1463 GCF_000956105.1 Propithecus coquereli | reverse complement strand
ATGTGATACTGCACACTATATAGATCAGAATGAAGCATATTTCATGGAGAAAGGGGATACAGAAGAGAATGGAGCATACAGTGAAGAGGTCTAACATAAACGGTATTAAAATTATAGTCAAAGAGGAGAGAATGAGAAAGGGGGAGTGATGATGAGAAATTTTTTAGAACTGATGAAAAGCATTAGTCCACATATCCAAAAAGCCTGGTGAATGTCAGACACATTGTAACAAAAATATAGAAAACAAAGACAAAATTTTAAAACAGCCAGTGAAAAAAGGTAGGTTTTCTTAAAAGAAAAAAGACAATTAGAATAATGGTTACCTTGAGGGAGATAATAACTGGAAGGAAATATGAAAGGAGGCTTCAAAGTATTGATTTATCCTTATGTGCAAAACAAACTATCTAAGCTCAAGCTACTTTGGAATGTGCTAATTCAGATCCATGAAATTCTTCACAGACTCATATATCTCACAAATAAGATTGCAGTTCTAATTTACAAAATCTGACCAATCCTTTCCCGGATCACCCATTGACTAACTTCATCTCTTGAGACCCTATGAATTCCCTTCTTTAAATTCACCTTTTTGAGATACTTATGGAGACTTGAAGCTCAATAAGTTTGGTTAACAGTTTTTAGGATCAACAGTTTTCATGGTTCTTTCAGGGAAGACTTTTATGGTAGTACCATGTTAGTAAGAGTGCCTACCAATAATCTGGAATATTAAACTTTCAAAAAGGGGAAAGCTTTAGGCTTTGGTAAATTAAGTATGTTTTAATGCTTATGGTATCATCAAAAGTAAAAAATAAGACATAATAGATATATTTAGTCTACTATACCTAGCAATAACAGAATACTCACTTCTGTAGCCATACAACAAAAAATAAGCACATATTGAGATGTAAAACAATTTCAGATTAATAACAAAGGCTGAAGTCATACAGTATATGTTCTATGAAATAAAACCTTAAGCAATGATAACAATAATTTCAAAAACCCTTATGTGGTTGTATATTAGGAAGTATACCTAAAAGTAATTTGGGGGTCAGAAAAGAAATAATAGTGGAAATATGATGATGTTTTGAAATGAAAGATCAAAAACGTGTGTACAGAAGGTAAAGTAATACTTTTAAGGCAGTTTGAAAAATAATGGTCCAAATGTTAATCTCAGGAAGTTGGAAAAAGAACAGAAAATTAACCCAAAGAAAATAGAATGAAGGAAATAATACATAAAGACAAGAGAAGAAATTAGTAAAAAGAAAAATGCACATGTTAGATAGGATCAAAATAGTTAACAATTGGTTCTTTGAAAATGCTAATAAAACATACGAATCTTTTTTTCCCACTTCTGGGAAAAATCAGAGCATATTATATCAGAGCATCTCTATAAGTAAAAGACACTTTAAAAGTTGATGAACATATAAAAAAATACCCAGCTGTGTGAATACAGATGAAAGAAACCA
>NW_012147492.1:0-1953 GCF_000956105.1 Propithecus coquereli | reverse complement strand
AAAAAAAAAAAAGAAAAAAGTTAACACAAATTGTTCCAGAAAGCCCACCATGAAAATGCCCCATTACCCAACAAATTTAGCATAATATACAGTTACTCTGCCAGACATCTGAACTTACAAAAAGAATTAGCTCCATTATGAAAAATAGCTAAATGATCTATATGAACTATTGTCTAGCTAGGAAATAAACATGAATCCAAGAACCCATTTGGTCTGAATCACAATAATGCTCCCCAATGCGATAAGAGGAAATGGTCATGAATCAATACAGAAAAAGATAATTTTTGCAAAGCGGGAAAATTAAAAACTAAAATATAGAATAGGTGGTGGAATGCATATTGAGGGCTGGAAATCAAGAGAAAACAGAGGGATTGAGAAATTAATTTTCTTTAAAGGAGAGTACTCATCATCCCCTAGTAATATAGTGTTACATTCCAAAAGACATGAAGCATCAAAACTCACACTGGGTTGTGAACCAGATTTCCCCAAGCTCCATGGTGTCTCCCCACCCTCCACCCTGGGGTCCTAACAACCTGAGAGAGGGTAGGGTTTCTGTGGGACCCGCTCACCCCAGCCAGGTGAGCAGTGCCGCCTGACATCTGCCTTCATAGTACATCAGCCACTATTCATCTGCACGGAATTGCATAAGGACGTGTGGAGAAATGAAGGGACGGAGAGCTGATGTCTGAGGTCGCCAGGTCGGCAGCACTGCTCAGCACATGACAAGTGCAGTAATGAGAGGCAGAGCTAACACATTAATAACAGCGGGGAGAAAACTCCACTCCAGGGAAGCGGAGGTGAAGGAAAAGGAGAGGGTTACAGACAGGGTAGGAGGTGGAAACGCAGACACATGGCACAAATGAAATAGAAGCAGACAAGAAGAAGAACAGGAAAGAAAATAAGGCAAGAAATATTCTGAATGAAAATATCATGCTGATTTCAGACCACAGTAAAGTCTAAAATTCAGTTGTTTCGGTATCTTTCCACACCTTCGGGTTGTCGATAATTGGGGTGATGACGAGATCCGAGTCTGTGTAGATAAGCTCTCTCATCAGGGATTCCAGGTCCTGCTGACTGAGGTGCCCACTTGTAATCTGAAATGAGAACAAAAATTAGACTTTGTTTCTGCGACTAGCAAAGAGCTTTAGAAGACTGAGCTAGGAAGACACCGTCGTAAGAAGGTCACCTATTATCAACGTACTTCAATTACTATTCAAAACACTTTCAGCCTCATTTGATCTTCACAAAAATCCTAAATTGTATGTATCATTATTCCCATTTTACAGATGAAAAAAACAAAGCTCAAAGAAAGTAACTGAATCACTTCTGTTTACCAAAGGCTGGTTAGGAGTACAAAACATATCTTTACAGTTTGACGTTGTAAACTGGGATGAGGCAAATCGGTTTTTTGATTACCAGCATGGCTTTTGTCTTTTTCATTCATAGAACACTAATCAATTTATTTTCTGCTTTCAGAATATTAGATAAGAAGTTCAAATTGTAACATAAAAAAATTCAAACTGAAGTACTGACCTACTACCTTAAGTGTTACACCTAGAAAGAGTTGATACATAACAAAATTAATAACCAGAGTTCACCATCAGTTATTCCTTTAAAATGTTTCTTTTTGTTCTACTTAAACAAAAGTTTTATTCCTAGGGCCCTGCTTTAGTATTTCACATACAAAAAAAAAAACAGGATTCATACATTAAGAATCCAATCGAGGCCGGGCACGGTGGCTCACGCCTGTAATCCTAGCACTCTGGGAGGCCGAGGCAGGAGGATTGCTTGAGCTCAGGAGTTCAAGACCAGCCTAAGCAAGAGCGAGATCTCATCTCTACCATAAATAGAAAGAAATTAGCCAAACAACTAAAAATAGAAAAAATCAGCCAGGCATGGTGGCGCATGCCTGTAGTCCCAGCTACCCAGGAGGCTGAGGCAGGAGGAACGCTT
>NW_012147491.1:0-1969 GCF_000956105.1 Propithecus coquereli | reverse complement strand
CTAACTTTGGCTATACCCCAACTAGCTTTGTGATCTTGAGTAGGTCACTTAAATGTTCTGAGTCTCGGTTTCTTCTTCCATAAAACAGAATTGTTATAAGGCTTAATAATATGCAAAGATCTGTCACAGAGTAGTTGCTCAAAAATATTAATTACCTTCCTTTCAGAGGCCTCCCAACCCCGCAAGAGAGTGAGACTCTGTCTAAAAAAATAATAATAATAATAATAATAATTATATTAACAGTGAAATAAATGGATTTAGATATAAATCTATATATCAAAATTTTTGTCAGGTATAAATAATATCCTCCATACTAAAAACGTAAGCTTCTTATGTTAAGAGATAGTATTTCACTTGAATTAATTTATTAAATAAATTGAACCAATCTGGCTTGTTGGTTGCTTAATTTTAGTTTCCAAAAGACTGATAGTATGGTCATTAGCCTAGTAAGAAAGTGTTAGTGTTAGTGAGATGTCTGGGGTGCTGGCAAGGCCAATCAACTTACCTCTTACTAGCTGTTGTGAACTGGTCAACTTGTTTATAAAATAGAGATAATATTAGGACTACCTCCTTTATAGATTATTGGGAGGCTCAAAGAAACTAGTCTGTGAAAATACTTCAAACAAGTTGAAGTGCCATGCAAATGTTTATTTGTTATCTTTAAGCTAGAAGACATTTAGTTAACTTAATGCCCATGATAATGGTAAAAACATAGCATTCTGTAAAATCTTCCCTTCTTTGTTACCTAAAATGCCATTTGTATTTAGGGCGAACTCTATAAGCTTGTTCTGAAGCCATCAGGATATGTGACTATCAGTTTAATATCTTCAGGAACATTGTTCCTAGAAATGTTGCTGCAAATGCCCTAAAAAGCCCTCTTCCAAATGTGAAACAGGCTTATAGGTTAAAACAGGGCATGCGATCATCCAAGAGATGAGGACTGGTAATAACACTGCCATCTTATCAGAAAAGGTTAAAAAGGGACCTCCAGTCTCAAATTATGTTTGGAACACACCACATTTTGTCAAACTAATAAAGAAAATAAAGTTTAATTTCCCAAAATTTTATTAAAAATGGACTCTGTCATCAGATATTGCAAAGATGAAATCTCACAACAGAGCAGTCAAGTTTGTTATAATAACAAGCTTTAAACAAATATAAATTCTTTTTGTAGTTCTTGAATTCAAGAGGTTTTATTTATTTATTTTTCTATACAGGGTGTTTTCCTTTTTCCATAAGTCGCAAACATTTTCCCACAAAAATTTTTGTTCATTAAAGTGACTTTAAGTTGTTAAGGTAAGGGGGTGGGAACAGGGAGAGGGAGGGGGCAGTGTTCAGATAAGTCTTTGAAAAATTAGAAAAACAATTCTCAGTACATTTCTTAAAATCTTTATTATTTGGTACTCTTTTGGTGTAAAAACTGCCATTTTTACTTTGAACTTGAGTTCAAAGTAATGAAAAATAACTAATCAACCATAGCAGTCCCACTACAGATAAAAAGCTCAAACTAAAAGGATACTTTCAAATATATTCTATGACATACTTCAATACATTTGGCTATGGCTACCTTAGGTGGATATTTTTTACATAAAATTTTTCCTTAAGTAGCACTTTTGGTTTTAGAAAGTGCTGAGGTAAATGTCTAGGAGCAGAATATGTCTGTGTTTTAAAACATTCCTTTCCAAATGAAAACATTTTATAGTTAACAAACAAAACTGAACATGACCAATATCCTAAACACAGTACCAACACCGTTAACATTTCCCTTACAAACTTTCCCCTGGCATTTTTGCATACATACAGCTGTCAGTGTTGGAGGGCAGCGGAGGTGTAATAGCACTATTTAGGTTTTTGTTTATCTTCATGAGAGCTGAACAGATGTGTAGCCAGTGGTATAGGTATTCAATGACAGTATTACCAAATTTCCATACTTCGATTCGGGAATGATCTGCATCAAGGAAAAAAAAAA
>NW_012147490.1:6511-7188 GCF_000956105.1 Propithecus coquereli | reverse complement strand
TATTTCTATCTCTTCTAGCATCCTATTATTTTCCTATATCCTATCTTCTTCATTTAAAAAAGAGGTAAGATTTATTTGGAATTATTAAAAAAGTCAATCTTGATTATGGAAAACTGGTGAGGTCATAAATGAAAATTTCTCCAAGAAACATATGTTTGACCTAGATCGAAAGTTTGCTCTATAAAGAAATATGCCCACATTCTTGTGCTCTGTTAACTTTGCATTGCTATAAAAAGTTAAACTAACGAAATCCCGGCAGAATATGTACATTGTGGCAGTTGCTAACGTAGCCCCTTTAAAATCCTCTAAATAGAAAAAAAAAAGTTAAAAATATATTCTTTGAGGGCAGATAAGTTAGGGCCCTTCCAAAGCTTTCTAAGAGTATTTTTGTGGCAGCAATAGATGACTGTAAGGAAGATATCTTGGATCTAAACTGAGACTTGATTCATAGGTAAATAATTAATTGACTAGTATAAATGAAATTAAAACAGCACAGGATAAGTAAGCTCTTCTGAAGTTCTCATTAGGTGTCCATGAGGAAGAGTAGCCTCAAGGAGAACTAAAAATGAGGAAATTAAACTATATTGTCATATTCATCCCTTAGGGTGAATTCACTGTTGAGACAGAAAGAGGCTGGGAATAATTTGCTCACTATACAATTTTTCTTACTCGAACTT
>NW_012147490.1:4480-4829 GCF_000956105.1 Propithecus coquereli | reverse complement strand
ATTATTAACCACCATAATATTTAATTATTTCTAGACTTAAATAGCACTTTCTTCTTCAATAGAAATATCAAAGTTTTAGTCTAGACCTTCACATTCTGAAATAAAAATACTTTTGAATCACACAGGGTGGGGGAGTTGTAAGGTTTCCTCCTGCAACATGATGTCCTTTTATCACGTTCAATTTGATGTACCTTTTCAAAGACTGATTTTTGAGGGTGTTATTTTGGATATTTTATTTCTCCCAAGCTCAATTGTGCAAGCTTTGGTGAATGCTTGTTATTTTAATCTTAGCATAAAGCACCAGAAAAAAAATACAGATCGCTATAGATTTCATAGTTTTTCCTTAAAT
>NW_012147490.1:4040-4430 GCF_000956105.1 Propithecus coquereli | reverse complement strand
TAGTATTTCTATCTCTTCTAGCATCCTATTATTTTCCTATATCCTATCTTCTTCATTTAAAAAAGAGGTAAGATTTATTTGGAATTATTAAAAAAATCAATCTTGATTATGGAAAATTGGTGAGGTCATAAATGAAAATTTCTCCAAGAAACATATGTTTGACCTAGATTGAAAGTTTGCTCTATAAAGAAATGTGCCCACATTCTTGTGCTCTGTTAACTTTGCATTGCTATAAAAAGTTAAACTAACGAAATCCCTGCAGAATATGTACATTGTGGCAGTTGCTAACGTAGCGCCTTTAAAATCCTCTAAATAGAAAAAAAAAAGTTAAAAATATATTCTTTGAGGGCAGATAAGTTAGGGCCCTTCCAAAGCTTTCTAAGAGTATTT
>NW_012147490.1:3508-3990 GCF_000956105.1 Propithecus coquereli | reverse complement strand
ATAAAGCACCAGAAAAAAAATACAGATCGCTATAGATTTCATAGTTTTTCCTTAAATAACTGGTTCTCAAATTTTAGCATGGATCAGATACACCTAGAGGTCTTGTCAAAATACAGAGTGATGGGCCTCATCGTCAGAGTTTCTGATTCAGAAAGTCTGGGGTGGACCTCGAGACTGTGTATTTCTGTCAGGTTCCCAGGTGATGCGAATGCTGTGTTTTAGGGACCATGCTTTGAGAACCCCTGCCTTTCATCTTTTTTAAATGATTTGTTCAACCACTGCCTTAGATCATCTCTAAATGATTTGTTCAAGCATCTGAAAGTGGCTAGCTGTACAATCAGGAATAATAACCATGTCACGGCCGGGCGCGTTGGCTCACGCCTGTAATCCTAGCACTCAGGGAGGCCGAGGCAGGCGGATTGTTTGAGCTCAGGAGTTCGAGACCAGCCTGAGCAAGAGCGAGACCCCGTCTCTACTAAAAA
>NW_012147490.1:3133-3458 GCF_000956105.1 Propithecus coquereli | reverse complement strand
AGTTAGGGCCCTTCCAAAGCTTTCTAAGAGTATTTTTGTGGCAGCAATAGATGACTGTAAGGAAGATATCTTGGATCTAAACTGAGACTTGATTCGTAGGTAAATAATTAATTGACGAGTATAAATGAAATTAAAACAGCACAGGATAAGTAAGCTCTTCTGAAGTTCTCGTTAGGTGTCCATGAGGAAGAGTAGCCTCAAGGAGAACTAAAAATGAGGAAATTAAACTCTATTGTCATATTCATCCCTTAGGGTGAATTCACTGTTGAGACAGAAAGAGGCTGGGAATAATTTGCTCACTATACAATTTTTCTTACTCGAACTT
>NW_012147490.1:531-1731 GCF_000956105.1 Propithecus coquereli | reverse complement strand
TACCTACATTAAAAGGACAAGAAAAAACTTTAGAATCATTGCATAGAAGATACAATAAATTGAACAAAGAGATATAAATAAACTTGAAGCTTAGTAACAGAAAGAACTGTGGAGATCATCTGGTCTAAACTATTCTACAAAAGAGAAATGTCAGATCCAGAAAGATTACCTGATTTCTCGAAAAGATGATTAAGTGGTCATGGATCATAAAGATCATACAGATGGTGACAAAATAGGACTAGAACAAAAGACTTTTCTACTGAACTTTCTAAACTAATGTTTAATTAAGATGATATGGTAAATCCAACAACATTTTCTTCTCATAGTTGACCACAGATTCCAAATATTCTATATTTTTTCCCCAAGGCCTTTTCTCTGTAGCCCCTTTTCCTTCTGTTCCCTTCTGCATAATACTCACTCCATGAGTTATCTCCTTTTTTTCTCTTCACGTTTCACATTCCTCAAGGAGGGGAGACAATTCCATGGGCAAGGTGTGGTAAGGTGGGAAGCGGTAATGCTTAAGAAATGAATGGGGAAGAAGATAGTGCTCTTGGGGAGTGAGACTGGGAGGGGAATCGTAGGAATGTAATGTGACAATGCCGGACTGATGTGTTCAAACTTCTCTGTAAAGAGTCAGAAGTCATCCAGTTCCTCAAGGAGGCATCTCAAAAGCCTTCGCACTTTCACATCTTACTCATCGTGTGTGTGTGTGTCTGTGTGTGTGTGTGTGTGTGTGTGTGTGTGTGCTTGTAGGGGTTCTTTGTTCTTCCCTCAGCCTACAATACCCTAAATTCCTTAGAGTTGTAAAAGAACCTGGGATCACATAGCATGGCATGGAACATATAGCAGAGATTCTGTAAATTACCTGTTGATGGGTTGATTTATAATTGTATGTATAGGGTTTATATTCTCAGATTTGGAGTACAGATTTATTCTGATTAATTGTCTTAAAGGAAAAATTATTCCATTCATTATTTTACTTATTCAACAAATATTGAGTGCTTCTTACTGTGCTGGTCTCTGAATTTGCAAAGATTTTACTGCCTCTGCTACATCTTCCACCACCACTGATGAAGCTGTTGGTGCTGCTCCTGATGATAATAATAAGGATAAAGATAATGATTGCTAACATTTATTTAGTGCTTACTTTCTCAGGTATTGCACTAAGTGCTTTATTCATATCATCCTTAAACAAATATA
>NW_012147490.1:0-481 GCF_000956105.1 Propithecus coquereli | reverse complement strand
ATAAAGCACCAGAAAAAAAATACAGATCGCTATAGATTTCATAGTTTTTCCTTAAATAACTGGTTCTCAAATTTTAGCATGGATCAGATACACCTGGAGGTCTTGTCAAAATACAGAGTGATGGGCCTCATCGTCAGAGTTTCTGATTCAGAAAGTCTGGGATGGACCTTGAGACTGTGTATTTCTGTCAGGTTCCCAGGTGATGTGAATGTTGTGTTTTAGGGACCATGCTTTGAGAACCCCTGTCTTTCATCTTTTTAAAATGATTTGTTCAACCACTGCCTTAGATCATCTCCAAATGATTTGTTCAAGCATCTGAAAGTGGCTAGCTGTACAATCAGGAATAATAACCATGTCATGGCCGGGCGCGTTGGCTCACGCCTGTAATCCTAGCACTCAGGGAGGCCGAGGCAGGCGGATTGTTTGAGCTCAGGAGTTTGAGACCAGCCTGAGCAAGAGGGGGACCCCGTCTCTACTAAAA
>NW_012147489.1:0-2128 GCF_000956105.1 Propithecus coquereli | reverse complement strand
AGGTGTCTTGCTTTTGTTTTTAAGAAAGTGCATTTGAAAATAAAGTCAAATGGAAGACATATTTAAAATTCTCTTTTTGACATCTTCAATGAGAGAGAGACTTTTAATTCCTTTTATCCATTATCAAAACGCAATTCCATTTCTTCATCTTCAGAGCTCCACCAAATGAGGAAGATGTTGATGTTACTCTTGGGCAGTAAGAGAGCTAGGAAGGCGGCTTGCTTTGTCTCAACTTCCAATGCACATTCCTAGATCAGCCATTATTTGTATTCTCTTATTCTCACTGTCTTCTTGGTACCATCACCCCTTTCCGAGGAAGCAGCTTGTCTCTTCCCTGTAACCAAAGTTACACTCAGAGTTTCCCTTTTTTTGGGGGGGAGGTGCCTTTTAATTTTCCCACATACTGATAGAATAAATGCTGATTTTTAAAAGCCTGGGCACTTCCCTCAGATATATGTCTTATCAAGCACATCTGCAATTCTTTGGGAAATGGGAATAGGAAATAATACAAGTTCCTAATCTCCGTGTGGGTAAATAATAACTGTAGTAGAGTTTCAAAATGTAACCAAATGTTCATCATTTCCATATGGAAGGTCCGGTGGGGGGAGGTGGGAGGAGGGCAGAGGGGAAACATTCCCTGTTACAAACTTTGGCTTTTGAATTGAAAAATCTTCTTGTAGAAGAAAATATTAGTGTTTTTACGTTGGATCTTTGAACCACTAGGAGGATTCTTTTTTTTTCCTCTTAAAAGGCATCTTGATGACTCAGATTTGAACATCACTGTATTATTAGACTACATCAGGAAAAGAATCGCCTCTCAATGTGTGCTCTGTGTCAATGAATGGGCGCCATCGTGGGCACTTGGGTCCTGTCCCTTGACAGATTCCTTTCAGAGTGGACTTTGCTCTATGTTTGGGTCATAAGCAAAAACTATGGTTTAGTGAGAAACCCTTTATATAAGAAATTCCAGCCTGAAAAGTTCCATTCAGTTCTTGTTAGTCTATTTCCTTGGCTCTGGAGTATCTATTAGATAGAAAAGTGGGAAGGAGAATGGGAAAAGGCCCAACAATGGGCACAAGGAAAAAGAAACACTCCAGGGACTTAACAGTAAGAAGAAGAATGATTGGTTTCATCTGATGCATATAGAACATCACTAATTCATTTATCTAAATTGTATAAACAAATGTGTATTGATAGGTGAGGTTAGGGGTAATCTATCGTTTTCAGTTATCCAGCGCTGTTACCAGCAAATGATCGCCTTTATTCTATTAATATTTCTAACCAGAAAGGTGTAATATAAGGGAATAAAGTGGGTGAAAATACTAAGATGGCTCACCTTCTGTCTCTAAAATCCCTAAACCCACATGTGCTGCAAGGATTAGGGCCAATGGAAGTGGTGGGGTGACGGAGGAACAATGCCAATCCAATACGCAAGCACATGGTCTTCTTAGATTCCTGCATTCCTAAAATCAGGTAGGTTAGAGGCGACCATTTCCCAGAGCCAAGTCTCCTATAGGTAAGTTACTAAACACCATGAATTACTTGGCCAAATGCTATATTACAATTGAGATTATGCTTTGATGTACTAATGAAACAAGCACCTAGGTCACTGAACAACTTATCTATAAGTACAAGTGAGCTATTTATTGCCACAGAAGATATTCTCCAACTTTGAGATTCTGTGATGCTCTGGAGTTCTCACAGGATGTTCACTCAGGCTGTCTAAAGCAGCCAGCTGCTCAAACAGTGAACCCAGAGCACCACAGCAATTCAACCTGACAAGCATAAGTAACTTGAAGATTTGTTGCTACTTCTTATTTTTAAATGTCTTCAGGTGCAAAAATTCTAGCACTCCTGTATTGACACAGGTCCAGTGAACCAAATCAAACTCCCCTCTTAGTTGAAGAGGTCAACAGGCTGCTACAACCAATTACATGTTAAACTTTTTGTGTCCATTGGAGGGATAAAGACTAGTAGATAGAGATTATCCCTAATTTTATTCTATTACTTATGCTTTTTTTTGGTCAGGAGAAAAAATTAGTTAAAAAAGAGTTTTGCTTTGTGGTTTTTCTCTGTTTGTATCTTTCAAGTAGACTTTATATGTCTAGTTATGGCAATACACTATTAT
>NW_012147488.1:0-2231 GCF_000956105.1 Propithecus coquereli | reverse complement strand
AAAAAAAAGCCCACATAACTCAATAGAAAAAAAGACAAAGGCTATGGACAGGAATTTACAGAAGAATATATCTAATACCCAATAAAATGATGGGTACATATAATACCCAATAAAATGATGAAAAGATGTTCAGGCTGGGTGTGGTGGCTCACACCTGTAGTCCCAGCACTGTGGGAGGCTGAGGTGGGACGATTGCTTGAGGCCAGGAGTTCAAGGTTGCAGTAAGCTATGATTGCGCCACTGTACTCTAGCCCAGGTAACAAAGAGAGACCCTGTATATGTTAAGAAGAAAAAGAAAAAGAAAAGATGTTCCACCTCACTGGTGAGCAGGGATACAAAAATATAAATCAAAACAATAGATAGTTATTATTTTTTAACCAAATTGGCAACAATTAAAATGATTCATAATATGCAGTTTTGATGAGGTTTCAGGAAAATGAGCACCTTGATACACCATTTGTGAGAGTGCAAATTGGTAGAGTCTTTTTGAAGGGTAATTTGTCATCACAGTACGTCAACATTTAAAATATCCATATCCCTTGACCCAGCAATTCTACTTCTAGCGAATCTCTCCTGTGGAAATGCAGGCAGGCAATGGGGAAGGGAAGGCGGAAGTAAGTGGGGAGACCAGAAGCAGCTGGAACCCAGGAGCACAAGCTGGCATCCATGGGGAGGGACTGGAACCGTGCCACTGTTCACTGATCCCAACCTTGCTGATGCAGGTGTCTCACAGAAGCCAGGGCCCTTTTTCACAGAGCAAAGCGCATTCACCTAGCCCAGCAGTCAAGAGAGGCGGGTGGAGGATCCAGGGGAAGGTAGGGAAGTTGCAGGTCCAGCTGCTGCTTCACACCCAAGGAGATGAGTCAGCAGATCACCAACGACATGTGTGAGTCGCAAAATGGCTGCTGCTTTCTTTCCACCCTCTAAAGCTCCCCCAAACCTCCCTTGTGGTCCACAATAAAGGAAACATACAAGAAAGGGAAATGCAGTTTAGCCCAACTAAGTTGGCACATTACAAATTGGACATATGTGCAGATAAGTCCATGCATCATTGTTGTAATAGGAAAAAATCAGAAATAATTTTAATGTCCATTGGTAGGGGAGTAGTCAAGAAAGTTATGGTATACCTGGTATACACACACACACACACACACACACACACACACACACACGGAATACCACACAGCCTTTAAAATGTATGCGATCAGCCTTTAAAATGATTATATCACTACACAGCCACCAGAATGGCTACAATGAATAAAACTGACAACACCAAACGTTAGTAAGAATGTATAGTAACTGGCACTCACATACATTGTTTTTTGGAAGTATAAAATGGTACAGCCACTTTGGGAAAAAGTGTGGCAGTTTCTTATTATATAAAACTAAACATACACCTACTCTATGAACCAGCAATTCCAATCCTAGGTATTTACTCAAGAGAAATGAAAACTTATGTGCATAACAAGACTTGTACAAGAATGTGTATAGCAGCTGTGTTCGTAATAGCCAAAACCTGGGAACAGATCAGGTGTCCATCAATACGAGAATAGATACGTACACTCTTGTATATGCAATTCACACAATGGAATGCCACTCATAAATGAATGAACTACTGCTACGTGCAACAACAGGAATGAATCTCAAAAAAATTTGCTAAGTAAAATAACCCTTACACAAGCAGCATATGTTTTCATGATTCCACTTATATGAAGTTCTAGAATAGGTAAAAATGAATTTCATGGAATAAAATTGTAACAATGGTTGCCTATGGGGAGTTAGGGGAAGAAATTGGCCTGGAAGGTGCATAAGGGAACTTGCTGGAATGATGATAACACTCTGTGTTTTTATAGGGGTTTTGGTTACACAAGTATATGGATTTTTGAAAATTCAGCAAAAGTAAACTTAAGATTTGCACATTTTATTGCATGTAAATTTTACCTTGGAGAAAAAAATGTATGCAAATATTGAACTTTAATTACTGATATATGCTGATTTTTAGCGGGGGGAGTGTACTGATGCCTGCAATTTACTTTGGAATGCATTAAAAAGGAAAGGGAGTGGATGAATGGACAGAGGGGTAGACAGGTATAAGACAAAGCAAGTCTAGTAACATGTTAATGGAAGGGTCTAGGTGGTGGGTATGCAGGTGTTCACTGTATACTGAACACTATAAAATTCTTTCAACTTTGCTGTATGATTCAAACATTTTATAATAAAATATTGGGGGA
>NW_012147487.1:0-1144 GCF_000956105.1 Propithecus coquereli | reverse complement strand
GCAGCTTAGTGGGGCAAGGCGGTGGGGGCCAGCAGGGCTGTATTAGCCTGGGTGGGGGAGACTGTTCCACCTCTTTAGCCTTTCTGCTCCCATCATAGAGACCCCCGACCCCTAGCAACCCCTGCTCGCCCACCGCCAACAGAGCCGCGCTGTTACCGCAGCTGTTACCGCACCTGGAGACGCCATCAGCACTGGACGCCAAAAAGGCTCTGGTTTTTGTCCTTAGTTTGTGTCTAGGCACAAAGCACCCCATCTGTTCCTGTCCCTCCCTGCCTCAGTTCCCCCCTCCACTCATCTCCACCCCCCCCAGGGATTCTGGGCTCCTGCCTTCCCGTGGCACCAACAGGAGGAAACTGGCCCTTCTTTCAACGATCTCTGTCTAAAATGTTATTTTATGTATATATACACACATTTTTTTTTCTGATCAGTTACAAGAATACTTTTTGTCCGGAGTTGCAATTTAAACGATATTTGAAGATGGCCAAAGCTATCGACCAGGAAACCGTGATGAATTAGAGACGGTAATTCCAATTCATCGACTGCCCCCCCCCCAGGAGCCCGCCTGCCCCTCCCCCAAGCCCTCTCCTGTTATTACTGTTGGGGGGGGGAGGACTTCCATGAGGAGGCTGCTCCCACTCTGCGGGACTCCAGGGACCCTGGGGTGGGTGTGAGGTGAGGTCTCAGTCCCAACCCACAAGCCGGGTTGGGGGCTTGGCTCGGCCTAGAGGGTCCCAGAATCTCAGAGTGTCACATCTAGAACCTGGCTCCACACACACTTGACAGATGGGTAAACTGAGGCACACAGGACAGGCAGTGGGGCCCGGGACTCCGAGGTCTATTGTGGTTTCTTGGGTGCTTTGGTGAAACAAAGAAACCACCGGTTCCCCTCTCTCCCCCAACCTGCCCCCTGATCTGTAAAGGAGGAAGGAGGCTGCACTTTGGCCCAGGTGGGGACAGAGGCCCACCAGGCATGGGGACAGAGGGGTCTTCCAGCCACCCAGCTCTCTCCCCTCCTGTCTCTCCTTTTCTTTGTTTCTCTTTGTCTCTCGCCCTCTCTTTTTGTCTTTCTTTCCCTCTGTTCCTTTCCGTGGCTTTGGTTTCTTTTTCTCTCCCCACCCCCGGCTCCTTTTTCTCTGTTTCTGTC
>NW_012147486.1:0-1162 GCF_000956105.1 Propithecus coquereli | reverse complement strand
CTCTCTTACTGTGCTCCTTCACAGTTAAGGGATTTTCTCTAGTAGTATGTCTGATTCTGTGCTCTTTACTTTGAGTGCATCTATCATAGATTTTTGTTTGTGGTTATGATGTGGCTTACAAAAAACATTATAGTTTAACAGATTATTTTAAAAAAAACTGTTAATATCTTAATTGTGATGGCAAAGAAAAGTATCAAAATGAAACTACATTTTAAGAACACCATCCCCACATTTTGACTTTTTGGTGTTTTGTTTTACATCATTTAATATTGCCTATCTCTTAACAAATTGTTGTAGTTATCGTTATTTTCAATACTTTTGTCATTTAGTCTTCACACTTAAGATATAAGTGGTTTAATTACCAAAATTGGAATATTAGACTATTTTACATGCCTCTATTTTCTTATTTTACTAGTGAGTTTTATATTTTCAGTTGTTTTCTTGTTACATCTAGCATCCTTTTCAGATTGAAAAACTCCCTTTAGCATTTCTTATAAGACAGGTCTTGTGTTGAAGAATTTCCTCAGTTTTCATTTATCTGGGAGTTTTTAGTTCTCCTTCTTGTTTGAACAATAGCTTTCCTGGGTACAGTATTCTTGGTAGACAGTTTTTGTTGTTGTTTGTTTGTTTTCCTTCAGCAACTTGAATGTAGCATACTACTCTTTCTTGGCCTGCAGGGTTTATGCAGAGAAATTCACTTAAAGCCATATTGGGGCTCCATTTAATGTGATCTGTTTCTTTTTTCTTTCTGCTTTGTATATTCTTTCCTTGTTTTTGATTTTTGCTAATTTCATTATGACATGCCTTGGGGAATTCCTTTTTGGATTGAATAAGATTAGTGACCTCTGAGCTTTCTGTACCTAGTCTTTCTCCTGATTTGGGAAATTTTTTATCTATTATTTCCTTTAATGTGCTTTCTAGTCCTTTTTCTCTCTCAGTTTCTGTGGGAACTCCAATTATGTAGATGTTAACTCACTTGATAGTGTTCCATAATTCCCACAGGCCTTCTTCACTCTTTCATTTAGTCTTATTTTTGCTCATCTGATTGAATAACTTCATAATTTCTAATTACAGGTTTGCTAATTCTTTCCTGTGTTTGATCAAGTGTGGTTTTGCAGCTTTCTAATAAGTTTTTCACTTTATTTATTATATTCTTTATTTT
>NW_012147485.1:0-3078 GCF_000956105.1 Propithecus coquereli | reverse complement strand
ACACACACACACACACACACACACACACACACACACGAAAGGTAACACAGTAGCTATTTCAGGAAATGTGGAGAAGTTTAAGCAGAGACAAATGTTTCCCATAATCCTACCACGAAAAGAAAAGCTGTGTCATTTTGGTGTTATGTACTCTTTTCTCTCTCTTTTTTACTGAGATCAGGATCACATATTGAAATCATGATCACATTATATATAACATTTTGTAAAATGCCTTTTCACTTAAGGCTATTTCATGAGCATGTTCTCATGCCATCAAATATTCTTTGAAAACATGATTTTTAATGGCTGTATCGTGTGAATGTGTTCTGTTTCAGAGAACTTATATTCTTTCCAGTATTATGCCAGTCTAAATACTGCTGCCATGAACATTCTTGAACATGTATGTTTGTGCACTTCTCATTTCTGTAAGGAATTTTCCCACAGTCAAAGCTCTCCAAGAAGGTACAGGCTGCTGAGTAATGTAGGGAGCTTCCCGTCACTGAGGGTATGCAAGTAGACACTGGAAAAACCACTGAGTGGAGGTTTGGTCCTGGAGATTCAGGTGGAGAAAAGATAAGACAAGCATAATTTCGGCACCTTTCACCATGGCTGAGAGTCAAAGAAGAATGATTCTTAGATGCTGTGATCTCAGCTTCCCCTTTTCCCTTCCCTGGCAGACGCCTGGACCTTGAGAGGCAGGGGCTGTGCAAAGGGCAAGGCGTGATTTCATTAACCTCAGAGTCCTGGGACCTCGAAATCAAATTGGCTCCCCGAACATCATGACACACACAGGAAGAAGGATAATGGTGGGGTAGAACAGAAAGCTTAGCTTAAATTAGCAATTTACCATCCCACAGGCTGGAGCAGCCCCATTACCAGCTGGGGGGTGTGGGGGGGAATGGGGTGTCTGGGCTGTGTTCTATTGATTTATAGTTCCCCGCACAGCTGCAGAAATCAGCAGCTTTGTCTCTGGCCGGAAAGAAGGGTGGATGCAGAAAGAATCTGTCTTCTCTTGCTTTCCTAGTCTTTCTTGATGAGTGGAAAGAAAAACTTCAAAGTCCTGTGAGGTTACAAAAGCCCCATTCAAAGAACGTGGCACAGGGAGAGGTGGAAATTTCCTCCCCTGCAGAAATAACCTTGTCACCAAGGCATTGAAATGTGAATCATGGGTGATGATTCTTTTTATTGAGCACTTACTTTGTGCCATCTTTTTATTGAGCACTTATTTTGTGCCAGGCCCTCTGCTTAGTGATATATATATACACACATATATATAAATAAAACCATTTAATCTTCACAGAACTCATACGAGGTGATTGCTGTTGCCTCCATTTTACAGATGAGGAAACTTGAGGCTGAGAGAAATGACATAACATGCCCAAAGTCCCAGTGTCAGATTGAAATCAGAAGAGTGTTGTTCTAAGCCCACAGCCCACACTTAACCATTGCCCTGTCCTTGCCACGCTGTATACCAAGTTCAGCCCCTCTGATTCACAACGAAGAGACCAAGGCCTGGAGAGGTTCTGTGTCTTTTGAGTTTGTGACCAAGGCAGGACGGGAACTTGCCTTTCCTACCCCGGCCCCCTGTCCTTGCGTCTGTTTGCGTACTTGGAGTTATCTGAGCTGAGGGCGAGCCAAGGGGTGGCTGGAAATAGTGGCACTTGGGAGCACGGAAGTGGGTTCTTAACACAGGGCAGCCCGGCCTGGGGCCACTGACAACGCCTTACAGGCCCAGAGAACCCCAGTTCTCTGTGGCACAGGCAGCAGCTGGAGAGACAGCCCCATCCTTCCGAGGCAGAAAAACTGGGGTTCAGATTCAGGTCTGCTTCTGGCTGGCTGTCTACCCTTGGGCTCCACAAGCTGAGTCTGTTTTCTTCTGTGAAATGGGGATTATAGAAAAGCTCCTACGTCACAGGGTTGGAGCAAACATGCATTTAGCAGCCCCCACCCCCAGCCCAAGTTCCAGGTGCAGTTCTAGGTTCTGGGAGGCAACAGTGTTGAACACACCAGTCCCTGCCGTCGTGGAGCTGACGTTCTAGTGGGGAGAGATAGACAGTAAACAAATAGGGACAAGGCCAGGGCTGTGGGCGATGAAGTAAACGACAATGGACCCGGGTGGGGAGAGGGTGGCGGGGCTGCGCTTGCACAGGCATTCATCAGAGATAGTGCAGGTTCGGCTCCACCCGCAATAAAGCAGATATCTCAGAGCAAATCACACTAGTGTTTTGGTTTCCCAGTGCATATAAAAGTTATGTTCATAATATACTGAAGTCTATTAAGTGTGCAATGTCTAAGAAACCAGTGTACGTATCTTAATTTGAAAATACTTTATTGCGGCTGGGTGCAGTGGCTCATGCCTGTAATTCTAGCACTCCGGGAGGCCAAGGCAGGAGGATTGCTTGAGCTCAGGAGTTTGAGACTAGCCTGAGCAAGAGTGTGATCCCATCTCCACTAAAAATAGAAAAATTAGCCAGGTGGGGTGGCACGTGCCTGTAGTCCCAGCTACTCGGGAGGCTGAGGCAGAAGGATCGCTTGAGCCCAGGAGTTTGAGGTTGCAGTGAGCTATGATGACGCCACTGGACTCTACGTGGGGCGACAGAGAGAGACTATTTCAAAACAGACAAACACACAAAACTTTATTGCTAAAAAATGCTATCAATCATCTGAGCCTTTAGCAAGTGGTAATCTTCTTGCTGGTGGAGGGTCTTGCCTCGATGTAGATGGCTGCTGACTGATCAGGGTGGTGGTTGCTGAAGGTTGGGGTTGCTGTGGCAATTTCTTAAAATAAGACAACAGTAAAGTTTGCTGCATTGATTGATTGTTCCTTTCATGAAAGATTTCTCTGTAGCATGCAATGCCGTTTGATAGTATTTTACCCACAGGAGAACTTCTTTCAAATTAGAGTCAGTCGCCCAGGCAAGGTGGCTCATATCTGTAATCCTAGCACTTTGGGAGGCCGAGGTGGGAGGATCCCTTGAGGCCAAGAGTTCGAGACCAGCCTGCGCAAGAGCAAGAGCCTGTCTCTACAAAAAAAAGAAAGAAGGAAAGAAATAGAAAAATCAGCTGGATGTGGTGGTGTAC
>NW_012147484.1:0-1007 GCF_000956105.1 Propithecus coquereli | reverse complement strand
TATTTATTCAATAAATATTTATTTATTCAACGACTCCTACTTTCCAAACATCGTCTTATTATTCTTCTCACAGACTATGGAAGGTGATTGGACGTAAGAAAATTGCATCAGTTAGCTATCCATGTATAAAAAACTAACACAAAATTCAAGTGACTTAAAACTACAACTATTTATTTGATTGGGATTCTGCAGAATGGCAATTTAGGATGGGCGCAACAGTTTCCTTAGAAAAACGTGTCTGAGTCACAGCATCACCTCTTAAGATCTTTGAAGAAAGTGAGATTTGACAACAATGCCACTACACTTGCCTGCAAAATTGAATCTGTTTAGTAGAGTGAATTCTTTCTCTCAAAAAAAAAATCACGTCAATACATAGTAGACAGCTTTAGGGGAAAAGGCACAAGAGCAGACTGTCAAAGTTGGGACACCAATTTTCTGCTCACTTTTTTTTAATTTCAGAATATTATGGGAGTACAAACATTTTGGTTATATAAATCGCTTTTGTGCAGTTTGAGTCAAAGTTATAAGTATGCCCATCACCCATATAGTGTGCGTTGTACCCATTAGGGGTGAATTTACCCTCCCCTCCTCCCCTACCCCACCCGCTTGATTTCCATTGAATTTTACTACCATATGGGCACATGAGTGTTGATCAATTACTTCCAATTTAGTAGTGAGTACATGTGGTGTTTGTTCTTCCATTCTTGTGATACTTCACTTAAAAGTTTGGTCTCCAGTTCCATCCAGGTTGTTACAGAAGGTATTCATTCCTCACTCTTTATGCGTTACTGTTTCCCAGCCCTGTTAACAGGAGAGGGGAATCAGTTATTCCTTATCCCATAAGATTGTCCCATCATAGACCCCTTCCTTACTCGTTAGGACAACAATCCAGAACTCACGAACTGATATTGGTTCCAACTGATAATAAAGAGAGTGGTGATGAAGGGACAGGAGCCCCACAAGGTGTGGATTCCCACAGCTTTCCCGCACTCCTCTGGCATCCTGGC
>NW_012147483.1:0-1421 GCF_000956105.1 Propithecus coquereli | reverse complement strand
CTGCCATCTGGTTACTTTCTCTGCATGGCTCAGCACGTCCTTCTCCACAATCAACAAATTACATTCCAGTAACTGCTGGAAGGTATCTCTTGGGGAGACAGGGCTAGATCAGGGTAGGGCAGAAGGGGATGCGGAACCTCATCATCTGTGCCCCTCATCAGCCATGTCATAAGTATTTTGGCCTTTGCGTCTTTCCATTTTACTCAATGTTCCCTGCACTGAATAGAGATCCAGAACCCCACGCTTGGCACTGTAATGATTTTCAAAAAGCCTTTCCTCCAATTTTCCTTTCATCTATCGGTGCTATCTTCCCAAACAAAGGGAGCTGGTAATTCAGCATCAAGAAGATGCATTGTCTTTGTTCTCCAGTCAGAACCGGAAGCCTCTTGCCAGTTCCCTGGAGTTGGCTTGAGGACACTCTCCCTGCAGATTTCATCTGGATGTTGACTCAGACAGCTTCGTGCCTCAGTGAGGTACAATATCCGCTGAGGATATTAAGGAAGAAAAATAATCTCTTGGTGCATACCCGTCTGCATCCAAGTCTCCCCCTTCTATATGGATTAGAGACCCAGCCACCCTACTCCAGTACAACCTCATCTTAACTAATTACATCTGCAACAACCCTATTTCCAAATAAGGTCACATTCTAAGGTGCTAGGGGTGAGGACTGCAACATATGAATTTGTGGAACACAATACAGCCCATGACTCCAATCTTGACATTTGGGAGCAGGAGGTGACAACTACCATTCATTATTGGGCTCTAATCCTAGGCCAGGCACCAGCCCAACCCCTATGCCACGTCCATTTGCAGAGAAACAGCTGAAGCCAAAGAACATTCCTAACATCACGTAAGTAACAAGCAGCAGAGTCAGGTGTCAAACCCGAGACTGTCAGGTTTGAACATCCCAACTCCAGGACATGAAAAGCTAGCCGATGGTCCCAAACCACACTGGATACATGCTAGAGTGATACAAGGACCAGAATCTTGTGGAACTTCGTAGCAGAGAGATTACTTCTCAGGAGTAACCAAACATTCTTGTGCACCAGAACCAGATCAAGGAGATAAAAATGAGACACAAATGTTTTAATTATGAAAACACTTTTATTTCATTATTTTAACTTGCTATTACAGAAATGATCAAGCATACAACAAAGTTAGGAAAACAATATAATAAATCCCCATGTACCCACCATCCGGCTTCAGTAACTTTCAATATTTGGCCAATCTCATTTATCTACTCCCTTTTTGTCTGCATTGTTTTACAGAAAATCCCAGATTGTGTAGTATTTCACCTGATACTGTCAGATGGCATCTCTATCAATTGAAGATGCTTTTTACATATCCACAATGCTGCTATCACACTTTAGAAAATCAGCAAGAATATTACCTAACATCCAGGCAAAGGAACATTTTCCTAA
>NW_012147482.1:0-1609 GCF_000956105.1 Propithecus coquereli | reverse complement strand
GCGGTGGCTCACGCCTGTAATCCTAGCACTCTGGGAGGCCGAGGCGGGTGGATTGAACTCAGGAGTTCGAGACCAGTCTGAGCAAGAGCGAGACCCCGTCTCTACTAAAAGTACAAAGAAATTAGGTGGACAACTAAAAATATATAGGAAAAATTAGCCGGGCATGGTGGCGCGAGCCTGTAGTCCCAGCTATTCAGGAAGCTGAGGCAGGAGGATCGCTTGAGCCCAGGAGTTTGAGGTTGCTGTGAGCTAGGCTGATGCCACGGCTCTCTAGCCCAGGCAACAGAGCGAGACTCTGTCTCAAAAAAAATAAAAAAATAAATAAACATTGATTGAGCACCAAGCTAGGCTGACTCATGGAAACCTCCCAGCAACCCCATGAAGTAGGAACTATTGTTATCCCCGTGTGACAAATGGGGAAACCGAGGTCCAGAGAGGTAAAGCAACTTATCCAAGGTCGTATAGCTAGCGAGAGATTCAAACTCAGGCTCTTTGGTTCTGGACTCTGGCAGCCTGAGTTCAAATCCTGCCTCCTCCCGGTAGGCCTGCCTAACACGCAGGCTTGGTTAAGGTCCCTCTCTGGGTTCTCACACCTGCTGGGCTTCCCCATTCCGGCCCTGTCCACTCTGGGTCCTTGCTGTGTGGGACAGGTCTTTCTCCCTCACGGGATTATGAGCCCTGTGAAAGTAAGCCTGGGACTGTCTTGGTCACTTCTGTGTCCCCAGCACCACCCAGCATGGGACTGACTGCAGAATTAACAAATGTTGGACAAATGAGAGGGGCATCTCTTCTTTGGGAAATGGCCGCCTGCGTTCCTTTCTCCAGGGCAGGCCTTTTCAGGCTTTGGCCAGGGCTGGGATTCCTGCTGTGTTTCTGTCGGGATGACTGGAAGCCGGGTGTAGACACAGTCTCTCTAACCTGCACTCGGGTGACTCCCACAGAGACCTCAAGCCCAGCCCCAGGCCCCACTGCAAGGTCCAAGGAAGGCCCAGGGCCAGGCCTGGCAGTGAGATCTGCTCCAAGGACTTGGATCTAACCTTTGAGGCTTCAGGTGGGGCCAGGATGGATTTAGAAGGCAGGAGAGCCAGGTGCTTGGGTCTGCGCCTGTGGCTAGAACCACTCGGGAGGCTGAGGCAGGAGGATCGCTTGAGCTCTGGAGTCGGGGGCTGCGGTGCACTGTGATCTCGCCTGAAAGTAGCCGTTGCCCTCTGGCATGGCAACATGGTGAGACCTTGCCCACCTCACCCCCAAAAAGGCAGGAAAGTGAGGAAGACACAGTGTAGCCAAGTGTCTTGAGCTGTGCTGGGAGATGAGACAGAGAGGGCTCAAATCTGGCCTTCACCTTCCACCCAATGCCCTTGGGCAACTGGCCTCCCCTCTCAAAGCCTCAGTTTCCTCATCTGTATCGAGTGAGAACAGTCCCTCTTCCCTGGGAGTCAGGGAGAGGTAATGAGACAATATAAGAGAGGCCTGGGCAGAGAGGGTCCAGCTGGATGTAGGCCACAGAGCGTGGAGTGGAACAGAGTGTGCGAGAGGTAGAGCCACAGGGGCCCATACTGGATGGGTTCCTGTTGACTTACCTCATGTTACGCAACGCCTTTGCCTGAGT
>NW_012147481.1:0-2796 GCF_000956105.1 Propithecus coquereli | reverse complement strand
AGGAGCATAGAAATAGGCTTGAATATTTTGAAATTGCTTCCAAGGTGATTTGGTAGACCCCTTCTCTACTTAAAATGGTTTTAAAGGGTTGCTATTTTGTTCTATAATAGAGCCTGTCTTGCTTGGGATCTTGTTAGTTTCATTTTTTTTTAATATTGAGTTGTTAGCATTATTTTAATATAATAGTCATTTATAGTGGGGAAAGTGGGCTCACATTTGGGTTTATTAAGACAAGATAAGAAAGATAAGGGTAGGAGGTGAGAAAGAAAGAAAAGAAGAAACATTTTTCCAAAATAATTGGACAAAAGTTAGAACAGAAATAGGAAGAAGGAAGAGGGTTAATAAAAGAAAAGATGTGTGTATGTGTGTTTAATAAAGAGATGGACTGAGGTAGAAAAACCAAAGTTGTTCAGAGATAGAATTAACAAAGTTACTAACGTGAAAGACAGTAGAAAATGCTAGTGGAAATTGAAGAACTGTACTCAATCTGAAAAGGAAAAAATCAGTAAGTGGTGGAGAGATGCCAAACCAATAATTCTCTGAACTATCCAGTAGATGGTGCTGTTTGTCCAAAGAGGCTTTGTTGCTGTTTAAAAAAGAGAGGAAATAATATGCAGCTCATAAATGTAAAATATGTAATTCTTATACTTCCAAATTCTATATTTATTCAAAAGTTCATAAAATGAGAACTGTAAAACTACTTGCTTAATGTAAATTTTGAAATAACTTACATTTTCACCTTTGACTCCAAGGGCTGTAGATTGAGGGGATATTTTTCAATATTATTCTCCACATCCATGGCCAGCTGATGACTAGAAACAGAAGTAATGTCTCAGTATAAACCAATTCAGAAATTTAACATTTGTAACAATAAGACTGCTAATTTATATTCATCTGGAAAAGGAGCTATAGATTCAATAATGTTCATTTTAATTTATTAATAGAGTCCTAAAAGTGGCTATTGACAGGCGATGACTAAATAACCATAACATAGAAAGGAAACATTGCTTTTGCCTTTTACCTTCACTGTCCTTTTGCTGTCCTCACTCAACTTTCACAGCTAAGACATGAAAATCATTTCCTTTAAGGGAAAAGAAAAGCAGAATATTGGACATAAAGAGATGGTTATAAATCCCGTGATACTGGCCAACTAGTAAGTTGCAGAGAAGACTTCATTTATACCCAGTGGTGCCACTAACACTGAGCCTTTCCTCCCTTTGTTCAGCAGGCTGTTTCAGAGCTCTTACTCTGACCTGGAGAAAGGCAGAGGACTATGGATAACTAGTCACTGCTTCCAATGAGCTTATAGGACTCTTACTCAGTGCTAACAATAGTCAAGGAGGGCTTCATGGAGAAGGTGGCACTTTGGCTGGGTTTTGAAAGAAAGAACAAGAAGCAGGTAAGTTGACAGTAAAGGGTAATATATGTGAAGAAGACCGTAAAACAAAGGAGTCGAGATGAAAAAACTCAAGGGCTATTTTTAGAAAATAAAGAGGGCAATCTTGTGGAAGTGGATGAAAAAGTAGAAGGATAAAGGGAAATAAGTTTGGATAAACAGAAAACTAATAGTTATTGGTCACAATGTGTATGAAACATTATAACAGACATTTTACATTTGTTATATTATTTAATTTTCACAGTAACATCTATTAATTATTACTTTCCACAATGTGTAGTTGAAAAATATGAAGCTCAGCAAGATTATGTTCAATTTCATATACAGGAGAAACTACATTAAAACTTGTCTTACTGCTCTCTGCACCACAAGATACTGGTTGGAGAATTTTAATATCAGGATTATTAGACTTAATCCTGCTGACTGTAGTTTTCATAAGTAATATATTTTACATCCCAATCCAATGCATAGCATGTGGCAAATGTTGTTGTTGTGTGTGTGTATGTGTTTCTGTGTGTGTGTGTTTTAAACAAATTTCAAGAAACACTATTTCCCCAACTACATGTGATATACTTTGCCTTTTTATTACTTTTCAGATTTTTTAAAAAGGCCAGTGGTGATTAACCAAATTAATTTAACAAATCATCAGTGGATTATGATCTATAGTGTGAAAAATATTGCTACAGGAAAACAAAGCCCCTGGAGCAAGAAATATGACAAATGTGATGTTTAAGGATGGAGCGAGCAAGGAGAGGGAAGGGAACTGGTTAGAAGGCGACTCAAATAGGCCAGGTAGGAAAGACCAGGATTGTGGTGATGATAAAGAAAAGGAAAAGATAAGAAAAAAATTGTGCTGGAGAGATCCCTGAGGATCCCAAGTGTATTTTCTCCTTCTCTTTAGAAAGGAATAACCAGGTGGTAGGGAAAACATAGTAGAGCGGATAAATTCCTGCATGGCCACTGGGTGGTGTCATCAGCCCAAGATAGTTTTGTGGTCGTGCAGCCAGGCTGCTGACGGGCAAGGAAACACTCTTGTTTACTCTGTGCCATTGGTATTCAGAATCCACTACTAATTCATTGTTATTCACTCCTACTACAAATATATTTAATGTCTTCTGTGTGCGAGAAATGATGCAAAGCATGGAAAATAAAATGGTGAAAATACTAGACATGGTCTCTATTCTTATGGTCTTACAATCTAGGAGAACATGAACATTAAAGAAGTCGTTACAAGTATGATAGTTGTTATTAAAGGGGAAACCCAGAGATGACCAAATCCAGGGCAGGTAGGCATGGAAAGTCTCATTTTTATAATACTATGGTCTTGTAGGAACAGCAGCCTTATAACAAGGATATTCTAAGATTCAGTTATTAACTTATTAATTACTAATTAGCAAATT
>NW_012147480.1:0-1923 GCF_000956105.1 Propithecus coquereli | reverse complement strand
CTGCAACTCATGACTCCTCTGGGCTCTGTGTTGATCAAATGACCCCCATTCACCACTGTCGGCTTCCTTTTTTCTGCTTCTTATTTTTTATGCTTGTGTTTTGTTTCTGTCACCCCATTTTATTTTTTACAAGTTCTTCATTGTGCACATCTCTAAGCCGAGAATAACCTCTGAGTCTGGGAAATGTATTGCCAGCTCCAGAATATTCCTGAAAATAAATTTAGGGCATCAATCCATGATCTTTGTAAGAGGAAGCCCAGAGCCCTCTTTGGATTTTCCCAGGTGTTTGGCAGGAAAACCCCACCTGGAGGTTGAGAAGGAGGAAAGGCCTTTCCAAAAGCATTTCTTGATTGGATTAGTTTGTGTCTGGAGTGTGCCACTCTTGGAGTGTTTGTGCATCTGTTGTAAGTGTGGTGGCAAAAGACACTGAAGTCCCACTCTTCTCTCACTCACCTGAGTGTTTGACCCTTGGCACCTACTTTAGGCTGTTTGCATGCCTCCCCCACCCTTGCAAGGAGACACCCACAGACAACACCACAGACCACAGCCAGTGGTAAATATAACTGGACTTATTTTCCCCCTTCAGCAGCACTCCCAGTAAGTCTTGGAAATCAACCAATTCTATGCCAACCTCTCCCATCAACCAGGGATCTCCTGGCTTTGACACCCAGCTCCTCACACCCAGCTTTCCTCAACCCCTGCCAGTGATGGCTGAGCCCCAGATGTCACCATTGACCACTCCCCCACGTCCCCACTCTGGGCAGTCTCATTCACTCCAGTTCACCTCAGTTAGGGAAGACCAACAAACACCACATTAGCAGAATAAAAATCACATGAGAGTCTCAATAGACGCAGAAAATGCATTTGACAAAATTCAACGTATTTTCATGATAAAAAAAACTCTTGATAAATTAAGTGTGGAAGGAATATACTTCAACATAGTAAAGGTCATATATAACAAGCCCACAGCCAACATCATATTTAGCAGTGGAAAGCTGATAGCTTTCCCTCAAAGCTCAGGAACAAGACAAGGGCACCCACTCTCAACACTTGTATTTAACATAGCACTGAAAGTCCTCGCCAGAGCAATTAGACAAAAGAAAGAAATAAAAGATATCCAAATTGGAAAGGAAGAAGTAAAGTTGCCTCTCTTTGCAAAAGACATGATCTTATAGGTGGAAAACTCTAAAGACTCCATCAAAAATTGTTAGAATTAATAAATGAATTCACTAAAGTTGCAAGATACAATATCAACATGCAAAAACCAGTTGCATTTCCATACACTAACAACAAACTATCTGAAAAAGAAATAAAGAAAACAACCTCGTTTACAACAGCATCAAAAACAATGAAATAATAAATTTAACCAAGGAGGCGAAAGACCTGTACAATGAAAACTATAAGATATTGATGAAAGAAATTGAAGAAGACACAAATAAATGGAAAGATATCCCATGGAAGAATTAATATTGTTAAAATGACCATATTACCCAAAGTGATATACAGATTCAATGCAATCTCTGTTAAAATTCCAATGACAGTTTTCACAGAAATAAAAAAAAAAAATCTAAAATTTGTATGGACTCACAAAAGACCCTGAATGGCCAAGCAATCTTGAGCAAAATGAACAAAGCTGGAAGCATCACATTCCCTGACTTAAAATATATTACAAATCTATGGTACTCCAAATGGCATGATACTGGCATAAGAACAGACGCATCGACCAATGGAGCAGAATAGATAGTCCAGAAATAAACCCTCACATATATGATCAATTAATATTTGACAAAAGTACCAAGAATACACAATGGGAAAAAGATAGTCTGTTCAATAAATGGTATTGGGAAAACTGGATATCCACACACAAAAGAATGAAATCAGACCTCTATCTTACACCACACGTAAAAATCAACTCAAAATAAA
>NW_012147479.1:17493-20135 GCF_000956105.1 Propithecus coquereli | reverse complement strand
CGACATCAAACCCCCTTTCACTGCATTCCCTTTCCACATGCCCTGCCCATACCTGTCACTGGCAGACCCTGTGGCTTATTCAGCGTCACTAGAGGTCCTGAAACATACATTACATGAACATCAGCAGCAGCACAAGCATCAGTAAACCTTTATGCAGCACTGAGAGTTTACAAAGCACTTTCTCATTCATCTTAGCCCATGGCCCATGACAACTCTCAGGCTTGAGTTACCAGCTCCCCCCAAACTGAAATTCTTTCTGTTCCTCACATATGCCAAACTCACTGCCACCTCAGGGCCTTTGCACTTGCTGCTTTCTCTGTCCCAAATTTTCACGAGCTGGGTGTGGTGGCTCATGCCTATAATCCCAGCTCTTTGGGAGGTCAAGGTAGGAGGATCGCTTGAGGCCAGGACTTCGAGACTGGCCCGAGTAACATAGCAAGACCCCTCTCTACAAAAAACAAAAAAATTAGCCGGGCGTGGTGTCACGCCTGTAGTCCCAGCTACTCGGGAGCTGAGGGAGGAGGATGACTTGAGCCCAGGAGTTTGAGGTTGCTGTGAGCTATGAGGATGCCAGTGCACCCTAACCTAAGCAACAGAATGAGACCTTGTGTCAAACAAAACAAAACAAAACCAATAAATTTTCAAGAGCCTGTCTCCTTCACATCATCCTGGTGCGAATGTCATGCCATAGAGACCTGAATCTCCAATCTGCTGCTTTCTACAGTTCGTACTATCATAACTCTCTGTTTTAGTTTATTCATAGCACTGATCACTAGTCACTTGTTCATTTATTTTCTGATTAACCCATTTCTCCCACTAGAATGTTGGCTCCCTGAGGACAGGAACCATATTTACCTTTTTTAGCATTGAAGATTGCCTAGAACAGTGCCTAGGACATAGCGTATGTTGAATAAATAGTTGAGAAAATGAATACATCACTGAATAGAGACTAAGGTTCAGAGAAATTATTTTCCTACAAGCCTACAGCAAGCTAAATTACAGAGCCTAGATATGTCTGACTGCAAAGCCTATGCTTTGTCCGTCAGTAAACAATAATTTACTGCTATAGCAATTCCCATTACTGAGCACCTGCTATGCGCACGCTCTCTAGTCATTTGCACCCTCCCCCCACCACAACCCTATCGCCGTGATGCTGGGACACGTCCTGTGTGGCTCATCCCAGGTCACGCTGCTTGCTAGCGGCAGGCAGAACCAGGATTTGATACCGAGGGCTTTAATGGAGAGCCCAGCCAACGTTCCGGCGGCAGACTACCCTCCCCGGCCTCTGTGGCTGTCTCTAGCAACCCTCACCTTTCTGGTCCACCACGGCTGCCCTCAGCACCTCAACCAACTCCTCCCGACTGAGGTTCTTTGGCTGCAGCAGCCGCAGGAAGGGCTGGTCCCCGAGGGGCCCCAGCCGTTTGCTGGAGCCTCTAGGTTGCAGCTGATGCCTACAAAAAGTGGGCAGAGCAACAAAGGAATCATTCGTTTCCCGTGGCGCTGTCTATTCCTTTCTCCGCACACCTTTCACAAACCTGCCGCCTCTTACAAATGCCTCCGAATGTCCGGGCTGAGCTTCTCCAAAACTCAGTTACAACTGGCCCCACTTTACAGCGGAGGGAACTGAGACTCAGAGAGGCCAAGGGACTAGTTTAGGGTCACACAGCAGAGCTGGGCTAAGAACCTCTACCCAATCCAGATCCCGCACACCCCCTGCCCTAGCTTCCCTCCTACAGGAAGGAGAAGGTGTTTAATCACCGGGCCCTGGTGACAAAGCCTGCGTCCTTGGGGGCTGCGCAGACCCTCAGCCCCCGCCGCCAGCCACCCCAAAGCCGGCCCCAAACGCCGCGGCCATCCATCTCCCGAGCGTGGACAGCGCGCATGTGTGTTCGGAAGGGCAGCCCTCGTGCTCCACTTCGAAACGCTGATTGGTTAGATTGCCTGTCAATCTAAATGGCGAACAGGCGGGACTCAGAGCCGTGAGAAGGCGGAGCTTTGCCCCCGCCAGGAAGGAGATGCGTAAATTTGCGCCACTCATTTGGGGGAAACTGAGGCACGGGAGCAGAAGAATTTATTCTCGTCAGAGGACCTGACTTGAGACAAAACCGAGACGAAAGGTCGAGGTTTTCTGATTACCATTCCAATTCTTAGGAGCCTCCTGACTTCAGAAAAACCACCAGTGTGCACAATTTTGTAAGGCAAATCGTGAAGGAAAAAAAAATCCACATCCTTTGGTTCAGTAAACTTGCTTCGAAAAACACAGACTGGTGCGTAATCCAAACGGAGAAAAAGGCTAGAGGCAGAAAGAGGTTCATTACAGCATCGTTTGCCAAAGCAAAAACAGAACAAATCTCGAAAACTGGAAAACATAAATTGTCCTGCGGTGAGCTCTGCAGGGGGAATAAAATCTAATACGACACTTATTAAACATTTTTTGAGTACTAACTCTATGCCTGGCTCTGGCATTTGTGCAGCAAACGCAGATCAACAAGACTCAAGCCCCTCTCACAAGTTCACCGGAATTGACAAGAGGTAGGGTCACCTACGGTCACCGCATCACAGCCCATCTTGGGGAAGTGCTGAGCGAGAAGAGCAGGGAGCGGCGGAGAAATCAGAGAAAGCCCCAGCGTGGGTGTGATTGA
>NW_012147479.1:14291-16243 GCF_000956105.1 Propithecus coquereli | reverse complement strand
TGCAGGCAGTTTTATCTTGGGCTCAACCGTGAGGACAGGACTGTGCTTTGCCACAGCCCCCGCGGTGTTTTGAGTCCTTCTGAGAGAAAGGGCTCCTGTGCACTGCAAGCACCAGCCCGAGTGAAAACGGACGAAGGCGCAGAGGCTCCAACAAGGACTACCTTGACCGCAGCAGACTTTTCCGCTGGCCACACTTGGCCCCAGGAAAGCCCATTGTCCCCGCAGGACTGGCCCCTGGTCCTCCTGAGGCTCAAGCTCCCTTGCTTTTTGGAATCTTCCCTCCTCAGCCCCCAGCCTCATCAAAGGCTGCCTTTCCTATTCACTGCTGCTTTGACTCCATTAGCCTCTGAGCTTGTGGAAGAAAAGAAGAACCTAATTTTCCCTGGGCCGAGAGGGCTCAGTGCCAAGAGACTGTGGTCAATCACTCGTGAAACTCCGATCTCAGGAGGAAGGAAGTTTGGGACAAATACCAAGCTTCCACCATCCCCCACTGCAACTCAGTTATTAATAACTTTACAGGAGGAGCAAGTAGGCCACAGCTTCAGCAAGGGTAGACCGGGAATAGCTTCTGCGCTAATGCCAACGCCTGCCTCTGTGCCAGAAGGCCCATCCCATGGAGCCAGCCTCCAGCCAAAGCTGCAAGAGAGGAGGGCCCAGAATAGACGGTGTGCTTCAGCTAGATTTGGCAGCTCCTCCCAGGCGTGGCTGCAGGGCACAGCCGGCGCCAGCAACAGCTCCCCAGACTAGCTTTAGTAACTCAGGCCTTTGTTTTGGTTATGTGCTAAATCCAAATAGGCTTCATTGTGAGGGCCGTGAAATAAGTTCTGAATCTCTGACGCACAAGACTACATAAAGCACAGTGACCCACAAGCCCAGCCTTTCACGCTTGCCTTGTTTGAGTTGCCCGATACCGAAAACTGCCGGCTTACCTGCTGAGAAACTAGCACTCTGTGGGGCTCCCTAACAGCTCGCTTGGAAGTCCGGCACTGATGGAGCATCGCCCCACAGCGTGACAAGTCCTTGCCCACCTGACCACTTCAAAGGTTATTATAAAATGTGACACTGAGAAATCAGACGAGTGATTTAATCCCACCTTCCTAATTGAAGTCTAACAGGCAAATTTAACTTGGAAATCATCACTTATTGCATTGATTACATGGTCTGCTCAAGTCTCAAATTCAACAGACTTTAGCTCTAAAATCAATTGCAGTTTTTTTTTTTTTGGTAGAAAAAGTGCTGTTTCCTATAACCCCACATTACGGAGAATGGTTTGACAATAGATTCCTCTCTTCCCTTGGCTCCTTCCAACCTTCCAGATAGAAGCCTGCCCCCTGCAAAGAGCACAGGCAAAGATGTATTAGCATAAATAATTTATTGTAAACTCTCTAATAGCATACACTGGTGAGCCTGACAATTCACTCCAGAGGATTCTGGGATGGAGGAGCCAGGAGATAGGGAGTGTCGTGAGTGTAACCTGTGAGGACTGATTGCTAAGGGGCAGATTTCATTCCGTAGCCTACTGGCTACGTAGGCTGACCAGTCGTGGTCAGCCAAGCTGTGTTGGGCAGGAAGGAGCTGGGCCAGGCCAGGAACACGAAGTTCTCCTTTGGCCGGTTCAGCTGAGGTTTCCAGGCCTTCCTCCTGTTTCCTCACTCATGGGCTTGTGCGGGGAGGGAGGCGTGTTAAGCTGCCAGGCTTGCGGGTGCTACCAGTTGAGCGTGGGGACCCCAGTCTAGTCCTTGGCTGGGGAAGGCCTCCAGGGACTTGGGCTTTCATTGCAGTATCTTCAGACGGGTCGGGATGAGGGATGAGGCCCTGCCCTTGGGGGGCTGCTCTCCCTCTGTGGCGTCAAGGAGCTGCCGCATGTAGCAGGAGGTGCCGAGGAGCACATGGCCTGTGGCCTGCATGCTGAAGAGGGCCCACCGGAGAGCTTCCCTGGGTGGAATGAAAAG
>NW_012147479.1:11489-12646 GCF_000956105.1 Propithecus coquereli | reverse complement strand
GCGCCCACCCTACATAATTTTTTTAAAAACCTAGTGACACCACTAAGTCACTAAGCTGATTTCAGCTTGCTATTGTTTTTTGATACCAATATGGCTACTGTTTAGGTCTGACAATCCCACTTTACCTAATTGGACTTAGTTTAAAGACTGAAACTTCTCACTCTAGATTTTGAATCTACAAACTACCCAGATTAAGAGGCGGCATGATATGGTAACATTGTGGAAGAATTTTCCATGGAGGAAAATGGAACTTCTAGCCATAGAACCAGGTTCAAGCCTGCCACTGTTGTCTCTGGCAAGCAGAACCATGCAGCCTCAGGCCTCTCATCTGCAGATTGGGTATCCAGAGGATAAGCTAGGAAACCAAGGTGGTCTGATATGCTCTAGCTACATATGTTCTGGCAGAACTCTCAGGACCCTAAGCAGGATTTCTCAGAAGCCCCATGAGAACAAGGATCACATATGTCTTCATTTATTCTACAATTACTCAAATAACTACTATGTGCCAGTATTTGCCAAGGTATAGTAAGCAACAGAAATTCTTTCCCTTATGAACCTCTTCCAATATCTTTTTCATCTCTGTGTCTTTAGTTTAACAGTATGGGACTAGGCACAGAATAGGTACTCAGTAAACACTAAATGAAGCAATTTAGGAGTACTAGCATCTATCAGAAGAAACTGGCTAGAGGCCATGCTCTGCTATTCTCCAGTTTTGTGGCTTTGGACTAATTGTATCACATCAGCCTCAGTGGCTACGTCCACCCACTGGGGTAAGAAGCTCCTGAGCAACACTGGAGCAGCTGCATTTTGGAAACATCTTCTTACAATTTAACAAATTGTCATGTTTCCTATGATACTCCATTAGACTTTCAAAATAAAAAGTTAAAAAAAGTTCATTAAACAATAAAAATGACTCTTGTCTATAAGATGGGCAAATTAATTCCTCTCACCAGAGGATCACTTGAGGCCAGTAGTTCGTGACCAACCTGGGCAACATAACGAAACCCTTCCTCTACAAAAAATGAAAAAATGTTAGCTGGCTGTGGTGGCGCATGCCTGTAGTCCCAGCTACTTGGGAGACTGAGGCAGGAGGATCGCTTGAGCCCAGGAGTTTGAGGCTGCAGTGAGCTATGATTGTGACATTGCACTCCAACCTG
>NW_012147479.1:11126-11439 GCF_000956105.1 Propithecus coquereli | reverse complement strand
ATCTTAGAATGACAGAATTCTGACTTTACTTTTCTTGCTTAGATTCATGAGGGAACATATTTTGTTGCTTAAAATTCTTCAATAAGGGCCTGAGACCAGCAACACAAGAGTAGGAAGGAACACACCTAGCTCCCAGATCTTGGTTTCTGAGTACCATTCTCCACTAAAATGAAGTAGACCTCCTTAGAAAAAAATGGCCAATTCAAGGACTAGGCAGTGAAAGTACAAGATAAGCCTTCAATACCTTTTTGTACCAGAAAAAAAAGAAAGAAAGCACTCAAATAATGATGGGGACATAGCAAAAAGACACAGA
>NW_012147479.1:8791-9103 GCF_000956105.1 Propithecus coquereli | reverse complement strand
ATCTTAGAATGACAGAATTCTGACTTTACTTTTCTTGCTTAGATTCATGAGGGAACATATTTTGTTGCTTAAAATTCTTCAATAAGGGCCTGAGATCAGCAACACAACAGTAGGAATGAACACACCTAGCTCCCAGATCTTGGTTTCTGAATACCATTCTCCACTAAAATGAAGTAGACCTCCTTAGAAAAAATGGCCAATTCAAGGACTAGGCAGGGAAAGTACAAGATAAGCCTTCAATACCTTTTTGTACCAGAAAAAAAAGAAAGAAAGCACTCAAATAATGATGGGGACATAGCAAAAAGACACAGA
>NW_012147479.1:5280-5590 GCF_000956105.1 Propithecus coquereli | reverse complement strand
TTAGAATTGTTATGATGATTAAATGCAAAAGTATAAGGACTCTTATGTTGATTGCCTGGGTTTAAATCCCAGTGAATGAACTTGGCCTCTGCCTCTGGAAAATGGGAATAGTAGCACCATCCGGGGGATGGCCACGCTTGAATCTCGGACTTGGGCAGGGGGGAAGGACAACATACGTAACCTAAACATCTGTACCCCCATAATATGCTGAAATAAAAAAAAAATGGGAATAGTAGTAACTACTTTAAGGTCATGATTAGAAGAAATACTGGCAGAGTACATGGTCCATAATTAGCAATTACTACCTTTT
>NW_012147479.1:0-1209 GCF_000956105.1 Propithecus coquereli | reverse complement strand
TTCCCCCAAGCAATGTAGGAAGATTCCAATTTCTCCACATCCTCACCAACACTTGTTATTGTCTGTCTTACTTTAGTCATTTTAGTAAATATGAAGTGATTTTGATTTGCATTTCCCTAATGACTAATGATATTGAGCATCTTTTCATGTGTTTGTTGGCCATTTGTATATCTTCTTTGGAGAAATATCTACTCAAATCCTTTGCTCATTTAAAAATCTATTTATTTATTTTGTTTGTATTTTAGCCATGAACAATGAGCTGGACCTTTGCCCATTTTTAACTGGGTTGTCTGTTTTCTTTCTTGCTCTGTCGTCCCAGGTCGAGTGCAATGGCATCATCACAGCTCACTGCAGCCTCAAACTCCTGGGCTCAAGCAATCCTCCTGCCTCAGCCTCCCAAATAGCTGTGACAACAGGTACATGCCACCATGCCCAGCTAATTTTTTCTATTTTTTTAATAGAGATGGGGTCTCGCTCTTGCTCAGGCTGGTCTAAAAATCCTGACCTCAAGTAATCCTCCTGCCTCTGCCTCCCAGAGTTGGGTTGTCTTGTTATTGTTGAGTTGTAAGAATTCTTTATATGTTCTTGATACTGGAGCCTGATAAAAGATATGCTTTGCAAATTTTTTTCCCATTCTGTGGGCTGTCTTTTTACCTTCTTGATACTGTCCTTTGATGCATAAAAGTTTTAATGTTGACAAGGTCCAATTTATTTTTCTTTTGGTTGTTGTGCTTTGGTGACAAATCTAAGAAACCAAGGTCATGAAGACTTACACACTTATGTTTTCTTCTAAGGGTTTTATAGTTTTAGCTCTTACACTTAGATATTTGATCCATTTCAATTTATCTTACTTCTCTGAACTAGTTTCATCATTTAAAAAATGTTGAGGCAAGTACGGTCTTAGAATTGTTATGATGATTAAATGCAAAAGTATAAGGACTCTTATGTTGATTGCCTGGGTTTAAATCCCAGTGAATGAACTTGGCCTCTGCCTCCGGAAAATGGGAATAGTAGCACCATCCGGGGGATGGCCACGCTTGAAGCTCGGACTTGGGCGGGGGGAAAGGACAACACACGTAACCTAAACATCTGTACCCCCATAATATGCTGAAATAAAAAAAAATGGGAATAGTAGTAACTACTTTAAGGTCATGATTAGAAGAAATACTGGCAGAGTACATGGTCCATAATTAGCAATTACTACCTTTT
>NW_012147478.1:0-998 GCF_000956105.1 Propithecus coquereli | reverse complement strand
AAAAAAAAAAAACCTTTGTTTTGGAATCTCATTAAGCTTATGTGTTAATTTAGGGACAGATGACATCTTCATGATAAGTTTTGCTGTCAAAGAACTTAGCTTGTCTTTTTGTTTAAGGCTACTTTTGTGCCTTTCAGACATTTTAAATAGCTTCTTCATATATGTCTGTACATTGCTTTTTAAGTTATTCCAAAATATTTTTATATATTTTGTTCTCGTATATCAATCTTGGTCTCCATTATGCTGGTTGTGGTTTGAGCATCCTAAGTTTTTTGTTAAGATGTCTGGTACCCTTCAATAGTAGACTTTGCCTAACTCCTCAGTAACATCTCATGCCTCTCCCTCAGTCTGACCATTTGATGTTACTTGTGATTTCATAGATATTTTCAATTCTCATTTCTGTGTGCCTTTAGCCTTTAGTTGCCTCTGCCTAAGATTTTCCTTTCTTTTTTTCTGGTCCTTTTACTCTGAAAATACCTTCCCTCATAACTTCTTAACTTTTCCCCTCTTACCATAGCCATGTTCCTTAGGTTAGCATATAGTTTGGGTTTTAAGTTTTTTTCCTGTTATATGCACTTCTCTTGCTATCTCTCACCCTCTGTCTAGGCTTGCATTGTCCATCATGGCAGCCTCTAGCCACATGTGTACATCAAGCACTTGGAATGTGGTTAGTGCCACATGTTGAAATGACAATATTTGTATAATATATATTGGCTCAAATTAAATGTACAATTAAAATTAATTTCACTTGTTTTTATGATTTTTTTTTTTTTTTTTGAGTCAGTCTGGCTCTGTTGCCCGGGCTAAAGTGCCGTGGGGTCAGCCTAGCTCACAGCAACCTCAAATACTCCTGGGCTCAAGCGATCCTCTTGCCTCAGCCTCCCAAGTAGCTGGGACTACAGGCATGCACCACCATGCCCAGCTAATTTTTTCTATATATATTTTTAGTTGTGCAGCTAATTTCTTTCTGTTTTTTTTTTTAGTAGAGACGGGGTCTC
>NW_012147477.1:0-1099 GCF_000956105.1 Propithecus coquereli | reverse complement strand
TGAGGTTGCTATGAGTTAGGCTGACGCCACGGCACTCACTCTAGCCCGGGCAACAGAGTGAGACTCTGTCTCAAAAAAAAAAAAAAATGTTTTTAATGCAATTTTCTGGCTTTGATAAATAGTATGTACTGTAGCAGTTAGAGTCAGTATCTGAAAGGGAACAATTATTAGTAAATAGATTCATTAACAAATTAATTCATTTGTAAATTATCAGCAAATGGATTCATTAGCCTCTCTTATGTTAATTAAAAACATATGTTTGTTAAAACTGAAATCTCAGTTGATTACAGATTTAAGTGCCTATAAGCCAAAGAAAATAAACTACTCTTTTACTTTTCATCAGCCCGTCCCCAACCATCCCCTCTTCTGACACTTTAGTCAATATCTTCAAGAAGAGAGCAAATCCCAAGAAGCTCAGGGTCCCTTAAAAAAAATAAATCATTATCCCTCGCAAAACAAACAGGCAAGCAAACAAAAAAACTGTAAAAGTCTCGAGAATGGGCTTTAGTTTTCTCTTAGTGAGTCCCTGTGCTGTGGCCATTGACCCTGGAATCCCCTGAACAGCCATAGAGACAATATCTAGCTCCGAATACCAGAAATAAAGTGGGACATATAGGTCCCTTCCCAGTAAATGTCACATTTAAGAAAAAATAGTGGTGATTACTCATTGTACATCAAGACCTTAAAAAAGTTCTCAATCTCACTACTGCCTTGGTACACTGAAGAGTTTTGGTGAATGTTTTTCATTATCCAAATTTAATGAGTGCTGCAATTAGAACCAAACCAATAAATGTAAATGGATTATGTTTTTCTAAATTGGACACAAACCAGATTTATAAAATATAGGTTTATAAGCCAAATCTTGTAAAAGAAAAAAATAATGTTTAATAGAAGGTCATTTGAGAACTAAAGGGTACTCATTATTCCTTCTCTATCCATTCACATACCTCTGATTGGATCGTTCCACTTTAATCTAATTGTTTGGGGCTGTAGATGACCTAACAATGAATAAATACTCATCTGTTTCACTAGCACTTATTTGATTTATTGCTTTCTTTTTGGCAAAATGGCTACTCTTTGGAGTGGTTTTTATTTCCCG
>NW_012147476.1:0-1665 GCF_000956105.1 Propithecus coquereli | reverse complement strand
CCCTTTGCAGCCGACAGCCTGGGGCGGGGCGCTGACCACTAGGGAGACTTCTCATCCCTCCCCACCGTTTCCTGGCTCCTGGGCCACACGGAAACACGTCTGCTCACCCGCTCCGTCTTCCTGGGGTTGTAGAAGTGACTCTCGTGTTCTAGAAGATCCCTGGACACGTGCACAGCTGGCGGCACCAAGACCCCCTCACCCAGCTCAGACTCTCCCATCCACCTGCCAAATAGTGGGGCCCGTGAGTGGGCTCAAGAGTTGGGCACATGTGTGCACGTATGCATGCATGTTTGTGCGTGTGCATCTGTGTTCATATGTGTGAGTGCACATGCACATGTGTGGAAGGGCTGGAAATCAGGCTGTCAGACGACTGTGGCGGTGCTGTCCCGGCTGGCCTTACCACCTGCCCGCCCTGGCCTCCCTGCACACACCTGCTCCGAGCAGGCCCGTTGTCACCAGAAACAGGAAACTGGGAGCTCTGCACACTCGTGAGACTGTGCAGGGAGACCCAGGTGAGGGGACGCACCTGCTCAGCCTCAGCCAGAGATTCTCTTCCACCGAAGCCCAGGAGTGTCTGCACACACCGCTGTCCCAGGCTACTGGTGGGGACAGGCAGGGCCGGCGCCTGTGGGGACCCCCCACCAGCAGGTGCAGGACACACCCTGGCTATTTCTGGCCAGGTCACGGGATGGAGCGTCTTGTGTGATCAGGTAATTGCCGAATGCCACGTTGTTCCTCCCCAAGCCTGCCCAGCCCTCTGCCCACTGAGGGGTCCACCTGCTGCCCTGACCCGTCCAACGCCACACCCCTACAGCTGCGCGGACATCGCAATGACCTCTCTCTGCCTCTCCTGCCTCTGTTTTCTCAACTGCCCCAGGGGGTCGGGTTGTCACAACTGACGAAGCTGCGCTGACAGTCACGGTGGGCGGAACGCGTGCGCACCGGGGTCGCTCCTGGCCGATGTGGAACCGCGCACCCCTGTTGCGGCAAGTGCGGCAGCGCCCGCCTGAGGACCCCGCGCCCGGCCTGCTCATCCGTCCCTTGTCCCTGAGCCCTGACAGCCACCGACGTCGTCACTGTCCCCACAGTTCTGCCTTTCCAGGGTGGCGTGGAGCTGGAATCACGCGCAGCAACCTTTTCCGACGGGTGCCTTTCGCCGCACCGCGTGCATGTGAGGCTCCGCCACGTCCCTTCGTGGCTTCGGGCTCTTTCCTTGTCAGCGCCGACCACCTTCCGCCGTCTGGAGGTGCCGCCGTTTGTCCGTCCGTTCTCCCGCTGGAGGACCTCTCGGCCGCCTCCGGGGTTTGGCGATTGTGGACGAGGCTGCTGCACAGGCCGGTGCGCAGGTTCCATGTGGACGTGGCGCGTCCTCCGGGCAAGCGTCACGGAGCGCGACTGCTGGGCGGTGTACCCGGAGCGCGCTTAGTGTCGTGGGAGCCCCCGGGTGTCTTCCCGCCAGCGGTGGCGGGGTTCCGTCATCCGCACCCGCCCAGCATTCGGCGGCCGCGGCGGCGGAGTTCTGGGCTTGGGCCAGGCTGGCGGGTCAGTCGTGGCGTCTTGTTTCATTGCATTTCTCCAGGGACACGTGACGGGGAACGTGTTTCCACGTGCCCACGTGCCATCTGCGTGTCTTCTGGGGTGTCAGTTAAGGTCTGGGCCCATTTT
>NW_012147475.1:0-1046 GCF_000956105.1 Propithecus coquereli | reverse complement strand
GCCTCGGCCTCCCAGAGAGCTAGGATTACAGGCGTGAGCCACCGCGCCCGGCCGTGTTTACACATTTTACACCCCATTTTCTTACCTCCACTGCCTCTACCCCACCAGCCTCAGCCCCTGCAATTGCCGTTGACAGAAATCACTTATACCATGGTAATCTTTTGTCTGTACCCATTGTTTTTGCTTCTGATTGTGTCCTTGTGAACGTTAATCATTTCTGGCCTCGGTTAATCATTTCTGGCCTCGGCATCAGGGATGGCAGCGTTTCTTGTTTATCCTCTCACATCATTGGCTTCCTTCTCTTTTCTAGCTGCGAATATCCCTGACAATCCTCCTATTTCTCCCCTTGCAAATGTAACCTCTCGCGTGGTTTTAAGTTATCAGCCATGTCTGGATGACTCTTAAATCCGTCATATGGCTCTTAACGTAGCAGACGCACGTCCAAGGTACCACTGTTATCAGAAGTGTCTCCACTCGAATATCTCAAAATCTTAGGTTGTGCTAGATGAAATTACTAATTTAATAGGTAAAAAAATGGTCAACTAGCAATTTTATGTGATTCAGTCTAACGGTTAGGTCCACAAACTGAAGTTAGTTGTTTTCTCTCTAAACCTTCGTTTTCCCCAGCTAGCCTGTTACTAGCACTGGCCACTCTGGGCACTTGGTGACAGGTTTGTTATATTGGAGTCACCTGTACTGTCTCCCTGCTTCATCCATCCCCCATTTCTCCTGCAGGCGAGAAGGTTTTTAGCTGATCTCTGATTTTTTTCTCCTTCCTAACCACGTTATCCCTGGATTGCAGCAATGAAGCTTGCTTACTCCTTTTAGAATCTGGTGGATGCCCAGAAGGAAGCAGCGATTCTTATATAGTTTTGTTTTGTTCACTGGCCCCTGTTGGGAGAGTTTATAGTTATCTCTTGTTTGAAGTTAAAAATACTTGTGATTAGATTCTTTTCTTGCTCAATTTTTTAGCATGTATCTCTTACTCTACCCTTGATATATTTATTATTCTAGTTTAATAAACCACAATTTAATTTCAGTAAATT
>NW_012147474.1:0-3339 GCF_000956105.1 Propithecus coquereli | reverse complement strand
GCTCTTGCTCAGGCTGGTCTCGAACTCCTGAGCTCAAACGATCCGCCCGCCTCGGCCTCCCAGAGTGCTAGGATTACAGGCATGAGCCACTGCGCCAGGCCAAGGAAGGGTCTTTAATTAGATAGCTATAGAGGACCCTAAAAATTGAAGGGAGGCTGGAAGCCCAGCTTGGAAAACCATCAGGAAACAAAACCACCCCTGAGATTGGGCGGCAAAACACAGTGAAGGTTACACCAAGAATGGCCTTACTTGCCATGTTATATTCATCACTACAATGAATCCTACCTTCTGTTTTCTCTGTGAAAGTCACTTGTTCAAAATTCAAAGTCCTGGGAATAAGCAGCTAATTGACTGAGTTTTGGTCACCAGCACACCTGTTGGCTGCTCTCAGGAATTGCATTCTTTTGCAAACTGGAAATTTTTTTAAAAGTTCCAAATTGATCTCATTTTAAAACTGGAATTGTCCCATGATTTAACTTTTAAAATATTACAAAATATCATACATGCAAGTTTACGTAATATGCATATAAAGCTAAAGAATAACAGAACAAACACCCACGCACCTAGACTACACAGTTTACATCATCACAGAACATCATACATCATAGAACAACATCAAGATCACTGAAATCTATTTAGCCCCTTCCCAACTGTACCTCTCCTCCCACCTAAGGTGGACACTATCTTGAATTTTCTAATTTGTATCCCTTATGGTTTAATCATATTCATGTGTGGTTTAGTTTTACATGTTTGGCACTTTTCACTGATGTACAGTACGTAGTATTAGTCTAGTATTCATTTTTCTTGTTCAACATCGCACTTCTGAGATTCATCTACGGTGATACAGAGTTGTAGCCCATTCATTGTATTCTATTGCATGTATGTGCCACAATTCATTTATCCATTCCACTAGCAATTAACATTCGGGTTACTTGTTTTTCTTTTTATCATAAACTATGTTGTTTTGAACTATCCTGGTGCACGTGTGTAAGTTTCTCTAAAACTTATACCTAAATTCCCAAGTGCTTAAAGAATGCAAATTTGATAGGTAATAGATTATCTTTCCCCCCTAACAAAAATCACGAAACAATTACACCATTGCCAAACATTACTTCCCAAATGCTCTTTAATATACTATTCTCTTTAAAACAATTACTTTCTTAGTAAGTAACCTTTACCTTGAATACGAAGATTAAGAGAGAGTATTTGTTTGCTGTGTGTGTGCATGTGTGTAGAGGGGATAGTGGAGTGAAAGAGCTAAATCTCATCTTCTGTAATGGGAGATCAATAGATAATTCCTAGAACTGAAAAATCAAGAAGCAGCAACTGAAGCACATTATTGAAAAAGGTGATGATAAATTCCAGAGAAATCACATGTTAAAGAGTTCAAAATGGTTGTTGTTTCTGGGGAAATCTGTCCAAGAAGAAGAGCACAGAAACTAATGAGCCTTGGCAGAATCATTTAGTTCTTTAAACTGTATAAATGTATATTTTAATTTAAAAATAAATTTTTAAAAAGCATGAAGCAAAACAATATCCCAATTACCCTGATTTGATCATATGAATTTATCAAATTATCACATGTACCCTGAAAATATGAACATCTAATATGTATCAATAAAGATCCTATAAAACAGTAAGAAAATCACCAGCATTATAGAAATTCATTCTCTGGAATTATACCACAATTAGAAATTTTGAGGAAAAGAAGTCAAGAGGATGGGAGACAGGAGTGAAAGAGATACTTTCCATTATATACCAGCAGTTTTAACCTTTTCCATTTTTAACTATCTGAATAAAAATAAAATTACCTAAAATGTAACACCATTCAATGATTATTATTTCAATTAGGGAAACTCCTTGAGTGAATCCTTTTTTTTTTTTTTAGCAATCAGAAGCTATAATCTATAAAAATCTAAACCATTATAAATATAGATATATTGATACCTAAAGTTTTTTCTCTCTGCGAACCAAAGAAACAGTCACCCACATTAACGCAGTGAGTGAGCCATTAAGACCCAGGAGATACATCCTGTTTTTTGAAAACGTATCACTGTTTCCTTGAAGAAGTAAACTCATCAGTAAACCCTACTATAAAATAATAAACAAAAAGCATGAATTCTACACTGGGTGTAGGATGAGAATTAGGATGCAATGGCCACTATGAAGTCAGCATCAAACTGTAACAATGTATATCATAAATTCATGAAGAGATGCAAATACCACAGTAACAGAGGGAAAAGCCCTTTTCTGGAAAGAAATTTAAAACAAAACTAAATATTCAGTGCTGTCACATCGTAAGTACTAATACAAGTATCAAATTCCACCTAACTGAATTACAATTCTATAAGAGACAAAGTGAACAAAATTCTTGTGGTACATTTTATAATTTTATAAAAATAGGATTAACAATACTTCCCTAGACACCAATATAGATACTATATTATGAAGCATGTTAGCAGAAATCTAACACGTCTTTTGCATTCATAATTTTTTGAGTTATATATAATACTGTATTACTAAACTACTGTTTTACAAAAAAGAAATCTTAAAAGTAGAAGATTAAAAATACATAAAAATTATTTTTCAATCAGTATATTTTGTACTTAAAGCACTGTAATAGAGAAAGCTTGATTATTTTTGAACATGATGGCTTAATATTCTGTGAGAAAATGATCTGAAAGCCTAGTTCTAAGTACAGTATTATTTAGATTCTTGTTTTTAATGGCCATTTCATCTGAAAAAGACAACTTAAAAAGATACCTAAATGCAAATGAAATTGAATTGTTTATTGTATTTATTAAACCACTTTTCAATCCCAACTACCAATTATGGAAAAAAGTTTTGTTGTGGTTATCATCTTTCCTTGTGCTCTTGCAATTAAGGTGCTGCTGTTTTACATTTTTACAAGTCGGTTCAAAATATACAAGGACTCCTCATTTAGAAGGTTTTTTTTAACAGTTTAGAAATTTCTATTTACAAATTTATTTTTTTTTGCAATGGGCCAGATAGTACCAAATTTGTTTCTAATTTAGTAATAAAGAAAGGAGGGAAGGAAGGAAGGGTTTTTTGTTTTGTTTTGTTTTGTGTTTTTTGAGACAGAGTGTCGCTCTATGGCCCGGGCTAGAGTGCTGTGGCGTCAGCCTAGCTCACAGCAACCTCAAACTCCTAGGCTTAAGCAATCCTTCTGTCTCAGCCTCCCGGGCAGCTGGGACTACAGGCATGTGCCACCATGACCGGCTAATTTTTTCTATATATTTTTAGCTGTCCAAGTAATTTCTTTCTATTTTTTAGTAGAGACAGGGTCTCGCTCTTGCTCAGGCTGGTCTCGAACTCCTG